>NW_028318099.1:13602500-13952500 GCF_062004578.1 Staurois parvus
CCATCACTAATATTAATAAGGGTTGGTTCACACTAAAGAAACGTAGTCCAGATGCGTCCATTTTTGACACATTTTGGTGCATTTGTAATGCATTTTTTATGTGTTCCAGTGCGTTTGTTATGTATTCCAGTTCATTTTTTTCCGTCTGTTTCTTCCATTTAAATAGGAACACGTGCATTCCAGTGCATTGTTGGTGCATTCCCATGCGTTTTACCACATTCCAGAACAGTTCTGTTCAGAAAAAATGCAGCTTGTTCTTTTTTTTTCTGCAACTGGAACACACTGCAACTGCAAGCGCTGATGTGAACTATGACATTGACAACTATATAACCTACTTTCTGTGCATTTTGGATGCATGAAAAAAAGCAACTGAAACACTTGTAGTGTGAACTGGCTCTAATGGTTACTAGTTTTATTCTATCTTTTAATTTGTGGTGTTCCTTGTTATATGTATTATACATGTAAATAACAATAACTCAGAAACCCCAAAACAGTGAATCATATGCCCGACATAAGAGTGAATTCCATCCCTGTCCTCTGCACTGTAAATTTGGTATTTTACAAACTCTTTCTTGGAAAAGGATACTGTACACATAATTATTATTTATGAACCTTGTTCACACATTCCATGGGTAGTTTTTTTTACACTGTTCTGTACATACGAATCCTGATATAAAGGCAATGTGGATTTGTGAACATCTGTATATTATTTTCCTTTATGCTTTGTGTCTTGTGTACTTTCTTTTAAATGGGTGCTCTTAAAAAAAAAAAAAAAATACACACACACACATATATATATATATATATATATATATATATATATATATATATATATATATATATATATATATACACATACATATCCTAGGATCTCTGCTGCAGAATATAGAATAGGACGCCTGCTAAAATAATCCAATTATATTATTAAAAACAAAAAAAAACAAATTTTGTATTGCTTTAAGTATTATTATTACACTGTTCTGTATATATGAACCCTCACATAGAGGCAATGTGGATTTGTGAACATCCGTATATTATCCTTATTTATGCTTTGTGTAAATGGGTGCCTTGTAGAGTAATACAGATTTAAAAAAACAAAAAAAAACAAAAACACATTAGTTTGACAGACATGATAGACATTTTCTTTGAATAACTGTGATGAGTCTCATAGTTGTGTGACAGCTTGTCCCATGGTCAGTTTTTGGTTGTAAAGTGCCCTCTGCTGGTCAGATGAACTATACACTTATTGCAGAAGTACAGATCAGCCTTGAAAAGAAAGTTATTTGCATATGAGTTTCTAAACATCATGTCAATTGACTTTCCACAGTACTACACCTTTGTGATTGGGTTGATATTACTAAATATAAGATACAACTGCACTATGAGCATTGTCTGAAAATCAAGTATTTTATTATTAAACAAAAACCAACTAATCCGAATGCAGTGTCTATGCCATGTATTTCTTCTGCAAACAATTATTATTATTACTGTTATTATTATACAGGATTTATATAGTGTCAACAGTTTGCTCAGCACTTTACAATATAACGAGACAATACAGCAATGATACAGTTCAATACAAGAGGGTTAGGAGGGCCTGATCCTGGGAGCTTACAATCTAATAAAAAGCGCTGACAGCATACTAATGGCACTGGGCAGAAAGGGGTTAACATCTGGGGAAATCAAAGGGTTAACTGTGTGCTGTTTTGGAGCTTACAATCTAAGAGAATGATGATGTTTAAACTTAGAGTGGTACATCACTTCAGACTGATGAAGGCAATCTGCTGAAGAGAGCAGTAAGGCAAGTATTAGACCTTCTTTACATTACTGGTGCTCTCTGAAGAGAGATCTCCATTCTAATCGTTCTTTAGAGAGTATTTGATAAGTGGCGAGGAGATATTGTATTGCCTCCCCACCACCTTCTTTAACCCCTTGAAACTTGCACTAGTGTGCCACAACTGCATGCATTACAGCTGCAAAGAACTCCTATTTAGTATAAGGGGTACTGCCTGCTGATTGTGACAGCAGGGATCATTTTTGCCTCAGCACAGTGAAAAGCGTTGCACTCACAATATGCGTTCACCCATGGCCTCTGCCTTTGCAGAATACGGAGAGCGGTTGGGAGTGGTAAAACTGTGGCTCAACCACATGATTTTACTGCCCTTCTAATCACTAGTGTAAATGGACCATACACCTTATTCCACTACCTATAAACATAATTAACTCTTGCAATGGGGAGAAGGGGAAAGAGCTGAGGGTCAGGGGCAGACTGACAACTCATGGGGCCCCCGGGCAATAGGGGATCATAGGGCCCCTGTGTCCTTGCCCAAACTCAAAAAAGCCTATGAAAAAAGGTACCAGGGGCATCTCATGGGGCCCCCTACTGACCCCGGGCCCTCAGACAGTGCCCGAGTTTCCAAATGGTCAGTCCGCCCCTGGTTCAAAGTAAGGGTAACTATTTCATGCCTGCCTTAGGGCTTTAAGATAAACCTGTACTTTCCTGTTTAAAGTGATACTAAGTGCATTTTATTTCATTAAAATAAAAAAGATGTTTTACTTAACTGTCCTTTGCCTCCTTTTTGGCTGTTCCCCCATGGGCACTGTCCACTCCTCCCTCTTCCGAGTGCCCCCTTAGGAAGCTGGGTGCTATGGAGCCACCCGTGCACACGGGTCCATAAAACGCACACAATGCGGGTAAGTCATGCCCCACTCCCTCCTCACAGGAGTTTGACTGACAACCATAGGAGCCTATGGCTTTACAGCCCTCTATGTCTCCTGTGAGACCATGAGGTGACAGGAGCCATGCTGATGTCAGGACAGTGCTGGAGCAGTGATAGAAGTCAGGTAAGTGTTTAGAGATGGGGGTGAGTAGGACAGATTGTGGGGAGTTCTTCTTAACCTTAATGCAGGGAATACATTAAGGTTAATAAAAAGCATTTTGACTTAAAGTGTTACTATACCCACAACAGTAAAATCAGTCTGTATATGCAGTAAAGCATGCTTGTTATACTCACTGTAGAATCTAAGGGGTTAATCCTGTGCATTGTGTAAAAATGCTGTTTGATCCTGACTTCTCTGATCCTCCGCTTCTTCCAGTGCCCCCCTCATATCTCCTGATAAGACATATTGTGTGAAGACACTCTGCACATGCTCAGTTTGGTGTGTATTGCTAAAAAGGTTGTTGTTTTTTCTTGGGAGAGTGCGTGTGATCAGCAGAGCCAATCAGCACTGTCCAGACAAATGTCGGGGGTCCTGCATCTTCCTAGAGCAGAAAGAAAACTCCTCCTAAAAGGACTTTAAAGTGTTACTAAACCCAGGACCCTGCATTCACTATATCTGGTCTCCCACAGTAAACACAACATGGAAATGCAATCATTTTAGTAAATATAAACTGATAATACCTTTTCTCATCAGCAGTATATAGCATTCTTTTAAATTCTATCAGTGTCCAGCTGAGGACTGGTTAATGCTTGTAGGAAGAGTTTTCATTCTGCTCTGACTGTCCTATTGAAGCTGCATAACCCCTGACCTTCTTTCTGGACAGTGCTGATTGGCTTTGTGCTGATCACATGCACCCTCCCAATGAAGAAAAAAACGCTCTAGCAATACATACTAAACTGAGCATGTGCAGAGTGACTCCCAGAGCTCTGTACTATCAGCAGATGGTTTGGGGACAGTAGAAGAAGGAGAGGATTGGAGAAGACAGGATCAAACAGCCCTTTTATACAATGTGGAGGATTAACCCCTTAGGTTCCACAGGGAGTATAACAAGCATGCTTTGCTGCATATACAGACTGATTTTACTGTTGTGGGTTTAGTAACACTTTAAGAACCACTTTAAGGCAAGTTAATAGTTTATTAGATAGGTACGCAGAGCCCTTCAACAGACTGTTCACTTCTTTTAGTATTACAGACCTACATAGTATTAGCAGCGCACAGTCTACTTCCCATCCAGTACATATTATGCTTCTATAGCTATCACCAGCAGATCCCAATCTCTTCATAAAAGCTTACCTTATTAGATGCAGTAAAAAAAAAAAAAAAAGATACATACACTACTCAAAAAAAATTAAAGGAACACTTTGAAAACACATCAGATCTCAATGGGGAAAAATCTCATGCTGGATATCTATACGGATATGGACTGGGTAATGTGTTAGGAATGTAAGGATGCCCCATTGTTTGATGGAAATGAAAATTGTCATCCTACAGAGGACTGAATTCAAAGACACCCCGAAAATCAAAGTGAAAAAGTGAAGCAGCAGGCTAGTCCATTTTGCTGAAATTTCATTGCAGCAACTAAAAATGGTCCTCAGTAGTTTGTATGGCC
The DNA here is from genome assembly GCF_062004578.1 of Staurois parvus. NCBI lineage: Eukaryota > Metazoa > Chordata > Amphibia > Anura > Ranidae > Staurois > Staurois parvus. The sequence goes on from NW_028318099.1 coordinate 13,606,831, forward strand.
CCCACGTGCTTGTATGCATGCCTGACAACGTCAGGGCATGCTCCTAATGAGAAGTTGGATGGTGTCCTGCAGCATTTCTTCTCAATTCTGGACCAGGGCATCACTCAGCTCCTGGACAGTCTGAGGTGCAACCTGGAGGCATCGGATGGACCAAAACATGATATCTCAGAGGTGTCCTAATGGATTTAGGTCAGGCGAGCGTGGGGGTCATTCAATGGTGTTAATTCCTTCAGCCTCCAGTAACTGCCTGCATACTCTCACCACATGAGGCCGGGCATTGCCGTGCACCAGGAGAAACCCAGGACCCGCTGCACCAGCGTAGGGTCTGACACTGGGTCCACGGATTTCATTCCGATACCTTATGGCATTCAAGGTGCCATTGTCTAGCCTGTAGAGGTCTGTGCGTCCCTCCATGGATATGCCTCCCCAGACCATCACTGACCCACCACCATAACAGTCATGCTGAATGATGTTACAGGCAGCATAATGTTCTCCCCGGCTTCTCCAGACCCTTTCATGTCTGTCACATGTGCTCAGGGTGAACCTGCTCTCATCTGTGAAAAGCACAGGGCACCAGTGGTGGACCTACCAATTCTGGTGTTCAATGGCCAATGCCAATCGAGCTCTATGGTGCTGGGCAGTGAGCACAGGGCCCACTAGAGGACGTCGGGCTTCAGATCACCCTCATGAAGTCTGTTTTCTGATTGTTTAGTCGGAGACATTCACACCAGTAGCCTGCTGGAGGTTATTTTGTAGGGCTCATCCTGTTCCTCCTTGCACAAAAGAGCAGATACTGATCCTGCTGATTGGTTAAGGGCCTTCTATGGTCCTGTCCAGCTCTCCTACAGTAACTGCCTGTCTCCTGGAATCTCCTTCCTGTTACTGAAACTGTGCTGGGAGACACAGCAAACCTTCTGGCAATGGCACGTATTGATGTGCCATCCTGGAGGAGATGGACTGCCTATGCAACCTCTGTAGGGTCCAGGTATAACCTCATGCTACCAGTAGTGACACTGACTCTAGCCAAATGCAAAACTAGTGAAAAACAGTCAGAAAAGATGAGTAGGGAAAAAAATGTCAGTGGCCTCCACCTGTAAAACTGTTCTTGATTTAGGGGTCATCTCATTGTTGCCCACCTGTAGTTAATTTCATTAACAACAAAGCAGCTGAAACTGATTAACAACCCTCTCTGCTACCTAACTGTTTCAGATAACCCACCCTTGGGGCTCGTTCACACTTGGCTGTTTTACCAACGCTTGCCAAACGCCCCTATGGTGTTTGGCAAGCGTTAGTCCGGCGTTTGCGGAGCGTTTTTGAAATGCTCGGCAAATGCTCCGCAAACACCGCATGCGCAGTTTAGCGGCGGTTGCTAGGCTTTTGCCGAGCGTTAAAAACGCCCCACAAACACCTATAATGCAGTTTGAATGGTGTTACCGCTCCACAAATGCCCCGCAACCGCTTCGCAACCGCACCGCAAACGCCGGCCGGGCGTTTGCGGAGCGGCACCATAGACTAGAATAGGAGGCTTCAACACCTCCTGACTCGACCAGAGGCGTCCGTTTTGCCGCGACGCAACATGACGTGATGCAAACGCTCCCGTTAGAACAGCACCATGTGCTGTAATGTGCAGAATTGGCAAAAGCGTTTGGGAAGCGGTAAAAACGCTTCCCAAACGCCTCTCTGCCGCCTGCACACAACGCTAGTGTGAACGTAGCCTTAGTCATAACATGCATTAGAAGTAGATAAAATAAATACATCAGGTAACCAGTCCCAGTCCCTAATGCCCCATTCACACCTGATTGCTTAGTACCTTGAAGATCCCCAGCACTCAGCATCCACAATCCTGTGGTTTTCAGTTGTATTTGTTTACACCAGAGTGTAGTGTTGTTTAAGCCTGGGTTCACACATTCCTGTGCAAATCACATGCAAATTCTGTGCGGTGTGATTTGAGCCATACATTTTATATGGCTCAAATTGCACCGCATCCGCACCAAAAAGGTGCAGGACCCTTTTTTTTGGCCACACTAGAATTGGATCGCATAGATATTCACACCCATGCGATCCAATTCTGCACATCGCACCATGTTTTGCGGACCGATTTTGGGGTGTTGCTAACTTAACATACACACCTGCAGTGGTTCCCATGAATGCGGTGTGGAATTCGCACCACATCAGTGTGAACCCAGGCTGAGCCTCAGATGCCTGCAAAATAAACTACAAAAATGCCTGCTTGTTAAAAAAAAAAGCCTGCAAAGCTACCAAAGGTGCTCAAGTGTGGATGTGGCCTCATTTTCAGGGACAACAAAACACAAAACAATGAAACGTGTTATATAAAAACCACAATGAAAAGCTTGTAGTATAAAAACAACAAAGAAAAGGGTGTACTATAAAAACAATGAAAAGGGTAAAGTATAAACACAAAATTCCAGGGACAACAAAACACAAAACAATGAAAAGTGTGTTGTATAAAAACCACAATGAAAAGGTGTGTAGTATAAAAACAGCAATGAAATGTTAGGTAGTATCAAAAGAATGAAAAGCATGTAGTATAAAAACAACAAAGAAAAGGGTGTAGTATAAAAACAATGAAAAAGGTGTAGTATAAAAAAAGAAAAGCGTGTCGTATAAAAACAGCAATTAAAAGTTGTGCAGTAAAAAGCAATGAAAATTGTGTAGTGTCAAAACCACAATGAAGAGTTGTGTAGTATTAAAAACAATGAAAAGTGTGTAGTATAAAAACCACAATGAAAAGTTGTGTAGTATGAAAAACAACAATGAAAAGTCCTATAGTATAAAAACAACAATGAAAAGTTCAGTAGTAAAAAAAAAACACAATGAAAAGTTGTGTTGCATAAAAACAACAACGGAAAGCTGGTAGCATACAAACAACAATGAAAGTGTGTAGTAAAACAATGAAAAGCAGTATAAAAACAACAGGAACTAAAACAAGCACCTGTACAAGCAGAAACTAGGAAACAAATAATGTGATAGTATAATAACAAATTCTGTTTAGGTAAAATATATGATAATGAAATAATTTTCTTTACAATACAGGCTCAAAATCCAGTTAAATTAGTGTGGCAAAAAAACTACAAAAGATAAAGTTATATATATCACATGAGTACATCATAGTTAAAAGATAAAGAAACACTACCAAGTGTATGGTTCTGGCCAGGGACGGATTGACCATTTGGAAACTCGGGCACTGCCCGGGGTCAGTAGGGGGCCCCATGAGATGCCCCGGTACCTTTTTCATAGGCTTTTTTGAGTTTGGGCAAGGACACAGGGGCCCCATGATCCCCTATTGCCCAGCGGCCCCATGAGTTGTCAGTCCGCCCCTGGTTCTGGCATTTGACAGTTGAATGATGGTTGGTGGGAATGTAGCATTTACGGCTTATTTACAAGTTCTCTGAAGATTGATCTGTGGTGGATTGCTTTTCAGCTCCTCGCTCCCTTTTTTAACCCATAAAAGCCTGCATAATCACATTGCACAAGGTTGCAGGGTGGTTGTGACACGGCCCCATTCATATGCATCGGTAGGGTTTGGTGGGCAGTACTGCCCACTGAATATGACATGGGGTATAATTCTTGCAGCCACAATGTGTACATCTCCATTCACTGCCTTTGTAGCTTACTGGGTAGATGCGGCTCAACCATGTGTTTTTATCGTCCCCCGACTGCAAGTGTAAGTGAGCCCTTTGCCTGGACTTTGGCAGAAGTTAAAGCCCATACCTAGCCAAGGTCTAGAATCCAAGGGGAAAGTTCACAAAAATGTGAACACAACTACAGGCATGGTTTCCTGCACTTCTGTGCTTTTTTTCTGAACTTATTTTAGATGAAACAGTTTTTTATCTAAACCTTTGAATACTGAAATGTAACCTGTATATGCTTCATACTATATATTGTTGTTTTCATGCCTTATTTATTATAATATTCTGTCCATAATATCATTATTATAATTTCCTACTAATCCTGTTCAATTGCTTGCTCAAGTTCCAATTTTGCAGTCATATGGATGTGGAATGTTTTAATAAAGAATGGTAAAAAAGGCCAAAAGATAATATGGCAATATGAACTACTAAATGCAGATAGCAAGTTTGACCCTCAGCTAATCTCAACCTCTTAAGCAGGAAAATAGCAGCAAACTCATTTTCAAAGCTTTATCTATGGGTCCATGTGTTTTCCCTGCAGTGGTGCTGAAAATCCACCAGGTGGCAGCTGTTCCTAGTTTTAGGAACATGAAAAGAGATTGGAAGTTTTGTACTTAGAGAAAATATTGAACAAACATTTATTGTTACATATAAATACAAGGCCTCATGCACATGGACACTTACCAGCTCCTGGGTATCAACCACTTGCCCTCCAAAGGATTTACCCCTGTCCTAAGCAGGCCATTTTAACATTACGGCGCAGCGTCTCTTTAACTGACAATTGCGCAGTCATGCAACGCTGCACCCAAATTAAATTTAAATCCTTTTTACCCACAAATAGAGCTTTCTTTTGGTGGTATTTGTAATATATGATCACCTGTGTGTTCTTTTCTTTATTTTTTGCGCTATAAACAAAAAAAGAGCAACAATTTTGAAAAAAAAAAAACAATATTTTTGACTTTTTGCTATAAAACATATCCAGTAAAAAAAATTTAAAAAATCTAATTTCATCATAAATTTAGGCCAAAATATATTCTGCTACGTCTTTGCTAAAAAAAAAAAAAAATCCCATTATGTGTAAATTAATTGGTTTACATGAAAGTTATGGCGTTTACAAATGGCCGTATGGTGGCGATCGTCGACTTATAGCAGGACTGCGGTGGGCATTCTGACACTGCGGGAGAACTGCCTAACTGCCACTGACTTCCCAATGACACTAATACAGTGATCAGTGCTAATAAAATACACTGACACTGTACTAATGACACTGGGCAGGAAGGGGTTAACATCTGGGGAGATCAAAGGGTTAACTGTGTGCTGCGTGCTATTTCACTATGTGTGCTTGTGTGCTTTACTGTGTACTATGCAGAGCAATACAGAGCAGCTTGCTCGTGCTGACAGGGGAGAGATCTGTATTGTTTACACACAGACCTCTTCTCTGTCACTGTTCCTTGGCGATCGCCTGGTGCCCACGGGGAGTCTCTGGCCGAGACCTGGTGATTGACAGCTGGAGCCGCCATTGGCCCCTACCATTCAAATATATATATATATATATATATATGATTTTTCACAGCCCTACTGCCCTGTAGCAGTACTTCTGCTATAGGGCGGTTGGGAAGCGGTTAAGGAGTAAAATGCCAGCACTTTCTGGTGCCTAGGAAGCTGCTCATGCTGCGTACAGCTACCAGTACAAGTGAATGGCTGTACGCAGTCATGCTTGGATAAACTCCTAACGATTCTGTGTTAGTGTTTACCCAGGCATGTGAGTACATTGCTTCTCTCCAGACGCAAAATGACACATCCAGGGAGAAAATACCCTAAGCGCATGAAAGGGTAAACACTGGTACAAAAGCCATTGGTGTTTACCTGAGCATGGCCATATACAGCTATCTACCTGTATTGGTGGCTGTATGAGGCATGTGTGGCTATCTGGATGCCAGAAATACAGTATAAACACCTATTTGTTTTTTCTTTTTTGTTAATGACAAAAATCCCACAGTTCTGTAACAAAGGAAGTGTAGATAGTGAAGAGAAGGGTTAATACTGTATACTACCCTCTATAAAGCGATGAGTTATCTAGCTTGGTGTTGTGAAATGGACACATAGCACCCTCCAAGAATGGGTTGCTAGAGAGATTCAGGTAAATTTATATATATTTTTTGGCTCCTCTGTAATCATTGGAGTGGTGTATGATTATGTTTTTATCTGTTTTGGGTCTCACTGGCTGCTGGCTCAACTACTTCCCTCGCCTTCTGGTGGATTCTGGAATATAGTGGGTTGAAAGAGGCAGATCCTTGGCCTGAATATTTATGTGGCCAATCCCTGGAGAAGAATGTCTAGTAGGTGGCTGAGGAGTGTATAAATAGTTTAGGGCTTGGAGCAGCAGGGTTCTTGTACAGGAGGAGAAGATCCCACCCTGAAGGGTTTGCTGCCCTTCTTGGCAGGATAGCTGAAGTCTGCTTAAGTTCACCGAGGTCCCAGGTCAGTGAGAGCTTGGGGGCTTATTTTTTGGAAATAGCTGAAGCCACATCAAGGGGATTCACTGAGGATCTGGCCTGTAGACTCACAGAAGAAGTGTCTGGACGGCACTTGACGGAGGCATCCAAATATACAGGGACATTTTGAGTGTAAACCTGACTGTAGAATCCTAGTGACTGTTCACTGCTCTAAGCATCTGCATCTTTGAGCATCTGCTCCAGTGCTGCTGAATTGTAACCTTTCCTTTGCTTTGAGTTCCAGGGTTGCCAGTTCTCCCATTGCCCGCCAAGAGGGGAATTATCCTGAAGAGTTTAGACAAGGCAAAGAGTGTCCTGTAGTTTCTTTGTACACTAAATTTGTAGTATCCCAAAGTCAGCCTGCACCCCATCCAAGTTCAATGAGCTTTAAAGTGTTATTAAACCCAGGACCCTGCATTCACTATATCTGGTCTCCCACAGTACACACAACATGGGAATGCAATTATTTTAGTAAATATAAACTGCTAAATACCTTTTCTCATCAGCAGTTAGAGCAGTCTTGTGACTTCTATCAGTGTCCAGCCAAGCACTGGTTAAAACTTGTAGGAGGAGTTTTCATTATGCTCTAGGAGGATGCAGAACCCCTGACCTCTGGACAGTGCTGATTGGCCCTGTGCTGATCACATGCACACAATAAACACCACATAAGGAAAAAGTATAACCGCTCATAGTGTAGTAGTTAAAATAAAGGATGAAATTTATTCAAGTAATGCACGTACAATCACAGGGGTAAAAACCAGCGTGTCTGTAAAATGTTTCTATCCAACAAAACGGCAGCAGTCCGTGGCAGTGTGCGGTAAAGTCATGCATCGTGGCTCCATCCTACGCGTTTTGTCACAGAGGACGTTGTCAGGGGTCATTTTGTTGGATGGAAACATTTTACAGACATGCTGGTTTTTACCACTGTGATTGTAAACGCATTACTTGAATAAATTGCATCCTTTATTTTAACTACTACACTATGAGCGGTTATACTTTTTCTTTATGTGGTGTTTACTGCATGGAGCATTTGCCATTCTAGACCTCATTGCTTAGAGGGAAGTCTATACATCATTCAGATCTCTTGGGAGAGTTATTTGGGAGTCCTTGATACATTTGCTGGGTTTGATATCTGCGTTATTTGACCAATCCTCTGGGTGGTCAAATTTTCCGGTAAGAGGCTAAGTGATTGGGTGAAAGGTGACAGACTCTCTCTCCTTCTGGTTTTTCGCTCATTTAGCACCATTACCACTAGATCATGTGGACTTTCATACAGACTTTTATATAATATATTGAAATGTATAAATAACATTTGAAATAAAAACAACCCAAATCATTATTAAAATATTACCTATAAAGTAATGCTAGCAAAGTAAGACCTTGTTCTCACAGTAATCATTTAATATTGTTATTGTGATGTCTGTAACAATTTTGGGCTGTTCATGTTGGGCAAAAAAATATTTTGGTTTGCCAATCTGCATCTAAGCCTGTCAACTGTCACAAAGAAAAACAAAAAAAAAAAAAATGTACTGCAAAGTCTTTTGCCCAAAATGTTCCCAGAAACTTACACTGAAAGAAATGGTTCAATCAGCTTGAATCCTCGTTTTTGCATATTGCTTCGCTCATCTGAACTCGTCAGCACCAGTTAGGTTAATGTTTTGTGTTTTCCTGCACATCTGCACTGGTAAAAATAGATTTAGAAAAAGAAATATCTTACAAAGCAGAAGATTAACAGTGATTAATGCTCTGTACCAGGGATATTGATTAATGAGTGCAGTATGCCGATAGCAAGGCTAAACAGCAGCTGATGTGGGTGGCAGGTGAGATTGTTTCATCCCTGAGTGATAAAACATGCAAGCTAATCAACCTGCACCTAGTCTTCCTCCATCCATCTCAGCTCCCTGTTGCAGCTGCTTAATGAACTCCGAGACAAACTTTAAAAAAGAAGTCCTGGTATTCGGCCGGCCTAGAGGTATCACAGAACACGGAGCAGAATTCCAATTGTCAGGATGGGGGGGTTTATGATTTGCAAGAGTTGGCAGAACATTGTCACAGTGTATACATACACAGGTGCACTCCAGTCAAAAATTAATATTTTATATTTAAAGGGGAACTGTAGGGTCCTAATATTTTTAGGCGAATTGGCAGATTGTGGCACCTAGATTGGCATTAGAATTGTAGCATTTAGCAAAGATGCTTTAGGGGATAATGTTAAGGCCTATGCACACCAGATTCTGTTCATTTTAAGGGAGTATTCAACCAGGAGCTAGTGACCGTTTATAAATGTCCTTCTACATTCCCGGCCTGTGCGTGCTCCCTGGGAGCACGCGCACCGCGATCCGGTGCCCGCTGTGTCCTCCGGACACAGCAGAACACCGATCACTGTACGGGACCTCTGTGTGAGCTCCCGATCATGTGATCACTGAATGGCCAATCAGTGATCACATGAATAGTAGTAAGCAAGATGTCACTTCTGACATCATTGCTTACTACGTGTGAAATCTGTGAATGATCAGAGGTCACATGGTACAAGGCTATTCACAACAGCCTTGTACCATGTGACAAGCTGTGACCAATCACAGCTCTCACAGTATTTCTCAATGGTATGGACATTCCGATTTGGTCCGCCTGCCCGTTTTTCAGGCAGACCCAATCGGAACCTCCTCTATGGAGCGGTGGGTATAAATGGACATGTGTCCGTTTACACCCTCCAACATCCGATCCGATTTGCCAAAAAGGGAAGAGATCCCCCGCTGAGCAAGCGGATCTGCTGAACGGATCCATCCTCTATGAAAAGCCCTTATTTAGGGCTAGAGTAAAGTAAGTGTTAATAAGGGGTTAACAAAGGAACAGTTTATTTAACCACTTGCCGTCCTGCCCATGTATATAAATGGTCGGGCGGTGGCAGTGCAGGGTTGCCGTTCATAAATGGCACCCACCATTTTGGATTGTGTGCACTCCCTGGGAGCGCGCAGTACCGCGATTTGGTGCCCGCTGTGTCCTCCGGACACAGCAGAACACCGATCGCTGTATGGGACCTCTGTGTGAGCTCCCGATCATGTGATCACTGATTGGCCAATCAGTGATCACATGAATAGTAGTAAGCAAGATGTCACTTCTGACATCATTGCTTACTACGTGTGAAATCTGTGAATGATCACAGAGATCACAAGGTACAAGGATATTCACAACAGTCTTGTACCATGAAGCAAGCTGTGACCAATCACAGCTCTCACAGTATTTATCAATGGTTGCAAGAATGCAGCCAGAGAGAAGGAGAAATGATTGCTTTTCCAGCCTTTATGGGTGTAAAAGCAATCAGTGTAGAAAAAAAAAAAATATTCAACAATCCCCACAAGTAGTACAGTGTCACTATGGTGACACTGTACTGCTAGGGTGACAGTATGTTAAAAAACAAATAATATACAAATTGTCATTCAAAGTGTGATAGCACTAAAAGCAAAAAATTGGCCTGGACAGGAAGGGGGTGAAAGTGTCCAGACTGGAAGTGGTTAAGCAGGTCAAATGAAGGACAGAAGGAGGTGAAATGTAAGTCATGAGTCCTCAGAGGTTTTTAGCTTGACACATTGATCACCATAAAATAAAAATTTCCCTGTAAACTATTTGTTAAAACTCTTACACCAACACATGCAGTTTATAATTCAATTCTGTTGGCTCCTGCTCTCTCACTACCGCTTCCCTCAACTTCAGGTCTTTACGGTAAAGAGTTAACAATGACAGTGCAGTCTCCAGCCAGTTTGTTACATTGGAGAAGGGTGGTGGAGTGCCTTGCCATCGTAGGCTACAGAGCTGTGTGCTTCTGTTGATACACAAAGTGTAGGAAGACACAACTCTAGTCCCTGCATGCAATGGTGACTCTATAGCAGTGGTGGCGAACCTATTGCACACGTACCGCAGTGGGCACGCAGAGCCCTGTCTGTCGGCATGCTAGCTTAGTCGCCCCACCAGATGAGCATCGGATAGCAGCGCACATAGGGGCCAATGTGCACAGGCAGTCCATTTACATCCGTCCATCCATGGAGGAGAGTGGGATGTGTCTGCTCTGTCTGCTCTACCCCTACCCTTGATCAGTAGATAGATCCCCCTCTGAGCAAGCAGGCTCCAACAGAGCCTGTCCCGTGCGGAAGGGGCCTAACACACAACAAGAAGTGTCTCCAGAATATCGCACCACAATGCATAGTAGTTTTTTTACATTTATATTTCTATAATACTTTTCTCCCTGGGGACTCAAAGTGCTTAGTTGCTGTTAGGGCTGATGGTGAGACCACCATTTTGGGTGAGCTCGGTAGAATATCATACTAGGTAGAGTTGAAAATATTTATAGGATGGAAGAGCTATGTCATACGGAGGAGGATAAAATGTAAAAATACAGGACAATGTGGTGAAGTTGGTTGAAATTTAAATCCTCTGAAAGATATATGGAACTGATGGGAATTGGGGGAGAAATTTAGAAGCCAGGAGAGAACCTTATGCAGGTCATAGATGGGTCGAAAATCAGCTGTTTTTGTGGCCAAAAAAAAAAAAATCGTCCGATTTTCGCACCGTTAATGGGTTAATTGGTCGGCCATTTTTCTGGATTTTGGCACATTTTTTCTATCGGTAAAGTTGGAAAAAATCAGCCGTATTTGCCGATCGTCCGATTTTCATGGCAATGATGGGCAAATGGGCAAATCTTTTTACCGATAAAAAAATCTGCGCATGAGCCGTGACCGTCAAGAAAAAGAAGAAGAAAAAGAAGAAGAATTCCAGTCCGCTATTATATTTGACATGAAAAAGTATTGTGGTTGCAACAATGTATCTATTTGTATCCAAATAAAAACATATGTATCCGAAATGGATACAAATAGATACAATGTTGCAACCGCTATACTTTTTAATGTCAAATATAATAGCGGAGCTCTCTGAAGGGACAGAAGTAATTAAATGCTGGCTGTAGATGGGACGAAAATCGGCTGATTTTTTTTACTGTTGGTGGTAACGTTGGCCTATTGAACGACTGATTTTTTGTTTTTTGTTTTTTTTTAAACGGCCGGTTTTCGACCCATCTGTGGCCTGCATAAATTGTGAATTTGAGGGAGATAAACAGATAAACATGAGAGAAGATATAGGTCATGAAGAAGATGTGGATGGGGGAAAAGGGGATGGGAGGAGGGGGAAAGGGTGTGTGAGAGGGTATATTGGGGTATTATGGAATGTGTATATGTGAATTATTTTTATAAACATGTTGTTCTTTTTTTACTGGAAAATCAAATAAAAGTTAAATAAAAAAAAAAAAGAATATCATACTAGGGCCAGTTTAGAAAGGAGACAATTCACCTACCAGCTTGTCTGGACCTGGCAGCAGCATGAGGAGGCGGTACAGGGGCCCATGACAGATTACGGGCCTGGCAGCAGCATGAGGAGTCGGTACGGGGGCCCATGGCAGATTACGGGCCTGGCAGCAGCAATGGGAGGCCATACAGCACCCTATGACAAAATGGAACGCACCAGAAGTGTGAGGAGACCTGAAAGTGGCACATGGCAGAGTGTGGCGATGGAGACAGCAGCAATGGGAGGCCGTACAGGGACCCATGACACACTCTGGACCTGGCAGCAGCATGAGGAGGTGGTACAGGGGCCCATGGCAGATTACGGGCCTGGCAGCAGCAATGGGAGGCCCGTAATCTGCCAGCACCCTATGACAAAATGGAACCCACCAGCAGTGTGAGGAGACCTGAAAGTGGCACATGTTTGGGGCATGATTCATGGCGGATTTAGTCAGTTGTGTCAGGAACTGGTGGTTTGAAATCCAGACTAATCCACGCCTGATTCATTTTCACAAACGTGAGTCTCTCTACACTTTGGGTGGACAGACGTGTCCTCCGCGGAGTTACAATACCTCCTGCCGCACTAAACACGCGCTCCGATGCCACGCTACTGGCCGGGCATGACAGCCTTTCAAGGGCAAATTCAGCTAGTTGGGGCCAAAGGTCAAATTTCGTTGCCCAGTAGTCAAGGGGATTGTCTACCTCGGTTGGCAGGGTGCTGTCCAAGTAGGCCCAAGCCTGTTGTTTGAGGTCCTGCTCCAGGTCCACCTGATGCTGCTGCGGCTGGTTAGTAGTTTCCTCACTGCGCTGGTGAAGAAAGCTACTCATCATCGACTGCAGACTGAGGCAGCCGCTGCTGGTGGAGCTGCCACTGCTCCTACCACCCCACCCCTCCCCTGCTGCCATGGCAGTGGAACGCGAGCGCACAGGGCCCACAGTGTCTGAGGATGGACGTTGGCGCAGAAAGGCAGAGACCAACTGACTACATAGATGGTTTTTATAGTACTTTATTTTGGCCTCCCTCTCAGCAGGTGTGAAAAAGGCCACCATTTTTGAACGGTAGCGAGGGTCCAACAAGGTGGACAGCCAAAAGTCATCCCTCTGTCTGATGGTTATTATTCGGCTGTCGCTACGCAAGCAACCGAGCATGCTATGGGCCATTTGTGCCAAGGAATGCGAGGGACTCCCTGCCTCCATCTCCACAGCATACTGCCACGGTGCGTCTGGGTCCTCTGTCTCCTCCTCCTCCTCCTCTACCAGATGCTCCTGCTCCTCCACTCCTGTCCGCTGAGTGGAAAAACCACCCATTTCACTCAATAATTCCTGAGCACCAGTGTCCTCCTCTACCTCCTCCTCTTCTTCCTGTCCTGCCTCCACAGGGGTCATGTGGCGTTGAGATCTGTGCGCCACGTCTACCGCACCCTGACCAGCCATTGTTAACAGCATTTGTTCCAGGACGTGCAACAGAGGAATGACGTCATTCATCCCATAGTCCTGCCGACTCACGAATAGCGTGGCCTCCTCAAAGGGCCTGAGCAAGCGGCAGGTGTCACGCATGAGCTGCCAATGGCTGACATCTAAGTTACACAGGGGAGTACCTTTATCCGCTTGTAACATCAGGAAATCGGTGATGGCCTTTCGCTGTTCGTAAAGGCGGTCTAACATATGTAGGGTTGAATTCCACCTTGTTGCAACGTCACAGCATGAGGAGTCGGTACGGGGGCCCATGGCAGAATACGGGCCTGGCAGCAGCAATGGGAGGCCCGTAATCTGCCAGCACCCTATGAAAAAATGGAACACACCAGCAGTGTGAGGAGACCTGAAAGTGGCACATGGCAGAGTGTGGCGATGGAGACAGCAGCAATGGGAGGCCGTACAGGGACCCATGACACACTCTGGACCTGGCAGCAGCATGAGGAGGCGGTACAGGGGCCCATGGCAGATTACGGGCCTGGCAGCAGCAATGGGAGGCCCGTAATCTGCCAGCACCCTATGACAAAATGGAACACACCAGCAGTGTGAGGAGACCTGAAAGTGGCACATGGCAGAGTGTGGCGATGGAGACAGCAGCAATGGGAGGCCGTACAGGGACCCATGAGAGACTCTGGACCTGGCAGCAGCATGAGGAGGCGGTACAGGGGCCCATGGCAGATTACAGGCCTGGCAGCAGCAATGGGAGGCCCGTAATCTTCCAGCACCCTATGACAAAATGGAACACACCAGCAGTGTGAGGAGACCTGAAAGTGGCACATGGCAGAGTGTGGCGATGGAGACAGCAGCAATGGGAGGCCGTACAGGGACCCATGAGACACTGTGGACCTGGCAGCAGCATGAGGAGGCGGTACAGGGGCCCATGGCAGATTACGGGCCTGGCAGCAGCAATGGGAGGCCCGTAATCTGCCAGCACCCTATGACAAAATGGAACACACCAGCAGTGTGAGGAGACCTGAAAGTGGCACATGGCAGAGTGTGGCGATGGAGACAGCAGCAATGGGAGGCCGTACAGGGACCCATTAGACACTCTGGACCTGGCAGCAGCATGAGGAGGCGGTACAGGGGCCCATGACAGATTACGGGCCTGGCAGCAGCATGAGGAGTCGGTACGGGGGCCCATGGCAGATTACGGGCCTGGCAGCAGCAATGGGAGGCCATACAGCACCCTATGACAAAATGGAACGCACCAGAAGTGTGAGGAGACCTGAAAGTGGCACATGGCAGAGTGTGGCGATGGAGACAGCAGCAATGGGAGGCCGTACAGGGACCCATGACACACTCTGGACCTGGCAGCAGCATGAGGAGGTGGTACAGGGGCCCATGGCAGATTACGGGCCTGGCAGCAGCAATGGGAGGCCCGTAATCTGCCAGCACCCTATGACAAAATGGAACCCACCAGCAGTGTGAGGAGACCTGAAAGTGGCACATGTTTGGGGCATGATTCATGGCGGATTTAGTCAGTTGTGTCAGGAACTGGTGGTTTGAAATCCAGACTAATCCACGCCTGATTCATTTTCACAAACGTGAGTCTCTCTACACTTTGGGTGGACAGACGTGTCCTCCGCGGAGTTACAATACCTCCTGCCGCACTAAACACGCGCTCCGATGCCACGCTACTGGCCGGGCATGACAGCCTTTCAAGGGCAAATTCAGCTAGTTGGGGCCAAAGGTCAAATTTCGTTGCCCAGTAGTCAAGGGGATTGTCTACCTCGGTTGGCAGGGTGCTGTCCAAGTAGGCCCAAGCCTGTTGTTTGAGGTCCTGCTCCAGGTCCACCTGATGCTGCTGCGGCTGGTTAGTAGTTTCCTCACTGCGCTGGTGAAGAAAGCTACTCATCATCGACTGCAGACTGAGGCAGCCGCTGCTGGTGGAGCTGCCACTGCTCCTACCACCCCACCCCTCCCCTGCTGCCATGGCAGTGGAACGCGAGCGCACAGGGCCCACAGTGTCTGAGGATGGACGTTGGCGCAGAAAGGCAGAGACCAACTGACTACATAGATGGTTTTTATAGTACTTTATTTTGGCCTCCCTCTCAGCAGGTGTGAAAAAGGCCACCATTTTTGAACGGTAGCGAGGGTCCAACAAGGTGGACAGCCAAAAGTCATCCCTCTGTCTGATGGTTATTATTCGGCTGTCGCTACGCAAGCAACCGAGCATGCTATGGGCCATTTGTGCCAAGGAATGCGAGGGACTCCCTGCCTCCATCTCCACAGCATACTGCCACGGTGCGTCTGGGTCCTCTGTCTCCTCCTCCTCCTCCTCTACCAGATGCTCCTGCTCCTCCACTCCTGTCCGCTGAGTGGAAAAACCACCCATTTCACTCAATAATTCCTGAGCACCAGTGTCCTCCTCTACCTCCTCCTCTTCTTCCTGTCCTGCCTCCACAGGGGTCATGTGGCGTTGAGATCTGTGCGCCACGTCTACCGCACCCTGACCAGCCATTGTTAACAGCATTTGTTCCAGGACGTGCAACAGAGGAATGACGTCATTCATCCCATAGTCCTGCCGACTCACGAATAGCGTGGCCTCCTCAAAGGGCCTGAGCAAGCGGCAGGTGTCACGCATGAGCTGCCAATGGCTGACATCTAAGTTACACAGGGGAGTACCTTTATCCGCTTGTAACATCAGGAAATCGGTGATGGCCTTTCGCTGTTCGTAAAGGCGGTCTAACATATGTAGGGTTGAATTCCACCTTGTTGCAACGTCACAGCATGAGGAGTCGGTACGGGGGCCCATGGCAGAATACGGGCCTGGCAGCAGCAATGGGAGGCCCGTAATCTGCCAGCACCCTATGAAAAAATGGAACACACCAGCAGTGTGAGGAGACCTGAAAGTGGCACATGGCAGAGTGTGGCGATGGAGACAGCAGCAATGGGAGGCCGTACAGGGACCCATGACACACTCTGGACCTGGCAGCAGCATGAGGAGGCGGTACAGGGGCCCATGGCAGATTACGGGCCTGGCAGCAGCAATGGGAGGCCCGTAATCTGCCAGCACCCTATGACAAAATGGAACACACCAGCAGTGTGAGGAGACCTGAAAGTGGCACATGGCAGAGTGTGGCGATGGAGACAGCAGCAATGGGAGGCCGTACAGGGACCCATGAGAGACTCTGGACCTGGCAGCAGCATGAGGAGGCGGTACAGGGGCCCATGGCAGATTACAGGCCTGGCAGCAGCAATGGGAGGCCCGTAATCTTCCAGCACCCTATGACAAAATGGAACACACCAGCAGTGTGAGGAGACCTGAAAGTGGCACATGGCAGAGTGTGGCGATGGAGACAGCAGCAATGGGAGGCCGTACAGGGACCCATGAGACACTGTGGACCTGGCAGCAGCATGAGGAGGCGGTACAGGGGCCCATGGCAGATTACGGGCCTGGCAGCAGCAATGGGAGGCCCGTAATCTGCCAGCACCCTATGACAAAATGGAACACACCAGCAGTGTGAGGAGACCTGAAAGTGGCACATGGCAGAGTGTGGCGATGGAGACAGCAGCAATGGGAGGCCGTACAGGGACCCATTAGACACTCTGGACCTGGCAGCAGCATGAGGAGGCGGTACAGGGGCCCATGGCAGATTACGGGCCTGGCAGCAGCAATGGGAGACCCGTAATCTGCCAGCACCCTATGACAAAATGGAACACACCAGCAGTGTGAGGAGACCTGAAAGTGGCACATGGCAGAGTGTGGCGATGGAGACAGCAGCAATGGGAGGCCGTACAGGGACCCATGAGACACTGTGGACCTGGCAGCAGCATGAGGAGGCGGTACAGGGGCCCATGGCAGATTACGGGCCTGGCAGCAGCAATGGGAGGCCCGTAATCTGCCAGCACCCTATGACAAAATGGAACACACCAGCAGTGTGAGGAGACCTGAAAGTGGCACATGGCAGAGTGTGGCGATGGAGACAGCAGCAATGGGAGGCCGTACAGGGACCCATTAGACACTGTGAACCTGGCAGCAGCAATGGGAGGCCCGTAATCTGCCAGCACCCTATGACAAAATGGAACACACCAGCAGTGTGAGGAGACCTGAAAGTGGCACATGGCAGAGTGTGGCGATGGAGACAGCAGCAATAGGAGGCCGTACAGGGACCCATGAGAGACTCTGGACCTGGCAGCAGCATGAGGAGGCGGTACAGGGGCCCATGGCAGATTACAGGCCTGGCAGCAGCAATGGGAGGCCCGTAATCTGCCAGCACCCTATGACAAAATGGAACACACCAGCAGTGTGAGGAGACCTGAAAGTGGCACATGGCAAAGTGTGGCGATGGAGACAGCAGCAATGGGAGGCCGTACAGGGACCCATGAGAGACTCTGGACCTGGCAGCAGCATGAGGAGGCGGTACAGGGGCCCATGGCAGATTACAGGCCTGGCAGCAGCAATGGGAGGCCCGTAATCTGCCAGCACCCTATGACAAAATGGAACACACCAGCAGTGTGAGGAGACCTGAAAGTGGCACATGGCAGAGTGTGGCGATGGAGACAGTGTCAGGGATCCTACAGCGGTAGCCTCTAGCACTCCACAGACCGGATTCCCCCAAGGCGCGGAATCTAAGTCCCTACCTGCTTGTTCACCAGGGCCCCTGATGGTGGGGATGGACTTGGAGCAGGCCGAGACCAGGTCGCGGCCCTTGAGTTCACCCAGCTGTGGTAGAAGCACCGTTGGAGGTGTATAGCAGGTGAGAGTCTGATGTGAGGAGGTCACAAGAGCAGCGTCAGGCAGGCTGGGTCGGTAACAGTGTTGGCAGCGTGGTACAAAGTCAGCAGGCAGAGGAATAAACTGGTCACAAGCCGGGTTCGTCAACAGGAGATCAGAACGTGCAGGGTTAAGCAGGAGAATGGTCAGACAAGCCAGGGATCAGAGCAGGAGAAGACAGCAGTATCAGGAACAGGCTGGGTCGGCAACAAGGTATTCAGGAACACTGGATCAAACAGGAACACAGGTAACAGGTAAGACCATACGGCACTTGAGCATTGCAAGAGCTGGGTTTAAATAGGCCCCCCAACTCCTGACAGGCGCTCCTGGGTCCTAGTGCCTGCCCGGCGCCGTCATCGGTGACAGGCGCACCTGGGTCCTAGTGCCTGCCTGCCTGTATGTCTTGTCAGGATTCTACGCATGTGCAGATTCGATCGCCGAGGTGATCTTCCCATTCCCTGACATTGCCCCCCCCTTACGGGCAGCCTCCGGATGCCCACCCGATTCCTCCTTTGTGGCTGGCTATGACGGAATTCTCGTACTAATCTGGGGGCATGGACATTCTGGGCTGGTTCCCACGAATTCTCCTCCGGCCCAAAGCCTTTCCACTTGATCAGGTATTGTACCTGACCACCCCTCTTCCTACAATCCAAAATTGCCTCCACCTCGAATTCCTCCTCCCCGTTGATATCTATAGCTTCTGGAGGTCTAGACCTGCGGTCTAAAAAGGGGTCTGGAACTGCAGGTTTTAATAATGATACGTGGAAGACTGGATGTATTTTGAGGGACTCGGGGAGAGTCAGTTTAAATGCCACTTCATTAACCTTGCGTTCTACTGGGAAAGGTCCCACAAATTTGGGTGCCAATTTTCTGGATGGGCATGTCAGTTTTAGGTTGGCTGTTGACAACCAAACCCGATCCCCAGGGTGTATGACCAATTCTCCCTTCCTCCTCCTGTCACAAAACCTCTTACTGTCTTCTTGGGCCTTAGCCATTGTTTCCTGTAATACCTTGTTATTGGTAGTAAAGAACTCTAAGGTGTCCTGGGCTGCCGGGACTGAGTTCTCAGGAACCAGGTCTGGCAGGAAGGTAGGATGGAACCCATAATTGGCAAAGAATGGGGATTGGTTGGTGGCGGAATGATTCACATTATTATATGCAAATTCTGCCATTGGTAGAAGTGTCAGCCAGTCATTCTGCAGGAATGATGTGTAGCATCTCAGATATTGCTCGAGAGTCTGATTGGTTCGTTCTGTCTGCCCGTTTGTCTGGGGATGATATGCTGACGAAAAAGATAACTTAATCTCCAGCCCCTCACATAGCGCTTTCCAGAATTTGGACGTAAATTGCACCCCCCGGTCTGAGACAATCTCTCTTGGCACTCCGTGAAGCCTCACAATCTCTCTAATGAACACTTGGGCTGTTTCGGAGGCAGATGGTGTCTTGGCTAGTGGAAGGAAATGGGCCATTTTAGAAAGGCGATCCACTACCACAAAGATCACGGTGTGATCTTGCGAGGGTGGCAATTCTACAATAAAATCTAAGGAGATCATACTCCAGGGACGGTCAGGTATTGGTAAAGGTCTCAATAGGCCCCAGGCCTTGTCTCTGGTAGGTTTATTCCGGTTGCAGATGGGGCAAGATCTCACGTACGCTTCACAATCCTTGGCCATGTTTGGCCACCAAAATGTGCGTCGTGCCAGATCTATAGTCTTATGTATCCCAAAGTGCCCCGCTAGGGGATGGTCATGGCAGTAACCTAACACCAGGGACTGGACCTCCTTGGGTACCATGATTTGTTCCCCCTTCCAGAAGAGTCCCTCCTTATTCAGTAGGGAGACTCCAGGCAGGTCAGAGACCCGGGTGGAAGCAGCCTGCAATTTAGACAACAGCTCAGATTGAAGCAGTAGGAAGCTACCTGCTGGCAGGATGGTGTCTGGCTGGGGGTTCTCTCCAGGGTCCTCAAACATCCGGGAAAGAGCATCTGGCTTAGTGTTTTTTGACCCAGGACGATACGTTATGTGTAGGTTAAACCTTGCAAAAAACAATGCCCATCTGGCCTGGCGTGGACGGAGGCGTTTAGCGGTTTTCAAGTACTCGAGGTTTTTGTGGTCGGTATAGACCAGAATGGGATGTGGGGCCCCCTCTAGCAGATATCGCCATTCCTCCAGAGCGGTCTTAATGGCCAGTAATTCCCGATCCCCAATATCATAATTCCTTTCCGAAGGGGAGAGCTTCCTAGAAAAGAAAGCCACTGGGTGCATCAGCTCTTTGGCCCCTACCCTCTGTGATAACACTGCTCCTACAGCCACTTCCGATGCATCTACCTCTAGTATGTAGGGCAATGATGCATCAGGATGGTTCAGAATGGGAGCCGTTGTGAATAGCTTTTTCAATGCCTTAAAAGCTGCCTGTGCTGCTGGGGTCCATTGGAAACGTACTCCCACTTTGGTGAGCTGAGTAATGGGTGCTACCAGGCCTGAAAAGTTCTTTATAAATTTTCTATAAAAATTGGCAAACCCAATAAACCTCTGGACGCCCTTCTTATCCGTGGGGGCAGGCCATTCCAGGATGGCCGAGATCTTTTGAGGGTCCATAGCGATCCCCGTGGTGGAGATAATTAGACCAAGAAATGAGATGCTTTTCTGTTCAAAACAGCATTTCTCAGCTTTAGCGTAGAGTCCATGCTGACGGAGACGTTCTAGCACACTCCTAACATGTCCCCAATGTGCTTCCAAAGACGAGGAGAATATCAAGATATCGTCCAAGTAGACGATTACAAAAATGTCAAGGAAGTCCCTGAAAATGTCGTTGACAAAGTGCTGGAAGGTGGCTGGTGCATTACATAACCCGAAAGGCATGACTAGACACTCAAAATGCCCGAACCGAGTGTGAAACGCCGTTTTCCACTCATCCCCCTCACGTATCCTTACCAAGTTATAGGCACCCCTGAGATCCAGTTTAGAAAAAATGGATGCTGATTTTAACCTCTGAAACAACTCTGGAACCAAAGGAAGGGGGTAGCGGTTTTTGACCGTAATCTTGTTGAGGTCCCTGTAGTCAACACAAGGTCTCAGGGAACCGTCCTTTTTCTCGACAAAGAAAATCCCTGCCCCGGCCGGTGATGTGGAAGGGCGGATAAATCCCTTACGGAGGCTCTCATCAATGTATTCTTTTAGTGCCCCTAGTTCTCGCTCAGATAGTGGAAAAATGCGGCCAAAAGGGATTTCTGAACCTGGGAGCAGATCAATGGGGCAATCATATGCTCGATGTGGGGGAAGAACTTCTGCCCCCCGTGGACTAAATACATCCAAGAATTGGTGGTAGGCCGCAGGCACAATTTGGGCTAACTCGGCATCAGGGCTTACAGCCAGTAGGGCCTGTGTATTTAATGATAACTTAGATAAACAATGTTCCTGACAGTATTGTGAGGGAAACTGGACTGACCCGGTCTTCCAGTCAATCTGGGGGTCGTGAGCTCGTAGCCAGGGGAGCCCCAGAATAACTGGAAATAGTGGGGACGCGATGGCGTCCAAACGGAGGAACTCCTGGTGATGTCCCGCCACTGTGGTGTGTATGGGAGGAGTCTCCCGATCTACCGTCCCCGATTTTATTTGAGACCCATCTGCCAAGAAAATATTCAACCCATGTTCTTTGGTGAGTAACGGTATCTGATGCTGGGTAGCAAAACTGAGATCAACAAAGCAGCTACATGCCCCGGAGTCAATAATAGCCGTCACCTGTATGCTTCCTCCTGGGAGCTGAAAAGACACAGGTACAGCCAAGTGAGTGGGGTTGCCTGTGCACACAGTAGATATATTAGAGAAAATAGAGGACTTACAGTATTTCTCCGGACAGGAGCGCACCATATGACCCGCTGCTCCGCAGTACAGACACAGGTTGTTTGCCCGACGCCTCTGTCGTTCCTCAGTAGAAAGGGAAGGCCGCATCAAGCCGAGTTGCATAGGTTCGGCTCCCTCTGACGGCTCTGGGCCCCGATTGCCGACACTGACCCTTGGCATGACTGGTACTCTTGGCAGCATCCATGAGGTTCTTTGCCCCTGGCTGAACCTCTCCTGTCTCCTTTCCCGCAGTCTGCGATCAATTTGGATCGCACGATCTATTAGACCTTCCAAGGAGTCTGGAACCCCTATTCTTGCCAATTCGTCCTTCAGTGGTTCCGACAGTCCCAACCGGAACTGGTGGCGCAAGGCTGCGTCGTTCCATTGTGTATCTCCACTCCAGCGCCTAAACTCCGCAGCATAATCCTCTGCAGCCCGGCGTCCCTGTTGTAGAGAATAGAGGGCTGCCTCAGCCGAGGCAGCTCGATGCGGGTCATCGTACAGCTGTGCCATTGCCTTAAAGAAGGTGGCCACAGTGTTCAAATGTGGGTGGTGGGCCTCCATCAGGCGATGGGCCCATCCCTGAGGTTCGCCCTGCAACAGGGATATAACAAATCCCACCTTCACCGATTCTGAAGAGAAGGTCCGGGGTTGCAGGTCAAAGTATAGCTGGCAGGAGTTTTGGAAGGCCCTGAACTTCCCTCGATCCCCACTGAACCGCTCAGGGGTCGGTACTCTTGGTTCTGGCGGAGGAATTGTAAATGCTGCTCCAGTGGAAGGCCCTGCTGAACCCGTGGCGGGAGGTGTTCCCACTGAGCCCAATGTTGTGGGTGTTGGTGCGGCCAGGCTCTGAACCTGTCCCTCCAGGTGCTTGTATCCCTCTTCCAGGGTCTTCACCGCTCGTGTGAGTGCTGCCAGATGTTGGCACATCTCTTCCCAGGGTGAAGGTCCTCCTCCAGACTCTGTCATGGCCGTATGGTTCTGTCAGGGATCCTACAGCGGTAGCCTCTAGCACTCCACAGACCGGATTCCCCCAAGGCGCGGAATCTAAGTCCCTACCTGCTTGTTCACCAGGGCCCCTGATGGTGGGGATGGACTTGGAGCAGGCCGAGACCAGGTCGCGGCCCTTGAGTTCACCCAGCTGTGGTAGAAGCACCGTTGGAGGTGTATAGCAGGTGAGAGTCTGATGTGAGGAGGTCACAAGAGCAGCGTCAGGCAGGCTGGGTCGGTAACAGTGTTGGCAGCGTGGTACAAAGTCAGCAGGCAGAGGAATAAACTGGTCACAAGCCGGGTTCGTCAACAGGAGATCAGAACGTGCAGGGTTAAGCAGGAGAATGGTCAGACAAACCAGGGATCAGAGCAGGAGAAGACAGCAGTATCAGGAACAGGCTGGGTCGGCAACAAGGTATTCAGGAACACTGGATCAAACAGGAACACAGGTAACAGGTAAGACCATACGGCACTTGAGCATTGCAAGAGCTGGGTTTAAATAGGCCGCCCAACTCCTGACAGGCGCTCCTGGGTCCTAGTGCCTGCCCAGCGCCGTCATCGGTGACAGGCGCGCCTGGGTCCTAGTGCCTGCCTGCCTGTATGTCTTGTCAGGATTCTACGCATGTGCAGATTCGATCGCCGAGGCGATCTTCCCATTCCCTGACAGACAGCAGCAATGGGAGGCCGTACAGGGACCCATGAGAGACTCTGGACCTGGCAGCAGCATGAGGAGGCGGTACAGGGGCCCATGGCAGATTACAGGCCTGGCAGCAGCAATGGGAGGCCCGTAATCTGCCAGCACCCTATGACAAAATGGAACACACCAGCAGTGTGAGGAGACCTGAAAGTGGCACATGGCAGAGTGTGGCGATGGAGACAGCAGCAATGGGAGGCCGTACAGGGACCCATGAGACACTGTGGACCTGGCAGCAGCATGAGGAGGCGGTACAGGGGCCCATGGCAGATTACGGGCCTGGCAGCAGCAATGGGAGGCCCGTAATCTGCCAGCACCCTATGACAAAATGGAACACACCAGCAGTGTGAGGAGACCTGAAAGTGGCACATGGCAGAGTGTGGCGATGGAGACAGCAGCAATGGGAGGCCGTACAGGGACCCATTAGACACTCTGGACCTGGCAGCAGCATGAGGAGGCGGTACAGGGGCCCATGGCAGATTACGGGCCTGGCAGCAGCAATGGGAGGCCCGTAATCTGCCAGCACCCTATGACAAAATGGAACACACCAGCAGTGTGAGGAGACCTGAAAGTGGCACATGGCAGAGTGTGGCGATGGAGACAGCAGCAATGGGAGGCCGTACAGGGACCCATGAGAGACTCTGGACCTGGCAGCAGCATGAGGAGGCGGTACAGGGGCCCATGGCAGATTACAGGCCTGGCAGCAGCAATGGGAGGCCCGTAATCTGCCAGCACCCTATGACAAAATGGAACACACCAGCAGTGTGAGGAGACCTGAAAGTGGCACATGGCAGAGTGTGGCGATGGAGACAGCAGCAATGGGAGGCCGTACAGGGACCCATGAGACACTGTGGACCTGGCAGCAGCATGAGGAGGCGGTACAGGGGCCCATGGCAGATTACGGGCCTGGCAGCAGCAATGGGAGGCCCGTAATCTGCCAGCACCCTATGACAAAATGGAACACACCAGCAGTGTGAGGAGACCTGAAAGTGGCACATGGCAGAGTGTGGCGATGGAGACAGCAGCAATGGGAGGCCGTACAGGGACCCATTAGACACTCTGGACCTGGCAGCAGCATGAGGAGGCGGTACAGGGGCCCATGGCCGATTACGGGCCTGGCAGCAGCAATGGGAGGCCCGTAATCTGCCAGCACCCTATGACAAAATGGAACACACCAGCAGTGTGAGGAGACCTGAAAGTGGCACATGGCAGAGTGTGGCGATGGAGACAGCAGCAATGGGAGGCCGTACAGGGACCCATGAGACACTGTGGACCTGGCAGCAGCATGAGGAGGCGGTACAGGGGCCCATGGCAGATTACAGGCCTGGCAGCAGCAATGGGAGGCCCGTAATCTTCCAGCACCCTATGACAAAATGGAACACACCAGCAGTGTGAGGAGACCTGAAAGTGGCACATGGCAGAGTGTGGCGATGGAGACAGCAGCAATGGGAGGCCGTACAGGGACCCATGAGACACTGTGGACCTGGCAGCAGCATGAGGAGGCGGTACAGGGGCCCATGGCAGATTACGGGCATGGCAGCAGCAATGGGAGGCCCGTAATCTGCCAGCACCCTATGACAAAATGGAACACACCAGCAGTGTGAGGAGACCTGAAAGTGGCACATGGCAGAGTGTGGCGATGGAGACAGCAGCAATGGGAGGCCGTACAGGGACCCATTAGACACTCTGGACCTGGCAGCAGCATGAGGAGGCGGTACAGGGGCCCATGGCAGATTACGGGCCTGGCAGCAGCAATGGGAGGCCCGTAATCTGCCAGCACCCTATGACAAAATGGAACACACCAGCAGTGTGAGGAGACCTGAAAGTGGCACATGGCAGAGTGTGGCGATGGAGACAGCAGCAATGGGAGGCCGTACAGGGACCCATGAGACACTGTGGACCTGGCAGCAGCATGAGGAGGCGGTACAGGGGCCCATGGCAGATTACGGGCCTGGCAGCAGCAATGGGAGGCCCGTAATCTGCCAGCACCCTATGACAAAATGGAACACACCAGCAGTGTGAGGAGACCTGAAAGTGGCACATGGCAGAGTGTGGCGATGGAGACAGCAGCAATGGGAGGCCGTACAGGGATCCATTAGACACTCTGGACCTGGCAGCAGCATGAGGAGGCGGTACAGGGGCCCATGGCAGATTACGGGCCTGGCAGCAGCAATGGGAGGCCCGTAATCTGCCAGCACCCTATGACAAAATGGAACACACCAGCAGTGTGAGCAGACCTGAAAGTGGCACATGGCAGAGTGTGGCGATGGAGACAGCAGCAATGGGAGGCCGTACAGGGACCCATGAGAGACTCTGGACCTGGCAGCAGCATGAGGAGGCGGTACAGGGGCCCATGGCAGATTACAGGCCTGGCAGCAGCAATGGGAGGCCCGTAATCTGCCACCACCCTATGACAAAATGGAACACACCAGATGTGTGAGGAGACCTGAAAGTGGCACATGGCAGAGTGTGGCGATGGAGATAGCAGCAATGGGAGGCCGTACAGGGACCCATGAGAGACTCTGGACCTGGCAGCAGCATGAGGAGGCGGTACAGGGGCCCATGGCAGATTACGGGCCTGGCAGCAGCAATGGGAGGCCCGTAATCTGCCAGCACCCTATGACAAAATGGAACACACCAGCAGTGTGAGGAGACCTGAAAGTGGCACATGGCAGAGTGTGGCGATGGAGACAGCAGCAATGGGAGGCCGTACAGGGACCCATGAGAGACTCTGGACCTGGCAGCAGCATGAGGAGGCGGTACAGGGGCCCATGGCAGATTGCAGGCCTGGCAGAAGCAATGGGAGGCCCGTAATCTGCCAGCACCCTATGACAAAATGGAACACACCAGCAGTGTGAGGAGACCTGAAAGTGGCACATGGCAGAGTTTGGCGACGGAGACAGCAGCAATGGGAGGCCGTACAGGGACCCATGAGACACTGTGGACCTGGCAGCAGCATGAGGAGGCGGTACAGGGGCCCATGGCAGATTACGGGCCTGGCAGCAGCAATGGGAGGCCCGTAATCTGCCAGCACCCTATGACAAAATGGAACACACCAGCAGTGTGAGGAGACCTGAAAGTGGCACATGGCAGAGTGTGGCGATGGAGACAGCAGCAATGGGAGGCCGTAAAGGGACCCATTAGACACTCTGGACCTGGCAGCAGCATGAGGAGGCAGTACAGGGGCCCATGGCAGATTACGGGCCTGGCAGCAGCAATGGGAGGCCCGTAATCTGCCAGCACCCTATGACAAAATGGAACACACCAGCAGTGTGAGGAGACCTGAAAGTGGCACATGGCAGAGTGTGGCGATAGAGACAGCAGCAATGGGAGGCCGTACATGGACCCATTAGACACTCTGGACCTGGCAGCAGCATGAGGAGGCGGTACAGGGGCCCATGGCCGATTACGGGCCTGGCAGCAGCAATGGGAGGCCCGTAATCTGCCAGCACCCTATGACAAAATGGAACACACCAGTAGTGTGAGGAGACCTGAAAGTGGCACATGGCAGAGTGTGGCGATGGAGACAGCAGCAATGGGAGGCCGTACAGGGACCCATGAGACACTGTGGACCTGGCAGCAGCATGAGGAGGCGGTACAGGGGCCCATGGCAGATTACAGGCCTGGCAGCAGCAATGGGAGGCCCGTAATCTTCCAGCACCCTATGACAAAATGGAACACACCAGCAGTGTGAGGAGACCTGAAAGTGGCACATGGCAGAGTGTGGCGATGGAGACAGCAGCAATGGGAGGCCGTACAGGGACCCATGAGACACTGTGGACCTGGCAGCAGCATGAGGAGGCGGTACAGGGGCCCATGGCAGATTACGGGCCTGGCAGCAGCAATGGGAGGCCCGTAATCTGCCAGCACCCTATGACAAAATGGAACACACCAGCAGTGTGAGGAGACCTGAAAGTGGCACATGGCAGAGTGTGGCGATGGAGACAGCAGCAATGGGAGGCCGTACAAGGACCCATGAGACACTGTGGACCTGGCAGCAGCATGAGGAGGCGGTACAGGGGCCCGTGGCAGATTACGGGCCTGGCAGCAGCAATGGGAGGCCCGTAATCTGCCAGCACCCTATGACAAAATGGAACACACCAGCAGTGTGAGGAGACCTGAAAGTGGCACATGGCAGAGTGTGGCGATGGAGACAGCAGCAATGGGAGGCCGTAAAGGGACCCATTAGACACTCTGGACCTGGCAGCAGCATGAGGAGGCGGTACAGGGGCCCATGGCAGATTACGGGCCTGGCAGCAGCAATGGGAGGCCCGTAATCTGCCAGCATCCTATGACAAAATGGAACACACCAGCAGTGTGAGGAGACCTGAAAGTGGCACATGGCAGAGTGTGGCGATGGAGACAGCAGCAATGGGAGGCCGTACAGGGACCCATGAGACACTGTGGACCTGGCAGCAGCATGAGGAGGCGGTACAGGGGCCCATGGCAGATTACGGGCCTGGCAGCAGCAATGGGAGGCCCGTAATCTGCCAGCACCCTATGACAAAATGGAACACACCAGCAGTCTGAGGAGACCTGAAAGTGGCACATGGCAGAGTGTGGCGATGGAGACAGCAGCAATGGGAGGCCGTACAGGGACCCATGAGACACTGTGGACCTGGCAGCAGCATGAGGAGGTGGTACAGGGGCCCATGGCAGATTACGGGCCTGGCAACAGCAATGGGAGGCCCGTAATCTGCCAGCACCCTATGACAAAATGGAACACACCAGCAGTGTGAGGAGACCTGAAAGTGGCACATGGCAGAGTGTGGCGATGGAGACAGCAGCAATGGGAGGCCGTACAGGGACCCATTAGACACTCTGGACCTGGCAGCAGCATGAGGAGGTGGTACAGGGGCCCATGGCAGATTACGGGCCTGGCAGCAGCAATGGGAGGCCCGTAATCTGCCAGCACCCTATGACAAAATGGAACACACCAGCAGTGTGAGGAGACCTGAAAGTGGCACATGGCAGAGTGTGGCGATAGAGACAGCAGCAATGGGAGGCCGTACATGGACCCATTAGACACTCTGGACCTGGCAGCAGCATGAGGAGGCGGTACAGGGGCCCATGGCCGATTACGGGCCTGGCAGCAGCAATGGGAGGCCCGTAATCTGCCAGCACCCTATGACAAAATGGAACACACCAGTAGTGTGAGGAGACCTGAAAGTGGCACATGGCAGAGTGTGGCGATGGAGACAGCAGCAATGGGAGGCCGTACAGGGACCCATGAGACACTGTGGACCTGGCAGCAGCATGAGGAGGCGGTACAGGGGCCCATGGCAGATTACAGGCCTGGCAGCAGCAATGGGAGGCCCGTAATCTTCCAGCACCCTATGACAAAATGGAACACACCAGCAGTGTGAGGAGACCTGAAAGTGGCACATGGCAGAGTGTGGCGATGGAGACAGCAGCAATGGGAGGCCGTACAGGGACCCATGAGACACTGTGGACCTGGCAGCAGCATGAGGAGGCGGTACAGGGGCCCATGGCAGATTACGGGCCTGGCAGCAGCAATGGGAGGCCCGTAATCTGCCAGCACCCTATGACAAAATGGAACACACCAGCAGTGTGAGGAGACCTGAAAGTGGCACATGGCAGAGTGTGGCGATGGAGACAGCAGCAATGGGAGGCCGTACAAGGACCCATGAGACACTGTGGACCTGGCAGCAGCATGAGGAGGCGGTACAGGGGCCCGTGGCAGATTACGGGCCTGGCAGCAGCAATGGGAGGCCCGTAATCTGCCAGCACCCTATGACAAAATGGAACACACCAGCAGTGTGAGGAGACCTGAAAGTGGCACATGGCAGAGTGTGGCGATGGAGACAGCAGCAATGGGAGGCCGTAAAGGGACCCATTAGACACTCTGGACCTGGCAGCAGCATGAGGAGGCGGTACAGGGGCCCATGGCAGATTACGGGCCTGGCAGCAGCAATGGGAGGCCCGTAATCTGCCAGCATCCTATGACAAAATGGAACACACCAGCAGTGTGAGGAGACCTGAAAGTGGCACATGGCAGAGTGTGGCGATGGAGACAGCAGCAATGGGAGGCCGTACAGGGACCCATGAGACACTGTGGACCTGGCAGCAGCATGAGGAGGCGGTACAGGGGCCCATGGCAGATTACGGGCCTGGCAGCAGCAATGGGAGGCCCGTAATCTGCCAGCACCCTATGACAAAATGGAACACACCAGCAGTCTGAGGAGACCTGAAAGTGGCACATGGCAGAGTGTGGCGATGGAGACAGCAGCAATGGGAGGCCGTACAGGGACCCATGAGACACTGTGGACCTGGCAGCAGCATGAGGAGGTGGTACAGGGGCCCATGGCAGATTACGGGCCTGGCAACAGCAATGGGAGGCCCGTAATCTGCCAGCACCCTATGACAAAATGGAACACACCAGCAGTGTGAGGAGACCTGAAAGTGGCACATGGCAGAGTGTGGCGATGGAGACAGCAGCAATGGGAGGCCGTACAGGGACCCATTAGACACTCTGGACCTGGCAGCAGCATGAGGAGGTGGTACAGGGGCCCATGGCAGATTACGGGCCTGGCAGCAGCAATGGGAGGCCCGTAATCTGCCAGCACCCTATGACAAAATGGAACACACCAGCAGTGTGAGGAGACCTGAAAGTGGCACATGGCAGAGTGTGGCGATGGAGACAGCAGCAATGGGAGGCCGTACAGGGACCCATGAGAGACTCTGGACCTGGCAGCAGCATGAGGAGGCGGTACAGGGGCCCATGGCAGATTACAGGCCTGGCAGCAGCAATGGGAGGCCCGTAATCTGCCAGCACCCTATGACAAAATGGAACACACCAGCAGTGTGAGGAGACCTGAAAGTGGCACATGGCAGAGTGTGGCGATGGAGATAGCAGCAATGGGAGGCCGTACAGGTACCCATGAGAGACTCTGGACCTGGCAGCAGCATGAGGAGGCGGTACAGGGGCCCATGGCAGATTACAGGCCTGGCAGCAGCAATGGGAGGCCCGTAATCTGCCAGCACCCTATGACAAAATGGAACACACCAGCAGTGTGAGGAGACCTGAAAGTGGCACATGGCAGAGTGTGGCGATGGAGACAGCAGCAATGGGAGGCCGTACAGGGACCCATGAGAGACTCTGGACCTGGCAGCAGCATGAGGAGGCGGTACAGGGGCCCATGGCAGATTACAGGCCTGGCAGCAGCAATGGGAGGCCCGTAATCTGCCAGCACCCTATGACAAAATGGAACACACCAGCAGTGTGAGGAGACCTGAAAGTGGCACATGGCAGAGTGTGGCGATGGAGACAGCAGCAATGGGAGGCCGTACAGGGACCCATGAGACACTGTGGACCTGGCAGCAGCATGAGGAGGCGGTACAGGGGCCCATGGCAGATTACGGGCCTGGCAGCAGCAATGGGAGGCCCGTAATCTGCCAGCACCCTATGACAAAATGGAACACACCAGCAGTGTGAGGAGACCTGAAAGTGGCACATGGCAGAGTGTGGCGATGGAGACAGCAGCAATGGGAGGCCGTACAGGGACCCATTAGACACTCTGGACCTGGCAGCAGCATGAGGAGGCAGTACAGGGGCCCATGGCAGATTACGGGCCTGGCAGCAGCAATGGGAGGCCCGTAATCTGCCAGCACCCTATGACAAAATGGAACACACCAGCAGTGTGAGGAGACCTGAAAGTGGCACATGGCAGAGTGTGGCGATGGAGACAGCAGCAATGGGAGGCCGTACAGGGACCCATAAGAGACTCTGGACCTGGCAGCAGCATGAGGAGGCGGTACAGGGGCCCATGGCAGATTACAGGCCTGGCAGCAGCAATGGGAGGCCCGTAATCTGCCAGCACCCTATGACAAAATGGAACACACCAGCAGTGTGAGGAGACCTGAAAGTGGCACATGGCAGAGTGTGGCGATGGAGACAGCAGCAATGGGAGGCCGTACAGGGACCCATTAGACACTCTGGACCTGGCAGCAGCATGAGGAGGCGGTACGGGGGCCCATGGCAGATTACGGGTTTGGCAGCAGCAATGGGAGGCCTGTAATCTGCCAGCACCCTATGACAAAATGGAACACACCAGCAGTGTGAGGAGACCTGAAAGTTGCACATGGCAGAGTGTGGCGATGGAGACAGCAGCAATGGGAGGCCGTACAGGGACCCATGAGACACTGTGGACCTGGCAGCAGCATGAGGAGGCGGTACAGGGGCCCATGGCAGATTACGGGCCTGGCAGCAGCAATGGGAGGCCCGTAATCTGCCAGCACCCTATGACAAAATGGAACACACCAGCAGTGTGAGGAGACCTGAAAGTGGCACATGGCAGAGTGTGGCGATGGAGACAGCAGCAATGGGAGGCCGTAAAGGGACCCATTAGACACTCTGGACCTGGCAGCAGCATGAGGAGGCGGTACAGGGGCCCATGGCAGATTACGGGCCTGGCAGCAGCAATGGGAGGCCCGTAATCTGCCAGCACCCTATGACAAAATGGAACACACCAGCAGTGTGAGGAGACCTGAAAGTGGCACATGTTTGGGGCATGATTAATGGCGGATTTAGTCAGTTGTGTCAGGAACTGGTGTTTTGAAATCCAGACTAATCCACGCCTGATTCATTTTCACAAACGTGAGTCTCTCCACACTTTGGGTGGACAGTCGTGTCCTCCGCGGAGTTACAATACCTCCTGCCGCACTAAACACGCGCTCCGATGCCACGCTACTGGCCGGATATGACAGCCTTTCAAGGGCAAATTCAGCTAGTTGGGGCCAAAGGTCAAGTTTCGTTGCCCAGTAGTCAAGGGGATTGTCTACCTCGGTTGGCAGGGTGCTGTCCAAGTAGGCCCAAGCCTGTTGTTTGAGGTCCTGCTCCAGGTCCACCTGATGCTGCTGCTGCTGCGGCTGGTTAGTAGTTTCCTCACTGTGCTGGTGAAGAAAGCTACTCATCATCGACTGCAGACTGTGGCAGCCGCTGCTGGTGGAGCTGCCACTGCTCCTACCACCCCACCCCTCCCCTGCTGCCATGGCACTGAGCACCAATGTCCTCCTCTACCTCCTCCTCTTCTTCCTGTCCTGCCCCCACAGGGGTCATGTGGCGTTGAGATCTGTGCGCCACGTCTACCGCACCCTGACCAGCCATTGTTAACAGCATTTGTTCCAGGACGTGCAACAGAGGAATGACGTCGTTCATCCCATAGTCCTGCCGACTCACGAATAGCGTGGCCTCCTCAAAGGGCCTGAGCAAGCGGCAGGTGTCACGCATGAGCTGCCAATGGCTGACATCGAAGTTACACAGGGGAGTACCTTTATCCGCTTGTAACATCAGGAAATCGGTGATGGCCTGTCGCTGTTCGTAAAGGCGGTCTAACATGTGTAGGGTTTAATTCCACCTTGTTGCAACGTCGCAGATCAGGCGATGCTGTGGAATTCCGTTCTGCCGCTGCAGCTCAAGGAGGGTGTGCTTTGCGGTGTAGGAATGGCTGAAATGCATGCAAAGTTTAAGTGACATTTTAAGGATGTCTTGCAGTGGGATGGTGGATTTTAGGAACCGCTTGACAACCAGATTGAACACGTGAGCCATGCATGGCGCATGGCACAACCTTCCTTGACGCAGAGCAGACACCATGTTCTTTCCGTTGTCGGTCAACATGGTTCCGATTTTCAGTTTGCACGGAGACAGTCATCTGTCGATTTCTCTGTTCATTACACTCAGAAGTTCCTCCCCTGTGTGACTACGTTCACCAAGGCATACCAGGTGCAGCACAGCGTGACACCGTTGCGCCCTGCACATGTGATATGCCGGTCAGGTAATGGGACTTGGCACGGGGGTGGCGGCTGAGGACACGGCAGAAGAAGAGGTGGTAGAGGCGGACATCTTTGCCGGACCAAGAACGTGCAAACGTGGAGGCAAAAGCGGCGTGACCTGTCCAAGTTGCTGGTGCGGCTGTACCGGCACCACGTTCACCCAGTGGGCCATAAATGACATGTACTGTCCCTGACCGTAGTTACAGCTCCACACGTCAGCACTGCCGTGCACTTTGGCAGAGACCGACATGCTCAAAGACTGGCCCACCATCTCTTCTACATGTGAATGCAGGGCTGGCACTGCCTTTTTGGCGAAGAAATGCCGGCTTGGCACTCTCCACCGCGGCGCGGCACAAGCCATCATTTCTCGGAAAGGTGCTGAGTCCACCACTTGGAAAGGGAGGGACTGCAGCACCAGCAACTTGGACAGGAGGACGTTCAGCTTCTGCACCATCGGGTGCGTGCTCGCAAACTGTTGTCTCTTGGAAACGGATTCCAAGAAAGACTGCTGACGGAATCCGTGAAGAGGAGTAGCAGGAGAAGGAGCATCTGAACGAGAGGAAGATGCCAACGAGCGACAACTCCCCTCAGCAGAGGTGTTGGAGCCTTGACTGGCTGATAGAGGGCGATTGACGTCGGGTGACGGAGCAAGTAACGGAGCGGGTGATGGAGCGGGGGCTGGGGCAGGCAGAACCGCCGTATCTTTATCACGGTTTTCCCAGGCCACCAAATGGCGACGCTGCATATGCTGCCGCAACGCTGTAGTCCCAACATGGGCCCCCTGGCCACGCTTTACTTTCTGGCCACATAGTCGACATACGGCTACGTTTACTTCCTCGGGCGGCTTGACAAAAAATTGCCACACCGCCGAGTAGGAAACCTTGCCCCCGCTACTCCTCACTGGCTGACTGCTACTTCCTCCGTGCACACCGGCACCACTACTGGCCGTGGTGGTAGGCTGCAGTGAAGCTGGTGCTCTACTCCGTGGCCGTTTGGCTCCACTGACACTGCTGCGACCCTGCTGTCTCCTGGGCAACCCACCGACTGTTTTGCTCGCTGGCAAGCTGGCACCCTCTTCTCCTGATGATGCGGAAGCAATAGCCTGATGACGACGAGGCTGCCAAGTGCGATCAGCCTCATCATCATCAATTAGGGTCTCCGCCTCACTACTAGCCCCCTCGGCTGCGTGTGGGTCAGGAGACAGACCTGTCTCTAGACCGGCTACCGAGTCACTCTCCTCGCCAGTACTTCTTCGCCTGGCTGCTGAAGAGGCGGATGTCTCCCCCCGTTCCTGACCGCCCTCTGTTAGCTCTTCCTCACTGTACAGTGGGGCTGAGCCCACAGCATGCGATACTTCGCTTGGTGAGGGAACACCAAAGGACAGGGGCAGGTAGAGGACACGTGATTTCAGTGGGCTTGCTCCCGGGCCATGCCAACTAACGGTTGTGTCTGACGTACCCACCGACCGTTGGCTGTAGGTGTCAGAGGTGACCTGGGAAGAGGAAGACGACCGAGCCAACCAATCGATGACGGCAGGGTTGTCGGTGGAGACACGACCGCTGGATGACACTGGGAGCACTGGCCTCTGGCTGCGACTAGTGCTGCCTCGACCCCTTCCTCTGCTGCCACGTCTGCTCGCTCCTAAAACATTGCCTCCTCTGCCACTCCTCTGCATGTTGTCTGACATACTCTTTAATTCAACGATTCTGTGTCCCTGAGTAACAATTCTGTGTCCCTCAGTAACAATTCTGTGTCTGTCCCTGAGTAACAATTCTGTGTCCCTGAGTAACAATTCTGTGTCCCTGAGTAACAATTCTGTGTCCCTCAGTAACAATTCTGTGTCCCTCAGTAACAATTCTGTGTCCCTCAGTAACAATTCTGTGTCTGTCCCTCAGTAACAATTCTGTGTCCCTCAGTAACAATTCTGTGTCTGTCCCTGTGTAACAATTCTGTGTCCCTCAGTAACAATTCTGTGTCCCTGAGTAACAATTCTGTGTCCCTCAGTAACAATTCTGTGTCCCTCAGTAACAATTCTGTGTCTGTCCCTGAGTAACAATTCTGTGTCCCTGAGTAACAATTCTGTGTCCCTCAGTAACAATTCTGTGTCCCTCAGTTACAATTCTGTGTCTGTCCCTGAGTAACAATTCTGTGTCCCTGAGTAACAATTCTGTGTCCCTCAGTAACAATTCTGTGTCCCTCAGTAACAATTCTGTGTCCCTCAGTAACATTTCTGTGTCTGTCCCTGAGTAACAATTCTGTGTCCCTGAGTAACAATTCTGTGTCCCTGAGTAACAATTCTGTGTCCCTCAGTAACAATTCTGTGTCCCTCAGTAACAATTCTGTCCCTGTCCCTGAGTAACAATTCTGTGTCCCTCAGTAACAATTTTGTGTCCCTCAGTAACAATTCTGTGTCCCTCAGTAACAATTCTGTGTCCCTCAGTAACAATTCTGTGTCTGTCTCTGAGTAACAATTCTGTGTCCCTGAGTAACAATTCTGTGTCCCTGAGTAACAATTCTGTGTCCCTCAGTAACAATTCTGTGTCCCTCAGTAACAATTCTGTGTCCCTCAGTAACAATTCTGTGTCTGTCCCTGAGTAACAATTCTGTGTCCCTCAGTAACAATTCTGTGTCCCTCTGTAACAATTCTGTGTCCCTCAGTAACAATTCTGTGTCTGTCCCTGAGTAACAATTCTGTGTCCCTCAGTAACAATTCTGTGTCCCTCAGTAACAATTCTGTGTCGCTCAGTAACAATTCTGTGTCCCTCAGTAACAATTCTGTGTCCCTGAGTAACAATTCTGTGTCCCTGAGTAACAATTCTGTGTCCCTCAGTAACAATTCTGTGTCCCTCAGTAACAATTCTGTGTCCCTGAGTAACAATTCTGTGTCGCTCAGTAACAATTCTGTGTCCCTCAGTAACAATTCTGTGTCTGTCCCTGAGTAACAATTCTGTGTCCCTCAGTAACAATTCTGTGTCCCTCAGTAACAATTCTGTGTCTGTCCCTGAGTAACAATTCTGTGTCCCTGAGTAACAATTCTGTGTCCCTCAGTAACAATTCTGTGTCCCTCAGTAACAATTCTGTGTCCCTGAGTAACCATTCTGTGTCCCTGAGTAACGATTCTGTGTCCCTGAGTAACGATTCTGTGTCCCTCAGTAACAATTCTGTGTCCCTCAGTAACAATTCTGTGTCCCTCAGTAACAATTCTGTGTCTGTCCCTGAGTAACAATTCTGTGTCCCTCAGTAACAATTCTGTGTCCCTCTGTAACAATTCTGTGTCCCTCAGTAACAATTCTGTGTCTGTCCCTGAGTAACAATTCTGTGTCCCTGAGTAACAATTCTGTGTCCCTCAGTAACAATTCTGTGTCGCTCAGTAACAATTCTGTGTCCCTCAGTAACAATTCTGTGTCCCTGAGTAACAATTCTGTGTCCCTGAGTAACAATTCTGTGTCCCTCAGTAACAATTCTGTGTCCCTCAGTAACAATTCTGTGTCCCTGAGTAACAATTCTGTGTCGCTCAGTAACAATTCTGTGTCCCTCAGTAACAATTCTGTGTCTGTCCCTGAGTAACAATTCTGTGTCCCTCAGTAACAATTCTGTGTCCCTCAGTAACAATTCTGTGTCTGTCCCTGAGTAACAATTCTGTGTCCCTGAGTAACAATTCTGTGTCCCTCAGTAACAATTCTGTGTCCCTCAGTAACAATTCTGTGTCCCTGAGTAACCATTCTGTGTCCCTGAGTAACAATTCTGTGTCCCTGAGTAACGATTCTGTGTCCCTCAGTAACAATTCTGTGTCCCTCAGTAACAATTCTGTGTCTGTCCCTGAGTAACAATTCTGTGTCCCTCAGTAACAATTCTGTGTCTGTCCCTCAGTAACAATTCTGTGTCCCTCAGTAACAATTCTGTGTCCCTCAGTAACAATTCTGTGTCTGTCCCTGAGTAACAATTCTGTGTCCGTGAGTAACAATTCTGTGTCCCTGAGTAACAATTCTGTGTCCCTCAGTAACAATTCTGTGTCCCTCAGTAACAATTCTGTGTCTGTCCCTGAGTAACAATTCTGTGTCCCTCAGTAAGAATTCTGTGTCCCTCAGTAACAATTCTGTGTCCCTCAGTAACAATTCTGTGTCTGTCCCTGAGTAACAATTCTGTGTCTGTCCCTGAGTAACAATTCTGTGTCTGTCCCTGAGTAACAATTCTGTGTCCCTAAGTAACGGTTCTGTGTCCCTAAGTAACGGTTCTGTGTCCCTAAGTAACGATTGTGTGTCCCTAAGTAACGGTTCTGTGTCCCTAAGTAACGGTTCTGTGTCCCTAAGTAACGATTGTGTGTCCCTAAGTAACGGTTCTGTGTCCCTAAGTAACGGTTCTGTGTCCCTAAGTAACGGTTCTGTGTCCCTAAGTAACGATTGTGTGTTCCTAAGTAACGGTTCTGTGTCCCTAAGTAACGGTTCTGTGTCCCTAAGTAACGATTCTGTGTCCCTAAGTAACGATTCTGTGTCCCTAATACAGAGAGATCTGTCTCTCTTGAATGACTGGAGGCAAATGGAGAATTGTAAGATGGCCGCAATTTATAGCTCCACCATTACACAGTGCTGGCTGGCTGGCTGCTGATTGGCTAATGCGATCACAAGTCATGAATGAATGCATTATTGGGCAGCGCGCCTTGTCTGCGCGCCTTCCCAGAGATCCCTGCTCCGTCGCCGCACATGTCGCCACCATTTTTGGAAAAATTTCGATTTGCGCATCCGAAGTCTGCTAATTTTCGGATTCGACGCGAATCAAAATTTTCCTAATATTCGAAACGAATTCCACTTCGCCGAGTTCGATTCGCTCATCTCTACATGGTGCATTACCATTACCTGTTTACACAAATTAATGCATGGATTTTTTTTTTTTGCTTGTTTTATATAGCATGTGTCCAAAAAAACAGACACAGGTAACACACATCCATAGCTCTGCTCAAGACTAGCCTCTCTTATACATAGACTATCTGGATGCTGGCCATTATAGTCTGTTTCCATTCTCCTTTGAAAATATGAAAGAACATCAGGCACACTTCACGGAAAAAAAAAATGTAAGCCTTTTCCCATGGCTCTTTTTCAGAGCTGCCCATCTTGTAATGTCTTCAGTTCTCTTTAAATGTAAAGTGATTGGACTTCTTGACATTTGTTGTTGCCCGGAGTGGTTCTTTTAAGTGAGAATTACTTCCAGCATCAGGATCATTGTACATCTTTCACAGCCACTATTTTGGTCAAGAAGTGCTGACTTATTGCAAGCAAGTTACTTGTCTTGGGAACTAACTAATCAAAGTATTTGACACTTGTGTTGTGAGGGCAGGTGTACTTTTAATGGACTAACAACGTCTTGTATTGATGATGTAACCTGTCGCTTTCATTCTGTCAGATATAATGCACTGCCAGGCATTTCTCGCATCTCTTGAAAGGACAGTCCTTCAGCTCTGCTAATCCAGCTGACAAATAATACTGTTAGACCAATAAACAGCAATTGCAGGAACCTGAATGGTTTCCCCTTATTTATTGATCATGTATGCCCTGTTTCTTTGGAGATGATCCAGCTGCCATAGAGTCTGTCACATAAAAGGAATACTTTGTTGACAGTGGCACTGCTGTTATCATGGGAGGATGTTCTATGTAAAAGGCTCAGCGTTTATTTCTTTATAGTAAAATGTAAGTTTTGGATTGGTACATTCTTTTTCATCACAATTGTTTTGGTGCCAAATAGAACTAACATTTAACCTTTTCAATACCAGGCACTTTCACCCCCCTCTGACCCAGGCCAATTTTCAGCTTTCAGCATGAATGAAAATTGCGCGGACATGTAACACTGTACCCATCTAAAATTTGTACCATTTTTTCACACTAATAGAGTATTCTTTTGGTGGTATTTAATCACAACTGCTTTTTTATATGTTTTGCTAAATAAATGACAAATGACTGAATATTTTGAAAAAATATATGTATTTTCTTTCATTTCTGTTATAAAATTTTGCAGATAAATAATCTTTCTTCCTAAATGTAGGCCAAATCAGTGTATATTATTTAGTTTGTAGGAAGTTATAGAGTCCACAAACTATGGGACATATATCTGAAAACTGATCAGTTCTGATGTACTGATGGCCCCATTGCTTGAGGCCCAAAAATGCCAGAACACTACAAAGCAGACAGCCCAAGGTATTTAGTAGAATTCAGAAATTAAAAAAGAAAATTCCCAATTGTATTTATTTATATGTTTACACACTGTCACCAGTGCAGTACAGCGTCATCTTATAACTGGTGTGGTGGTGATCAGGGGCACAGACTAAAGACAGTATGCAAAAAAAAAAATATTTTTTTTTTTTAACTTTTTTAATGATCAGAGCAACACACAGTGAATTTCACTGGTATAAGCAATAATGTTTACTGAATTAAATTGATTCATTCAGTATTTACTATTGTTGATAGCTGTGATTGGCATTGGCCAGAGCTAATCACATGGTACAGATGGGTTGTGATTGGCCCTGTCTGTACCATGTGATCACTGTGAACAATCACAGAGATCAACACAATGGATGGCATGAATGAACACCATCCATCGTCATGTGATCTGCTGTGATTGGTCACAAAGATCAGATGGTACTGGCAGTGGCCAGTACACTGATCAGTTATCTATGAGGTGCGTTCCAGGGAAGACACCATATGATGTCCACCCAGGACAGCGAGTGCCTTGGCAAGCCATCATTTTACAATAGGCCCAACTCTGGGAAATTTGAAAATCTTCCTTTGCAGTATGGCTGCACCCACATTGCAAGGGCTGAATGAGCAGTAGAATTCTACAATTCTACTGCTCACTCAGTTTAGGGGAGATTAAAGGTACTTTTACTTATCTGATCCTCTGCTCCTCCATGCTCACCGCTTCTATGATGGGCACTGGCTCCCCAAAAAATCCAGCTCAAATCTATGGTATCAGAATGTGCAGTAGGATACATGTAATGCAAAAATGCTCCACACAGTGTAAGGGCCGGTTCATATTATAGAAACACAGTCCAAATGTGTTCTGGATGCATTTTTGCATACGCTTTTTTAATGCGTTTTGGTGCTTTTCGGTGTGTTTTTGACATGTTTCAGTGCATTTTTTATGCTTTCCAGTTCATTTTTCCCCCTCTCTTTTTCTTCAATTTAAATAGGGACAGGTGCATTCCAGTGCACTTTTGATGCGTTTTGGTGCATTCCAGTGCATTTTGGATGCGTTTTATTGCATTCCAGTACAGTTCTGTGCATGAAAAATACAGCCTGTTCTACTTTCTTTTCTGCAAACGGAGCGCGCTGGAACTGCAAACATGATGTGAACTATGACATTGACAACCATATAACCTACTATCTGTGTGTTTTGGATACAGAAAAAAGCAACTGAAACGCATGTAGTGTGAACTGGCCCTAAAACCGCAAGCTTAAGAAGTTTATTAAAATAAAAATGCACTTAGATTATATCCCAGCAAACAAGCATGTACATAATAAACTCCAAAGAATCTCCTTCCAGAAACAAAGATGGCCAAGTACCGGTTGTGCATGTGTAGTAGCGTGTGTGTGTGGCTCCGGAACAGAAAGCAGCAGTGTCAATCTGTATGTGTTAAATGTATTAGCACATTTTAATACAATAACAAATTGAAGCCAAACTCTAGCTAACAGTTTATATTCGGTTACAGCGACAGTTTTTTTGGGGTTTTTTTTTTGGGGGGGGGATAAGGTGTTACATGAATCAATAAAAACTTTTAATTTCAACCACACCTGCTGGTGTTAAATTGATTATCTCATCCATGTAAATTGATGCATTCTGCAGGAGAGCTTGAGCTTCTGAAAAACAGCAGATCTGCTGGGTGAATCACCAGATGAAAACAGAAGAAAGAAAACATGACAAAAGGAAATTAATGCAGCCATCACATCTAGGAATTGGTAAGCTGCAATATAATAAATGTTTACTTTTAGGTTTAAGCCTGGGTTTACACTTGTGTGGGCCAACATACTGCATGTGACTCACACAGGAACCGCACCGCATTCCTGTGCAAATCACATGCAAATTCTGTGCGGTGCGATTTGAGCCATACATTTAGTATGGCTGTTTGAGGTGATTGTAGCCGTATTAGTATAAGAAATATGTGCGAGCGCATCTGAAAAGACAATATAGCAGCTGTACACCAGGTAACCATAAGAACCTCCAAAACCATATAAATCAAAAAGTGCAGCGCTGGAAACAAACACTAAAATATAAATATAAACAGTTCATGTGATGATTTTGAGTGACATCAGGTGCCTTCATATACTCGTATCTTTCTGGTAGTAAGGTGCTGTGGGATAAGGTGCAGAAAGAATGCACACTTACCAGAACGCACAATTTAATGAGCGTTTGTGAATATGTTCCTCCTGTGGTCATCTACTGGTCAAGGATGATGTCTGGACTCTAATATCCTCCCTTCAGTGGTCCTGGATGTTTATCAAGGTGGTCCAGTGTACCCTCCAGGTGCCAAATCCCCCCAGACGACGTGCGTGTGCACGAAACGCGTAGGAGGAGCCAGCAACGCCGTGACGTCATGCCGCCGGAGCATCGTGGAGCTCCGGCGGCCATCTTTAACACTGGACGGTTAGTCCACATTATCGCTTGTATATTTACTCTACACATCCTCGTTTTACCTTAATAAAGTTACTACTAAACTTACTACACTATGGAGATGTCTCTGCTTTGACTCCCTTGGGGAGTATCAATCCACAGTCATTCACCTGACCACTGGAGAAGGAGTTCCCTCTACCACTGCAGAGCAGTCCATAGGCTATCACCTGGAGGGTACACTGGACCACCTTGATAAACATCCAGGACCACTGAAGGGAGGATATTAGAGTCCAGACATCATCCTTGACCAGTAGATGACCACATTACAAATGTGATTTGTAATAGTACTGCTTAGACCTTGAAGAAGGGGACATACCCCGAAAGCTTGTCCTCAAAATTGTATGTTAGTGCAAATAAAAAAAGTATCACGGACAGTACTCAATTGTCTCCATTTAGTATGGCTCAAATTGCACCGCATCCGCACCAAAAATGTGCAGGACCCTTTCTTGGATCCGCTCTAGAATCAGATCGCATGGGTGTTCAGACCCATGCGATCCGATTCTGCACATCGAACCGCGTTTTCCGATTTCGAGGTGTTGTTAACTTAAAATACATACCCGCAATGGTTCGTGTGAACGGGGTGCGATTATGATGCGGTGCGGAAATCGCACAGAAACTGGTGCAAATTTTGCATCACATCAGTTTGAACCCAGGCTAATACCAGGAGCTGATTCACACATGTGCGGTGTGGATTGAAGCTCAGGTTTCAGAGCTAATTGACACAGGAGTTGTTTCCAGTTCATGTCAGGTTTCAGGTTCAGGATCAGCTCTCAGGATTATCCTATTCATACGTATGCGGTTTAGAATCTGTTCCCATAGAAGTCAGTG
Organism: Staurois parvus; assembly: GCF_062004578.1. Classification (NCBI taxonomy): domain Eukaryota; kingdom Metazoa; phylum Chordata; class Amphibia; order Anura; family Ranidae; genus Staurois; species Staurois parvus. Next base: position 13,649,294 of record NW_028318099.1, read on the forward strand.
TGATCCGCACCTAAACCGCACTGCTCAGAAATTGGACATGACTGTGTTTCAAACCGCACTGAATCCGCACTGCCAGTGCACCATACCTATGTGAACAGACACCATAGGAAGCAATGTTTTTTCCCATGTCATGTGGATTGGATGCGATTCAAACTGCATCCAATCCGCATATATGTGAACCAGCACTCAGCTGTCAAAAAAGCAGTCTGAGCCTGGGTTCACACATATGCAGTGCCATATATCGCATGTGATTTGCACAGGAACTGTACCACATTCCTGTGCAAATCACATGCGAATTGTGTGCGGTGCGATTGGAGCCATACGTTTTGTATTTTTTTTTCTATGGTTGAACTGGAAGGACTTTTGTCTTTTTTCAGCCAGACTATGTAACTATGTATGGCTCCAATTGTGCCTCATCTTCACCAAAAAGGTGCAGGACCCTTTTTTTGGTCTGCACTAGAATCACATTGCATGGCTATTCAGAATCATGCGATACGATTCTGCACATCGCACCGCGTTTTGCGGACCAATTTCGGGGTGATGATAACTTAACATACACACCCACAGCGGTTCGCATGAATGGGATGTGATTCTGATACGGTGCGGAATTCACACAGAAAATGCTGCGAATTCCGCACGGCATTAGTGTGAACCAGGGCTGACAGTGTTTATAAATAACATTGCTCAGATTCTACAAAAAAAGATGCAATGTAACATATTGTTACTTTTGTATCATTTTGTTCATTCATCTGCAGAGCAAAGGGATAAACTTTGATCTACAGATGATGTTCCATAAAGCAACCCAACAGGTAAAAAAAAGTCTGTTTTTTTTAACCACTTCATGTCCGGATGCTTTCACTCCCTTCCTGTCCAGGCCAGGCTGTCGCACTTTGAATGACAATTGTGCAGTCATGCAACACTGTACCCATATGAAATTTTTAGCATTATTTTGAGACAGATAAAACTTTATTTTGATGGTATTTTCACCAATGGGATTTTTTTTTTTGCTATATAAATGAAAAAGTCCAAAAATTTTGAAAAAAAGTGTTTGTAAAAAAATAATTTTTCTTCATAAATTTTGGCCAAAATTTATTCAGTTATCTTTTTAGTAAAAAATAATCCAAATTAATTTACAACCAAAAATTATAATTCTTCAAAAAAATGTTTTTACATTTTTATTTTATTTTTTTACATTATTATTTGTGTTTTGTTTTTTTTACACCTTAGCAGTACAGTGTCACCATAATGACACTGTACTACTTGTGGGGGGGGGTGATGAAGATTTTTCTTTTTACACTGATTGCTTTTACACCCATAAAGGCTGTATTATTATTATTATTATACAGTATTTATATAGCGGCAAAGGGTTTACTCAGCGCTGTAAAAGCAATAATTTCTCCTTCTCTCTGGCTGCATTCTTGCAGCCATTGAGAAATACTGTGCGAGCTGTGATTGGTCACAGCTTGTCACATGGTACAAGGCTGTTGTGAATAGCCCTATACCATGTGATCTCTGTTATTATTCACAGATTTCACAAGTAGTAAGCAATGATGTCAGAAGTGACATCTTGCTTACTACTGTTCATGTGATCACTGATTGGCCAATCAGTGATCACATGATCCGAACCTCGCACAGAGGTCCTGTACAGCAATCGGTGTTCTGCTGTGTCCAGAGCTCTCTGCTGTCATTTTCTGAGTCGATCAGTGGGTTCCAGCCATACAGTAAATCATCAAATGGGGCCCACTGATCGGCTTGTGCTGCAGAGAATGACAGCACAGTCTCCTAGATCCGCACACGCATGTACCCATAGAGGCATGTGATTGTGCCTGTATGAGCCGACCTGCCACAGTAAATGTACTGCGTCGGGTTAGCAAGTGGTTAAACTTTATTTTTGTTTTTGCTTGTTTTGTTCATTAATATTTTCACACCTTTGTCAAATGTTTATACATTTCACATTTTAAAAAGTGCAAAACTGAAAAATAAAAACCCCTTTACTTCACTTGTAAATACCTTTGCAACACTTTGTACCAGAATCATAATTTCAGTGTCATTTTAAACAGGACAAATTACAGAATAAAATAAGCACATTTTATCTAAAGTAACACAATTTATTTTTAAACAAACTGCTCAAAAATAGGAAAAAGTTTAGTTTTGTTTAGTTTTGTGTTTAGTTTTAGTTTTGGCTATATTGTCTAAAGATTGTGAAAATAAATCACTGTTGAGAGATAATTTTACAAAAAGAAAGCCTTGTTTCTACCACTCGCCCTCCAGAGGATTTGCATCCCTTCCTGACCAGGCCATTTTTTGTGATATGGCGCTGCGTTACTTTAACTGGCAATTACGCGGTCATGCAACGTTGTACATAAATTAAATTTATGTCCTTTTTTTCCCCACAAATAGAACTTTCTTTTGGTGGTATTTGATCACCTGTGTGTTTTTTTTATTGTCTGCGCTACAAACAAAAAAAGACCAAGAATTTTGAGAAAAAAAAAATATATATATTTTTGACTGTTTGCTATAATATATATCCATTACAAAAGTTTTCAAAATAAAAGTTCTTCATACGTGAAAGTTATAGCGTCTACAAATGGCGGTATATATACGGGAATTTTTTTTTATCTATACTAGTAATGGTGGCAATCATCGACTTATTGCAGGACTGCGGCGAGTATTCTGACACTGGGGGAAACTGACTAACTGCCACTGGTATCCCCAGTGACACTAATACAGTGGTCAGTGCTAATAAAAAGCGCTGACACTGTACTAATGACACTGGGCAGGAAGGGGTTAATATCTGGGGCGATCAAAGGGTTAACAGTGTGCTGTGTGTGTTTTACATAGTGTGCTGTGTGATTTATTGGGGAGACAAGCTGCTTTGTATTACTCTGCTGTGCAGAGCAATACAAAGCAGCCTGTCCGTGCCGACCGGGAGAGATCTGTATTTTTTACATACAGATCTCTCCCGTCAGCTCCACTGACGATCACTGAGTCCCGGCCCAGAATCGGCAGCTGGGACCCAGTGATTGACATGCTGAGGAGCCAATAGCGGCACGGAAAAACAAACGTGATTTTGTGCATCACTGCCGCCCTGTAGCAGTACTTCTGCTATAGGGTGGTCGGGAAGGGGTTAAAAAAATAATTTATCTGTTCCCTTGTTATCTTTAGTAATGAGAAAGTTATCACTGAACAGGTCCATAGCAGAAATTTAAAAAATACTCTGATCCATAAGGGATGAACAGGTGATGTAGCAGCACATTTTAGGGTTCAATTAGCAATGGGAGGGATTTACTAAAACTGGTGCACTCAGAATCTGGTGCAGCCATGCATGGCAGCCAATCAGCTTCTAACTTCAGCTTGTTCAATTAAGCTTTGGCAATTACCCCCGGGTTAACATATATGCGGCTGAGCGGGCCACGTTTTGCACGGGCACGAGAGCCCATTCATTTGAATGGACTCCCCTGCCCATGACATGCAGGGAAGAAGTCCCTACACTTCTTTGGAAAACGCAGCCCACATGGGAACCTCAGTTCCCAGTACGATTGCGTTTTCCAGTGTGGATGGTGTGCCATTAGAACTAATGGCACCCGCCCGTGGATCCGCATTCCTCTGTGCGGGTTTTCATGCTGATCCGCAGCGGCACCACCCACACAGATATAAACCTAGGGTACAAGCTGGAAGCTGATTGGATTCTATGCAGAGCTGCACCAGGTTTTGCGCATAGTAAATAGCCCCCTATGTGTCATATTCCTATTATCTATTAGAAATCCTCTGCAAAGATTCTCTGCACAATTCCTGTAATTGCTCTGCGCTTGCTCTGTGTATGTTGCTTTCACTTTCATTCTTAGTCTACTTTTTTATTTTCATGAGTAAGGAAGTGTGTCACCCAGCTTCTAATCAATCCAAGTATTATTTATAATTCGTTCTAATTATGGTGGTCCTCATTCAAGAACAGAAGGCTGTCCATGCGTCCGGGAAACTTTATAGCGTGAAGCTTTAACCCTTGAGCTGCTTGTGGGTTGGAGCCTGCAGCTGCCAGCAGGACTGTCATGGACTACACTGCATGTGGAAGGGCAGGCAATGGTGAGTGCGTACATTCCAGAACTGTTCTACTTAAAGGGACCATTGCTGTCCGGAAGACTGACTACATTTTAAAAATGAGTTTGTTTTTATATTCAGGATGTTGCGGTCAAAAATTCCAACTTGTAAAAGATCAAACTGTTCTTTGGAGCTAGTACTTTCTGATTATGGAAGTGTATATTTAGCCCAGGTTCACACTTGTGCGGTGCGGCATATCGCATGTGATTAGCACAACAACCGCATCCCATTCCTGTGCAAATCAAATGCGAATTCTGTGTGGTGCGATTTCAGCCATACATTTTGTACGGCTCAAATCACACCACATTCACACCAAAAAGGTGCAGGACCCTTTTTTTTGGTCCGCACTAGAATCGGATCCCATGGGTATTCACACCTATGCCATCCGATTCTGCACATCACACAATTTTGTGGACCAATTTCAGGGTGGTGTTAACATACACACCTGCAGCAGTTTGCATGAACAGGGTGAGATTATGATGCGGTGTGGAATTCGCACAGAAACCACTGTGAATTCCGCACCGCATCAGTGTGAACCTGGACTTTTAAAGAAAACCTGTTTTAAAGTGTATGCCAAGCCAAAAACATTTTCTCTAGTTTTGGATTGAGTGAACGAGCATTAATAATCCTTCCAGTTTGGTTTACACTTGCAGTCAGGATGGGGCAGGAAATAAGCACACTGAACCATGTTTTTTCCACCCCACACAGGATTATAAACATGTCTTAGCCACAGTGCTTTGCTTTGCAGCAAAGATCATATCCCCTGAATGTGGCAATCCACATAGTAGAAGCACGGTGGTGCAGCATTTACATGGCTAAAACAGATGCCAATGAGGCAACACATATCTGTCAAACACCTTTAAAAAGTGATTCACAGTGGATCCCTTTTCAGAAGTGTGGCAAGGTCTGCCACACATCTAAACTTAAGCTTGCCATAGATGGATTGAATCTAATCCAAACTAATGAGTGACAGTCTGGTCAGGCAGGGAGCACAGAAAAGTATCATCTCACAAGATTTCTGGCTACATTAGCAGGTATTTCTTGCATTTAAACAGATTTGTTTTCTGAACCAGGGACTGACTGACCATTTGGAAACTCGGGCACTGCCTGAGGTCAGTAGGGGGCCCCGTGAGATTCCCCTGGTACCTTTTTCATAGGCTTTTTTGAGTTTGGGCAAGGAAACAGGGGCTCCATGATCCCCTATTGCCCAGGGGCCCCTTGTTCCGCCCCTGTTCTGAACAGATATAGAAAAAACCCTTTCAATGGTATGTTTAGCAGACCAAGTAAAAGAAGATCATTGTCAGGGTTTACATGCACTTTAAGACTGCTGTGACCTTTCTTAGATTGTCGTTGACTGAGTTTTAATTTGTTTTGCTCATGTGGGGGTGGGGAGGGTTATATGTCACTTTAGGCTTCATCCACTAAAGTGTAACGCATATGATATTTCCCTTAATGATCATTCTATTTAGCCACTTTGCAGTCATTTTCTGTTCTCAGCGCTGCTAACTTCTTTCTACAAATGCTGGTTACCTGGCTATGAGGATAACCACTAGCTTCAATATGTTCAGTCACTGATCCAAAACGCCAACTACACTCATTTACATTTTTTAGGCAAAAAAAGGTCAGTATGACAGCGTTCACAGTTCAATATTGCTTTCATTATTCAAGATAGTTCAGTGTTCAAACTGAATGAAGTAGAGCATTGTAACACTAATCCAGACACTGATGACTTGATAAAAATATGCAATTTATGAAATTAGTTGTTATTGTATAAACCAGCTACAGTTGTACATTAGACAATAATATTAGGGAACATAAACAAAAAGTCAGAAAGAGGTGAAATCTGGAGCTAGTCATCTCACATGACTGCCCAAACATAATCACTGACTTTCAAAAAACTTGTGGGGCTCTGTTTCAAGTACTGCAACAAAAGAAAAACAAGCAATAGAGGCCAATCATGCTAAAAAAAAATAAAGGGACACTTTTTAATCACAGTATAGCATCAAGTCAATTAAACTCCTGGGATATTGATCTGCTCAGTTAAGTAGTAGAGGGGGTTGTTAACCAGTTTTAGCTGCTTTGGTGTTAATTAAATTAACAACAGGTGCACTAGATGGGCAACAATGAGACAACCCCCAAAACAGGAATGGTTTTACAGGTGGTGGCCACTGACATTTTTTTACCTACTCATCTTTTCTGACTGTTTTTCACTAGTTTTGCATTTGGCTAGGGTCAGTGTCACTACTGGTAGCATGAGGCAATACCTGGACCCTACAGAAGTTGCACAGGCAGTCCAACTCCTCCAGGATGGCACATCAATACGTGCCATTGCCAGAAGGTTTGCTGTGTCTCCCAGCACAGTCTCAAGGACACGGAGGAGATTCCAGGAGACAGGCAGTTACTCTAGGAACGCTGGACAGGACCATAGACCGTTTTAGTGGTGGGTCAGTGATAGTCTGGGAGGGCATATCCATGAAGGGATGCACAGACCTCTACAGGCTAGACAATGGCACCCTGACTGCCATTAGGTATTGGGATGAAAACCTTGGACCCACTGCCAGACCCTACGTTGGTGCAGTGAGTCCTGGGTTCCTCCTGGTACAAGACAATGCCCAGCTTCATGTGGCGAGTTTATGCAGTCAGTTCCTGGTGGATGAAGGAATTGATACCATTGAATGACCCCCACGCTCGCCTGACCTAAATCCACTTGAAAACCTCTGGGAATTCATGTTTCAGTCCATCCGACGCCACCAGGTTGCACCTCAGACTGTCGAGGAGCTCACTGAAGCCCCAGTCTAGATATGGGATGAAAAACCCCAGGACACCATCCATCATCCGAGCATGCCCCGACATTTTCAACCATGCATACAAGCATGTGGGGGCCATACAAACGACTGAGTACCATTTTGAGTTGCTGCAATGAAATTTCAGCAAAATGGACTAGCCTGCTGCATAATTTTTTCACTTTGATTTTCGGGGTGTCTTTGAATTCAGTCCTCTGTTGGTTGATAATTTTCATTTCCATCAAACGATGGGGCATCCTTATGTTCCTAACACATTACCCAGTCCATATCAGTATAGATATCCATCATAATATTTTTCCCCATTAAGATCTAATGTGTTTTCAAAGTGTTCCTTTAATTTTTTTGAGCAGTGTACATATACATGTGAATAAAGTGTTGCTAAACCCCCAACAGTAAAATCAATCTGTATATGCAGTAAAGCATGCTTATTTTACCGTGGAACCTAAGGGGTTAATACTCTGCATTATGTAAAAACGCGGTTTTATCCTGACTTCTCTGATCCTCAACTTCTTCCAGTGCCCCCCTCTTATCTCCTGATAAGACATATCGTGTGGAGTCACTCCACACAATCTCAGTTTGGTGTGTATTGCTAGAGAGGTTTTTTTTTCCTTGGGAGAGTGCATGTGATCAGCACAGGGCCAATCAGCACTGTCCAGACAGAGGTCAGGGGTCCTGCATCATCCTTCTACAAGCTTTAGCTAGTGCTGGGCTGGATACTGATAGAAGTCACAAGACTGCTCTAACTGCTGATTAGAAAAAGTATTTAGTAGTTTATATTTACTGAAATAATTGCACTTCCACGTTGTGTGTACTGTGGGAGACCTGATATAGTGAATGCAGGGTCCTGGGTTAGTAACACTTTAAGTGTTTAGGGAAACCAAACAGAAGTTTTTTTGAAAATAGGAACAATTAAAAGTTAAAACAAAATATAATTATCCCAATAAATATGCCAGGTTGTGTGGTGTTGGGGATAGCAGCTTCCAGGGGAATGACTTCTCCAGTATGGATGGGTACAGCTTTACAAGCACACTGATGGTAGGGGACTCATTTATCAGCAAGATATAGGGCAATCTGTCACAGACTGTGATCGCCAAACAATAAATTGTTTACTGGGTGCTTGGGTTTGGTACATTGCAGATCTGATGGACAGATTGCTGGGTGGGGCTGGGGAGGACCTAGCTGTCATGGTACAAATGATAAAGTTAGAGGAAGATGGAGTGCCCTTTGAAATGATTTCAGGGATTTGTGTATGTATGTATCTGGGATCTGGAGGTCCTAGTAGATCACAGACTCTGATATAGCATGCACTGCCAAGCTGCAGCATCCAAGGCTAGCAGACTCTTAGCATGTACTAAAAAGCATAAAAGCTAAAACTAAAGTGACTAAACTCTGATTCGGTCACAGTTTGGTCACCAGTCCTCAGAAAGGATGTGCTGGAACTCAAGAGAGTCCAGAGAAGGGCAACAAAGCTAACAGGTGGGCTGGAGGACCTTCGATATTAACCCTTTGATGCTGATGTAACACAAATATGCGGCCTCACAGAACTGGGCTTTTTCCGTGGGGCCGCATGTTTGTGTACCTGTCTTTTTGTTGGGAGCGCGCCATACAGCTCGCTCCCAGCACAAAGACCGGGTGTAACTGAGAGCCCAGGGTCTCGTTCCAACGATCGGGACCTGGGACTCCCGATGTCAGGTCACATGATCGCTGTGATAGCCTCTGATTGGCTATCACAGTGATCAGTCACTGTGGAACCCGCCTCCCCTTGGTTTCTCTCTGAATGGAAGAAAGAGATATATTGTATCTCTCTCTCTCTCTCTCTCTCTCCTTGCAGAGAGAAAAAAAACAACCTTGAAAAAATAAATAAATAAATAAGAAATATTAAAAAATAAAGAAAAAATACCCAGATGAAGGTTTGATCTAATTCAGTGCCAGGGTTAGTGTTTGGGTCAAAAGACAAGGTCAAAGGTCAGATTTTTTATTTTTATTTTTTTAAATTTGTATCAGTGTCAGTGTGTTTTAGGCAAAAAGAAACAAAATGCGCACTATTGTTTCTGGGTTGTAGTACAGGTACAAACAACAAATAACATACACATATATGCTATCACTGTCAAGAGCTGGAAAATGTATTTTGGGTTGTTCTTTGGTGGTAGGTTATGGTAGTAACAAGAAACAAACAGCTAAATTTAAAAAAAAATATATATTTTTTTTACTATTTTGGGCCAGTTTTCCTTTGATAATAAAAATTCAGGAGGTATCCATTACCATTTACCACCAAATGAAAGCCCAATTTGTCCTGAAAAAAAACAAGGTATAATCCACCTGGATGTACAAAGTAGTTGTGATGATATGTACGGTTTTACTAACACATGTCAACATTGTAAAATTTTTCTTAGGCTTTAAGATTTATTTTACCCTTAGGCGTGAAGGGGTTAAACTTATTCTCCCTGGAGAAGAGACACTTCAGAGGGGATATGATCACAATATACAAATTTTTAAATATTGACTGTATCGGTGGGGGAAAACTATTTAGTCTAAGGTGTCTAAAGAAGACACGCAGCCACACAATGAAATTGGATGAGAAGCTGTTCAGTCTTAATCTGCGTAAGGGGTTCTTTACTGTTAGAGTGGTAAGGATGTGGAACTCCACAGTTGGTGGTGTCAGCGGGCAGTTTGGATAAATACAAAAAACTTTTAGATGTGTTTCTTAAAGAACACATGGGTTTACTTACTAAATCTAGTCACTCAGAATCTCATGCAGCTGTGCATGGTAACCATTCAGCTTCTAACCTCAGCTTGTTCAGTTAAGCTTTAACAATAAAACTTGTAAGCTGATTGGTTTCTATGCAGAAGTGCACGAGATTCTCAGGAAACCAACTTTAGTAAGTAAAGCCCAACAGGGATATGGAAAATGGCAGTGACATAAACACACACACTCACACAGGGTAAACTGGATGGACCAGTGTCTTTATTCTACTCTACCAATTATGTAACTATATACAGGTGAAACTCGAAAAATTATAATATCGTGCAAAAGTTCATTTATTTCCGTAATGCAACTTAAAAGGTGAAACTAATATATGAGATAGACTCATTACATGCAAAGCAAGATAGTTCAAGCCATGATTTGTCATAATTGTGATGATTATGGCTTACAGCTCATGAAAACCCCAAATCCACAATCTCCGAAAATTAGAATATTGTGAAAAGGTGCAATATTCTAGGCTCAAAGTGTCCCACTCTTATCAGCTAATTAAGCCATAACACCTGCAAAGGGTTCCTGAGCCTTTCAATGGTCGCTCAGTCTGGTTCAGTAGGAATCACAATCATGGGAAAGACTGCTGACCTAACAGTTGTGTAGAAAACCATCATTGACACCCTCCATAAGGAGGGAAAGCCTCAAAAGGTAATTGCAAAAGAAGTTGGATGTTCCCAAAGTGCTGTATCAAAGCACATTAATAGAAAGTTATGTGGAAGGGAAAAGTGTGGAAGAAAAAGGTGCACAAGCAGCAGTTATGACCGCAGCCTGGAGAGGATTGTCAGGAAAAGGCCATTCAAAAGTGTTGGGGACTTTCACAAGGAGTGGACTGAGGCTGGAGTCAGTGCATCAAGAGCCACGACACACAGACGGATCCTGGACATGGGCTTCAAATGTCGTATTCCTCTTTTCAAGCCGCTCCTGAACAACAAACATTGTCAGAAGCGTCTTACCTGGGCTAAAGAAAAACAGACCTGGTCTGTTGCTCAGTGGTCCAAAGTTTTCTGATGAGAACTCTTGCATCTCATTTGTAAACCAAGGACCCAGAGTATGGAGGAAGAATGGAGAGGCACACACTGCAAGATGCTTGAAGTCCAGTGTGAAGTTTCCACAGTCTGTGTTGATTTGGGGAGCCAAGTCATCTGCTGGTGTTGGTCCACTGTGCTTCATTAAGTCCAGGGTCAACGCAGCTGTCTACCAGGAGAGTTTGGAGCACTTCATGCTTCCTTCCGCAGACGAGCTTAATGGGGATGCTGACTTCATTTTCCAGCAGGACTTGGCACCTGCCCACACTGCCAAAAGCACCAAAACCTGGTTCAATGACCGTGGGATTACTGTGCTTGATCAGCCAACAAACTCGCCTGACCTGAACCCCATAGAGAATCTATGGGGCATTGCCAAGAGAAAGATGAGAGACATGAGACCGAACAATGCAGAAGAGCTGAAGGCCGCTGTTGAAGCATTCTGGTCTTCCATAACACCTCAGCAGTGCCACAGGCTGATAGCTTCCATACCACGCCACATTGAGGCAGTAATTGCTGCAAAAGGGGCCAAACCAAGTACTGAGTAAATATGCATGCTTATACTTTTCAGAGGCCCAATATTGTTCTATGTACAATCCTTGTTTTATTGATTGCATGTAATATTTTAATTTTCTGAGATTGTGGATTTGGGGTTTTCATGAGCTGTAAGCCATATTCATCACAATTATGACAAATCACGGCTTGAACTATCTTGCTTTGCATGTAATGAGTCTATCTCATATATTAGTTTTACCTTTTAAGTTGCATTACTAAAATAAATGAACTTTTGCGTGATATTCTAATTTTTCGAGTTTCACCTGTACTTTAGTTTTAGAGACAATGATAAAGGCAAAAAATACATTTCTTAAATGTACTTGCTACTTAAAGTGACACTAAACTCATTTAGAAAAAAATACTTTCTATACCTTTCAGCCTCCCCAAAATCCCCAACTATTTGCTCTGATCAGACTTCCGATTAGAGGGTGACTACATTCCCTCTCCATGGTCCTGCTGTACACAAGAATATAGCCACCCTCTCTTGCTTGCTCCCAAGATGGACTAGGGACTATGAACAATGGGATATATAGTGTGCATAGAGCATTACACATAACTATAAGGCAGAAAAATACAGTAAGAAACAATTTAATGAAAAATGTCATTAAGTAGTGATGTGCATTGATTGTTTTTGGATACCAAGGATAGCCTTTAGAATCACTTTAGGAAAAAAGTGTTTAGCTGTACATAAACTTTAGTTTTGGATAGAGTGTGGATGGGTTGGAACCAGTGTTGGGACAAGGTCCTATGGCACACAAGGCCAGGATGCCAAGGTTTGCAGTCCTCTGAGCATTGAAATAATATGGTGCTGTGAAAAGTAAACAACAAACAAATAAAAAAAAAAAAAATGAATGGGTTAAAAAAAATAAAAATTAAGGTTAACTACAAATGTTATTCTTTGATTTGCTTATACTAGGCACTAGAGTCATATTTATGGTACAAAGCCTTTTTTTTAATTTAGGGCTACAAAAGGAACAAACCTAAATTTAAACAATTAAAAAAAAAATAATATTAATAAAAAAAAATTATATATATATATATATATATATATATATATATATATATATATATCAAAGATTTCAGAAGTTAAAAAAATATTTAGGGTTCAGTAGGGCTAATAAGAGGTTTTGTTTTTTTTTACCACCTTGATATTGGGCACTTTTACCCCTTCTTGCCCAGGCCAAATTTCAGCTTTCAGTGCTTTCACACTTTGAATGACAATTACTCCGTAATGCAACAGTTTACTTCAACTACATTTTTATCATTTTTTGAAACAGATAGAGATTGCTTTTGGTGGTATTTAATCACCACTTTTTTAATTTTTTTACTATATAAGTAAAAAAATATAGAAAATTGTAAAAAAAAAAAAAAAAAGTATTTTCTTAGTTGCTATTATAACATTTTGCCAATAAGTAATTTTTCTTCATAAATTTAGGCCAACATTTATACTGCTACATTTATTTGGTAGAAATAACCCTAATCAGTGTATATTCGTTTGTTTGAAAGTTATAGAGTCTACAAGCTATTGTATGTATCATTGAAAATTGATCAATCCTGAAGTACTAATGGTCTATCTCTTTCTTGAGGCCCTAAAATGCCAGGACAGTATAAATAACCCTCCCCCCTCCCCAAATGACCCCTTTCTTGGAAAGTAGACAGTCCAAAGTATTTTGAAAGAGACATTGTGAGACTTTTGAAGTTGTTATCTTTTACAGCAATTCTTTAACAATTTTGTGAAAAAAACCCTAATTTTATTAAATTTCTTAATTTCCTTATTACCAAGTTATTTCTCTCATATGGCATAGGCATACTTGCAATTACATCCTAAAACACATTTTGCTACTCCTCCTGAGTATGACGATAGATGTATGAGACTTTCACAGCCTAGCCACATAGAAAGGCCCAACAAGGCATTCTAGGGACATAAATTACACATCTAACTTCCTGACTACCTATCACACTTTTAAAGGTCCTGGAGCACCAGGACAATGGAAAGACCCACAAAATTACCATATTTTCGAAAGCAAACAACCCAATGAATATTCTATGAGGCATAATGAGTCTTTTGAACAGGTCATTTTTATTTTCCACAAGTTTTTGAAAAACATTAAACCCCAAATTAAATTTTGCTACTCCTCCTGAGTAAGGCAATACCACATGTGTGAGACTTTCACAGCTGAACAAAGGATAAACAAAAGATTACCTGTGGTTTTAGTAGAGCAGTTGTCTGCAGAGGAGAGCATTGGTCTAGGAAGTAGGGAAAGATGTGGTCAGCAACAGCCAAAGGAATTGTCCCTGTAGCAGGCAGGAATATGGCCCATAAACAGGCCAGGATCAGTATAGACATCAGGCTGACATCCAGGCAGCAGGAATGAACATGGTCCATAAAAGGTCCTGGGTCAGTACAGGCATCAGGCAGAGATATGGTCAGCACAGCCAAAGTATTGGTCCAGGGAGCAGGCAGGAGCATCAGGCTTAGGACTTTGGTCAGCTAAGACCTGGGCACAGGGGTAGAGTCTTCTTCCCACCCAATCTCTTTGAAGCCTCTGGCAATTCAGATCCTGATCTGATAATTACAAAACCTGGAGAGAACCAAAAATAGTTTTTTTTCTACTTGTAACACTACTCTGAAGTCCCTCACATATGTGAGACCCCTGTGTTATCTTCAATCCCACCACTACAGTAGCAGGGCAAAAGATCAGTCCAAGCAGCAGGCAAAAAACATGGGTGATTAACAGGTCAAAGTCAGTGCAGGTAGAAGGCAGAAATGTAGATGATAAACAATCCAGGTGGCAGGCAGAGGCAAGGGCATCATCAATACACAGGACAGAGTCAGTTAGGTGGAAGGCAGAGGCATGGTCAGTGGAGGCAGCAGACAAATGATCAGCACAAATATTAGACATACGAAAGTGGCAGGCTATTATAAATATGGGCTATCATAAATATGGACACTATAGCTAATATTTTAGTGATGTGTGGTAATGTTTGAAGCAGTCCCCGTTGCATATGCCTGGTTGGGAGGGACATTGGGGACAATAAATACTGGTGTCTCTCCTAACTCCCTCTCTGCTGAATATCTGACATTTTTTTTGGTGTCTCTGGTCTGCTTTTGTGGGTGGAATGTTCTCTGGAAAATGTTGCTCATGAAGTCTGCTCACAGAATCCAAGTGAATGCTTTCTGGCAGAGATCCTTGCTGGTAGATCAGGACAGTGGTGACATCTTCTATAAATTTGAGAATGGTGATGGATCTTTCCAACGACTTGTGATAGGTGACATATGCATTATAAATGGCCAAATGGAAAAGGTAAATTGCAACTTTTTATATACCAGTAGAGGGACTTTCTTGTTGATAAATAGGGCTGTAGTATTTGATCATTGAAATCCACCCCCATGAACTGATTATATTCATGAATACACTCGGGTTTTTGAATGGGTCTTCCATGAATTTCCACCGAAGTATCATTGTGGATGGTGGACAGAATGTATAAATCTCTCTTATCCCTCCACTTCACGACCAACACCTCTTTGTTCCTCAGACTCACTGATTGTTCTCTTTGAAGCCTTGTGGTCAACAGAGTTTGTGGGAAACCCTTCCTGTTTGTTTGGGTGCTACCGCAGGCCAAGATTTTCTGGAGGTACAGGTGGCAAAAAAGGGGCAGACTTGTGTAATAGTTATCCAGGTAGATGTGATACCACTTTCTGAATAGTGGAAATGCCAGGTCCCAGACAATTTTTCCACTTGTGCCGATGTAGGTTGCGCACTTAGGTTGCGCACTCAGAGGACTGGAAATGGGAATCTTTGAACACATCCTGTGGCTCTTTCACAAAGCTTGTTAAGTTTCAATCCATATATGGCTCTTTTACTGGGAATGTACTGCTTGATTCCCAGCCAGCCAGTGAAGCAGACGAGGGATTCATCCAGGCAGATGTTTTTGTCAGGGACATACAATTCAGTGAATCTCTTGGAAAAAAAAATTGATTAGTGGGCAGATTTTGTAGAGCTTATACCCAGGCTGATTTTGGGGAGGGCACTATGTATTGTCACTGAAATGAAGGAAGCTCATGATCATGTCATAGAGTGACCTGGACATTACAGCTGAATAAATGGGCATGTGATGGGTGGGGTGGGTGGACCAGTAAACATGTAATTTGTTTTTTTTGTGTAAGCCCCATGTGAATTGTGAGGCCAAAAAATAATTAGAACTCCTCCACTGTGAGACGTCTCCATTCAAACGGATGGGCATAGTATGAATTGGGGTTGTTTTGCGATATATTGCTGGGCAGAAATATTGGTCCGATCCACAATCAACTGAAATAAATTGTCAGGGAAAAAAAAATCAATTTATTAAAAAATTTGACCTGTGTTGGCCTGAACACCTGGCTGTGTGGTAAAAGGAGGAATTGTAGCTGATCCTGAGTTGGAAGACAGCCATAATGGGATTACAAATGCATCTGGGAGATATGTATGGGCCCTAATTTTTGGGGTCTGATGTGATATTCCAGTACTAGTACTGGGCTTTTCATCCAGGGGTCTAGCTCCACTGGTGATTGCTGATTCACCATTGGGATGTATGGTGCTGCTGGTGGTTGCCTGGTCTTCAGGAGGGACGGTTTCCTCCTTTTTAGGAGGGACTGTTTCCTCCTCCAATTCAGTTACTGATCCACTACTTTCAAAGGGTTCAGACTCCGAATCGGAATCAAAATCAAATGGTGAGAGCTCCCCACTGCTCTCATCCATCATACTGAGGATTTGAAATACCTCCTCATTAGTATAACATTTTTTGGACATAGTAGCTCTTGTGATACCTAGACAGGTACACTGCTGATTGCGGCTGTATGATGAGTACACTGCTGATGGGTGGCTGTGATGGGTAAACTACTGATGGTGGCTGTGTGCTGGGTACACTGCTGTTGGGCGGAAGTGATGGCGGCTGTGTGACAGGTTTGTGATTAAGCTGCACTGATTGCTGCTATGATAGGTTCACTGATAGGCTGCACTGATGGCTGCTGTGACAGTTATACTGATAGGCTGCTGTGACAGGTACGCTTTATTCCAGAGCAATCAGGGCTATGTTGTGCACAGTAAAGAAGGGGTTAAAATGGTAACTCACTGTTCCCAGATTCCCCTCCTCACACAAGATCTGTGTGTGAGGAGAAGAAGCCGGTAAAAGCGAGTTACTGGTCTTAGTTTACACTTGTGATTGGTAGTAATTGGACACAGTGATCACATGGCAGAGAGCCACTGTCACTGGCTCTTTACCCTGAATGGTGATAAGCTGTGTCCGAGGGACACAGTGCACCACTGATCGCCGAGCTGCACAGGGGCACACACGAGTGGTGAGTCCGGGAGGACATCATATGATGTCCACCTGGAAGGAAGAAAGTCCTGGTTAATATTTATACATAACAATAACTTATGAAAGTTACAGTAGTAGTAGTAGCTTTCATTCAGAGATATATGCACGCTACATTTTTTTACACAGATCTTTTATGTAACTATTGTCACATATTTCACTATTGTTTCTTTGCACACAAATACACTAATCCACATTTTTGTAACATTTTACCATGCTGGCTTTCCTTATGTACATTTCTTTCATGCAAAGATAATATTTGACTTGTTTTCAAGCACAACCGTGTTTATTCTTTTTCCTTTTTATTGTATTTGTTATTGTTGATAAAATAAACCTAGCTTTCAACTAGGTGAGAAATATGAAAACTGATATGAGTTTCCCAAAATGGAGTGGTATGAGGAAGTGTTCTAAGAGTAGCACCCTGTCAGCTGCCAGGCCCTTGTGTGTTTACAGAGCATGGAATTGTGCAATTCTTGAGATAACATAGCTGCTCACCTGTATTTTGTCTGTAGTCAAAGATTGTTTCAAGCTTATTTTGATGTATTGCTATTGTTATTAACAGTGAGGTAGATCCTGCATTACACTACTCATGGCATTCACTGCCTATCCAGGCTAGATTTTCTTTTTTTTTTTATAAACTCTTTATTTTATTGATTTTCATACTATATAACCCAAACAAAAGCAATTAAACCCTTAGTGAACCAATAGATACCTGTTAACTAGGTGTTTTCCTACTAAGTTGAAAGTATCTCAATATCATATATACAATAAGTCTCCACACTAGTTTATCGGACCTCCCATGGTATCTTAAAGAGATTGATATTCACAGGTACTGTAAGTACAAACGTATGCCAGTAGGACAATTTCAGTCTAAAATTATCACAGGTACTCTTATCTGTAGCTATCAGTTTTTTCACCCGGTATATTTAAATAATTTTTAACCAGCCATTATGTCAGAGAAGGGGCTTGTCTTTCCTATAGACCAGAATACAACTACGCTCCACATCAGTTAACAAAGGGAGTATAGAACCTTTGTAAAATGTTTTTGGATAAGTATGATGGTCTAACAGGAAAAGAGCAGTGTCCAATTGGAGCAGCTGCTTTGTTAAGTTCAGTATAATATGATGAACCTCCATCCAAAAAGGGTGCACCTTATCACAAGACCAAAAAACATACAGCAGATCCACTGTGGCCTTTCCACAGCTCCAACAAAAATTTGATCTCTGTGACCATGTGGTAAGAATTTTAAAGCCCAGTTCCTGGTACCTGGCACATATTGAGGTTTTATATGCAAAACAAAAAATTGTATTAATTTGTTCAGGAATTAATGAGATCTGAAGATCCCACTCCTATTTAGTAACATATGTTGGTCTAGAACCCAGCAATGCATGATGCAAGTTAAGGAAACTGCATGCTGAAGAGGTTCTAAGGAATCACAAAGCTGTTCAAATTGAGTAAAGATACATACATAAAATAAACACTGGAGGAAGTGAAGAAATTCAATGTTATATGACTGTTTATTGAATTAGCAGTACTTTGAGACCTGGAAAGCTTCTGGATACAATAGCTCAAAACTGTATATTCTGTTTTTGTATCTTTTATGCAATAAACAGAATAAAAAAAAAACTCTGGGCCTTGACCTACCATAACTACTGGAATTTTATGTACTTGCAATACTACCAGACCATATAATGGGTAAATACCTTAAACACCATATTTGGCCATTCATTGCCCACCTTGAAATGTTGGGATCAACAGAATTTCTGCTTCTCCAAGTTTTGAAGATCTAGATCATCTAAGCCTGGGCGAAAGGCAGGATTTCACAAAATTGTAAAAAAGGAGAAGGAGGTGGTGAAATATCCCTTTCCATAAAGACTTCCTTATGAGATCCTATAGTAGGGTGAGATTGTATAGCTTTATATAGCAACTATTTTTGACTTGCTTTCAAGCACAACACACTTTTTTCTTTTTTTTCATTGTTAAAATAAACTTAACTTTCACCTAGGTGAGAAATATGAAAACTGATATGACTGTTCTAAGAATAGTGCCATATCAGATGCTCTGTTCACAGAGCATGACATTGTGCAATCCTTGCGATAACATGGCTGCTTACCTGTATTTTGTCTGTAGTCAGAGATTGTTTCAAGCTTCTTTTGAGTTGCTATTGTTATTAACAGTAAGGTAGATCCACTGTTACACTGCTCATGACATTCACTGCCTAACAGGGCTAGATTTGTATCACATGTGCCTGAAAGCACACAACCTTGGAGTCCAAAGCAACACCCCTCTGCTAGGATTACCTCTTTTACATACATTCTTTGTTTTACCTGGTCAAGGTTAGAATACAGAAACAATATCTAAATAGGTTTATATGGGATACCTATATTTCTTCTAAAGATAGGAACAAAATGTGTAGTCTGACTATATGCCTTACCTCTAACAGCATATATACACAAACCTACTGCTTTGGGCTGGAGAAAATATTACCCTTGCAGTGTTTCTCTTCCTCACTGCTAGGATTAAATGCTTGCCTCATCCAAGGGGATGGGAATAAGCACAATACTTCCAAAATTCTTCATTCCCATAGCAGCAAACATTTTTTGTGATGCTCTGAGGATCTGGGCAGGCTTATTTAAAAAAAATTCCCATTTGGTAACCCCCTCCCACACCCCAAAAAGGAAGGCTGTAAAGCTCATTTAGTCTAGGGGTGTACAGGAAGTCAGGGATGTGTCCTGAAAAGGAGATCTATTTCCATGGTATTTGGATTGTGGTAATTTTTAAGGGTTTTAGTACTCAGGGGTTCTCACCCATACAGGGGGAGGAGTTCATGGGTAGTCCAGTCAGAGAGGACCGATTTCAGTCATTTCTGGATTGGTAAGTCTTTATTTGGGGCCCAGAATTTGGAGGCTTGAAGAGACTTCGGGTGGGAAAGAGCCTCCAAACCTTAATGAAAGGGACTTTGGCCCCAAAAGGGTTAACCCACCTGCAAGGAAGGCTTAAAAAGCAACAGGAAGTAATCAGCGGGTGTCTATGAGATGGAGTGGAGTAGTTCACAGTTCTGAGACTATGTGGATTGTCTGGTGACTGAGATCCAGCTTTGCTAAGCTACTGTGGCCTGTCTTTTACCCTGAAACAGCGGGAACCCAAATCCAAAGTTTGGGAATGAGATACTGGCAGTGAGCCATTTTTGTGGTTTTCATTATTACCAGGACTGAGGACTGTTTGCCTTTATTTTTCTGAAGAAAGCTATATGTGTTTGCTTATTTTGGGAGACTATTTCCATGTACAAGGGGCTGGCTGGTGATCCTGGTCTCTCCGGATTACAGGGGGATTAATTGAGTGGAACACATTTTATTCCTTGCTTCCTTGGCAGACATTCCCATATTGTAGGAGGGCCAACAGAATCCTTACTTACAGTAAAGAACCACTGATTCTGCATTGTACATGATGACATCAGATAGACGTGACCAGTCAGCAGCAAAGAGGAGTGGCCTCCTGAGGACTGGTCTTGTGAAGAGACGTGCCCAGTTAATAAAACATATGTATTGGGTAGAATGCAACTACTAATATTAACAAAGGTCTACACATTTGGAGCCAAAGTTTTCTTACACTTTAGTAAGATTACGTTTCTGGTGGCATAGAAGAGTAGTAGCCATATTAGATGTTTAATGTATTTACCCATTATATGGTCTGGTAGTATTGCAAGTACATAAAGTTCAAGTAGTTATGGTAGGTCAAGGCCCAGAGTTTTTTTTTAATTCTGTTTATTGCATAAAAGATATAAAGACAGAATATACAGTTTTGAGCTATATCAGTCGACTGCTAATTCAATAAACAGTCATATAACATCAAACAGTTGCCTCTATTTCTACATTGTTATAAAAGGGTTAAAGCATAATATCAAAGTATGTGTGCCTAGTGCTTCACATCGTGAAAAACCAAAGTAAAATAAATGTAATAAACTCCTATTAGTATTCAGAGTAAGTGCGGAGTTACACCAAGTGTCAAAATTTGGTGATACTTACAGGGACAACCCCTGTAGTCATATATTACTTTTCTCATTGGGAATAATTGGATTGACTGCTTCAATCCACTGAGATACAATTGAGAATCACTAGCCTTCTGAACGACATATCAGACGGGATGTCACTCCACTTCCTCAAATTAAACCTTGCCAAAACCGAGCTCCTAGTTTTCCCCCCAGCCCGCGCCTACCCCCCGACCTCTCCATCACGACCAACAACGCCACCATCAGCCCCACCCCGCAAGCCAGAGTACTAAGTGTCATTCTAGACTCCAATCTGTCTTTCCAGCCCCATGTCCAATTGCTGACAAATTCATGCAGACTCCACCTCCGCAACATCTCCAAAATATGCACGTTCCTAACTCCAGAAACTACAAAGCAACTCATTCACTCCCTTATTAAATCACGACGTAACTACTGTAACTCCCTCCTCGCTGGCCTACCTCAACACAGACTATCCCCGCTCCAGTCTATCCTGAATTCTGCAGCCAGACTCATCCACCTTACTAACCGCTCCGCATCCGCCATCCCCCTCTGCCAATCCCTCCACTGGCTTCCGATTGCCCAACGCATAAAATTCAAATTATTAACATTGACGTACAAAGCTGTTCATAACACTGCCCCAAACTACATCACCGACCTGATATCCATTTCCCACCCAAAACGCACTCTCCGCTTCTCACAAGACCTCCTACTCTCTAGTTCCCTGGTCTCCTCCTCCCATGACCGTCTCCAGGACTTCTCCAGGGCTTCCCCCATCCTCTGGAACTCACTACCCCAATCCATCAGACTGTCACCTACCCTCCTCACCTTTAGGCACACCCTGAAAACCCATCTCTTCAGAGAAGCCTACCCCGCCCTCAGCTAATTGCCGATCTCCTCCGCTCTTCCCACCACTCCATCCACCACAGCTATTTCCTTCTGTACCACTCTCCCCTCCCTCCTAGATTGTAAGCTCCAAGGAGCAGGGCCCTCGGACCCCTCATGTATTGTATTGTTACTGTACTGTCTCGTGTACTGTCTCCCATTATAATGTACAGCGCTGAGCAAACTGTTGGCACTATATAAATACTGTATAATAATAATAATAATACAGAAGGAGGGGAGGCTTGCATTCATTTAAACTCTATCAGCTTATGAGCTAGAAACAAAGTTTCTTGCTTAAAAATTCTGACATACCTGTGCCATGGTTCTTCATCATACAAGCCTAAAAGACAAACTTCTGGTGTGAATGGGACTGGTGAGGAGATCAAAGAATGGAGCAGATTAATAATGTGATTCCAAAACTGGGAAATGACTCGACAAGCCCAAATTAGATGATCAAAATCTGCTCTAGGTTGCGCACATTGCACACAGAAGTGGGTTTTTGTTACAAAGTAATGTATTTTTTGCCAGTACGATAGTAAGGAAGAGCATGACCAAAGGACAGGAAGAAAATCTGCTAGTGTTTTAAAGCAATGGTGACATTGGGCCGAGTGAATAATCCGCAGTAGATAAAGTAGAATTGCAAACATAGATTTTGTGTGCTAAGAACTGTAAAAAAAAGGGGTTCCTTCACTTCTTGAAAGTCTTCTTTAGTTACGGTAAGTATGGAATGTCCTTTCCTGTAGCAGCATGACCTAAGTTATGTTTAGGATTTTTTAATTTCCATAACTCTATTTAATATTCACTTATATTATTGTTTTCCAAAATCCGTTTTCCTATTTCAGCTTATTACTGCTTATGTTATTTTGTCTTAGGAGAAATTGTGTGCAGGTTAGGTTCAGTTCATGTTTTTAGGAGTTTTTTTTTTGTGAGTTTAGGAGTTAGTGCTTGTAGCAGCCTTTCAAGATGAGAAACTTGTATATTCAAAATTTGCAAAACCAGTTTAACCTGAACAGCATGTCGAAGAGTGAGATATGTAATAAAATGATGGTTATTCATCTCAAAGTTATATTTCAACTGTCATATTCTTATCATTTATATGGTGAATGTACTAAATCCCCTTCTGGGCCTACCAAAAAGCATCTTACCAATTGAGTGCTAGAGAGGTATAAGAAGCATGTACAGTATGTGATTTAACTGCCAGCTAGTAGGTAATAAACCTGTTACATTTGCTGAGCTACCACACCAAAGCTGTTTTCCTCTGTTAGCATGCTATTTATATAGACATACAGGTGTACCTCGGTTTACGAATTTAATGTGTTCTCCGAGACGTTTCGTATTGCGAAAAATTCATAAACTGAAAAGCGGTTTCCCATAGGAATACATTGAAAACCGATTAATCAGTTCCGGAGGTCAGAAAAAAGTAAAAAAAAAGTATTTTATCTGTTCAAAACTCTTTATAAAGTGCACTTTAAAGGCATAAATACTGTACAGGGACATGATTAAAAAATTTGTAAATGCATTGAAAACCAATTAATCCATTCCGGAGGTCAGAAAAAAGTAAAAAAAAGTCTTATCTGTTCAAAACTCTTTATAAAGTGCACTTTAAAGTCAAGGGGCTGGCACTATAAACCTCCCAGGTGCAATGCATCCTGGGGAAACTTACTTCATACTGCGAAAAAAATTTGTAAACTGAGGCATTATTTTCAATGGATTTTCATTCGTAAACCGAAAATTTTATAATGTGATTATTAGTCCTCCCCCTAGATGAATGTGTGTTTTATGTTTAACGCATTAATAATGTAATGTTCTCTTTAGTAGAATTACATGGTTAACTACATGGTTATGATGTCATTTCCGGTCTCTCTGTGTTCCTCTTGTTTTTCTGATGTTGCTGAACACATGACTTAGGCTGGACATACACTATACAATTTTCTGGCCAATTTCCTTTAGAGTTACCGTTCACTATGTAGTGCAAGGGCCTGCCTAATTGGATACAATTGAAAGTGTTGTTTAGGTTTGACTCAAATTATATGGTTTTTGGTAAATCTAAAGCAAAATTCTCAAGAAAATTATATAGCGTATGGTCAGCCTAAGGCTACGTTCACACTAGTGTTGTGTGCAGGCGGCAGAGAGGCGTTTGGGAAGTGTTTTTACTGCTTCCTAAACGCCTCGGACAATTCTGCACATTACAGCACATGGTGCTGTTCTAACGGGAGCGTTTGCATCGCGTTGTGGCAAAACAGACGCCTCTGGTCGAGTCAGGAGGCGTTGAAGCCTCCTATTCTAGTCTATGGTGCCGCTCGACAAACGTCCGGGTCGGCGTTTCCAGTGTGGTTGCGACGCGGTTGCGGGGCGTTTGCGGAGCGGTAACACCATTCAAACTGCATTATAGGCGTTTGTGGGGCATTTTTAACGCTCGGCAAACGCTGCTAAACCGCGCATGCGGCATTTGCGGAGCATTAAAAAACGCTCCGCAAACGCCGGACCAAGCGCTTGCCAAGTGCTATAGGGGTGTTTGGCAAGCGTTGGTAAAACAGCCAAGTGTGAACGAGCCCTAGTCATGTCCAGGGGCGGACTGACCATTTGGAAACTCGGGCACTGCCTGAGGTCAGTAGGGGGCCCTATGAGAGGCCCCTGGTACCTTTTTCATAGGCTTTTTTGAGTTTGGGCAAGGACACAGGGGCCCCATGATCCCCTATTGCCCGGGGGCCCCATGAGTTGTCAGTCTGCCCCTGGTCATGTCTCCAGCAGTATCTGCCTGGTAAAAGAGTAACACCTGCAGCAGCTTTCCAGCATTCTCAAATAAGCCAGATCAAGATAAAGTGCTGCTGCATGTTTGATTGTGACTATTCTCTGCACATAGCCGAGTGGTGGGTTATTTGCAGAGACCCTTGTGCAGTGGGGAACCAACAGTGGAGTTTCTACCATCTTCTTAAATGAGTTAGTTTAGTTCTAGATTATTTGCTGATACAAAATAGCTCTTTGCCTGCTTAACTTCAGACTTTTAAGTTCACATCATTTGCAAGCTTTTCTCTGTTTTATCTTTTTTACATTTTTGGTTGATGGAGTTGAAAACAGAGACTTCAGCACAGGCTGGGACCCAGGAGAGCTGACGATGGAATTCATCAGCTTGTTTTTGTCTGGTGCTCTCTGGATTTTAATGTCTGGCTGCTCAGCTAAAACCTTAGGAAAATAGTGTATCTGGAATGGATTTCCAGTGACCCTCCTCTCCCTTTCACTGTCAGAGACATCTGTCCCGCTCTTCCTGTTCATCCTGCAGGGGCAGAGGCAAGTGTCAGCTACTGTGATAATTATACTAGACCTGACTCTAAAAAGAGAGAGTAATAGACCTGCCTATGCATGTGGTAAATAGTTGAAATTGCATTATTACACTCTCAGTTTACCTGACAAAGTATATTTTTTTTCATTAAGGCTTCCCTGTTGAGACTGCCACAGATTCCGCAGAAAACTGCAACAAGGCTTCCTCTACTGAGTAAGATATTATTACATATGTGTTTAGTATAACAACTTATGAGGACAGAAATCCAAGCACAGACTTTGACTATGTTGGCTGCTTGCTCGTTCCAAGGTCATTGATTTGTAATGTAAACACAAGATTAGAACAGCATCCCTGGAGTCTGCACCTTTACAAACAAGTCAGCAATGAACTCACTTATATTTCTGTGCTCACAGGTCCTCTTTGAATGCAAATGACATTGAGTACTAATCTAACAAATATGGTTGTACTCAGTGCCGGGACAAGGCCGTCTAGCGCCCAGGGCAAAGATGCCAAATAGTGCCCCCCCCAATGTATGAGCATTATTTGGTGGAAAAATCCCCTCCATCCCCCCCAAAAAAAAATTCAAGCACTAATCTTCACACTTACCCCCTAAGCAAAAATTCTCTTTGCAAGTCAAAATTCTCCCTAAACAAAACAATTACCCTCTTCCAGTAAAAATCACCCCTTCCAGCTCAAATCTGCTCCCTCCCCAAATCTCACCTCTTAGTACATATCATCTACCCCTCAAATTTCCACTCTGAGCATAAATCTTCTCCTCCTCCAAATCCCCCTCTTCCAGCACAAATCCCCCCAAATCCCCTCTCCTAGCACTAATCCTCTCCCTAGTTTCCCCTCCTAACACAAATCCCCCCAATCATTCCTATTAGCACAACCCCCCCCCCCAATCCCTCTTCCTAGCAAAAATCTACCCTCCCAGTACAAATCCCCATCTAAATCACCCCTTCTAGCACAACTCTCCAAATTAAATTACGCAGGTTCAGAGGCTAATTTAATGCAGATAAGGCACTAAGTGAGTTTTTAATCAGCCACTGTACATGTGTAATGAATATGTGTTCCGTTTTAAAGGGATGAGGTAGCAAACCCAGATAGGGGACAGGTGAGTATAGGATTGGAGGGGGGTGAGGGTATCCGGAAACTATAATAGAAGTGTATTTGTAACAACATTTGTAGGAAAAAGTAAAATGAATTATGAACTTTTATTTAGACTGACTAGGCTGCTAACACTGGGACAGATTTACTAAAACTGGTGCAGCTGTGCATGGTAACCAATCAGCTTCTAACTTCAGCTTGTTCAATTAAGCTTTCACAATAAAAACTTGAAGTCGATTGCTTTCTGTGCAGAGCTGCACCAGACTTTGGATGTTCCAGTTTTAGTAGAAAACCATGACAGTGTTTAGCGATACACATACCGGCCTAAAATGTTCATTTACAATTCTTAAAAGCGATTGAGTTCCTGTGTCAATATCCAAAAAAGTTTTTGACTTGTCTGTTGAATGAAGAACCATCATGTGCTTTCAGTGAGTTTGAATTATTACTGATGTTCTTAATATGAATTGTGTCACATAGTTAGTTAGTCTTGCTAAAAAGACAAAAGTCCATCCAGATCAACCATTACAAAAAAAAAAAAAGTTATGATCCTATACCCACAGTTGATCCAGAGGAAGGCAGAAAAAAACCCAGCAAAGCACGATCCAATTTGCTCCTGCAGGGAAAAAAATTCCTTCCTGATCCCCCAAGAGGCAATCGGATATTCCCTGGATCAACTTTACCTATAAATGTTAGTATTTAGTTATATTGTGTTTATCTAAGAAAGAATCCAGGCCTTTTTTAAAGCAATCCACTCAGCTGGCCAGAACCAACTCTTGAGGGAGTCTATTCTACATGTTCACAGCTCTCACTGTGAAGAAACTTTTCCGAATTGTACATACAGTAATTACATGTTTGATGTATTGTGCCTATTGCCAATATTATACAGTATGTTATGTACACATGGTTAGGCACCTGGTGCCTAGACTATATCCATTCTCTTGTCTATACATAGTTTTTGTGTTACATATTTCTTGGCTGTATGCACTCAAATATATATTTTGCTAGTAATAATAAAGTGGTTCATTATTCAAACTGGATTAACAACTAAGCAACAGTTTGAAACCAATAGTACTGCCTTTGTTTAATAATCCCATGATACCTACAAATACTTTTGTGACCCAGGGAGCCAGCACCCTGATGCCTTACTCTGAATTGTACCATTGACAGTTTGGATTTCATGCCATGTACCTCTGTAAGGTTTCACAAACCAAAAAGTAGAGTTCATAGCTCAGTGTGCTCTTTGGTTAGGGGGCTCCCTGTGCACATATAAAAAGATGCCTGGAAAATAATAGTATTTACCAGGGGCGGACTGACAACTCATGGGGCCCCCGGGCAATAGGGGACCATGAAGCCCCTGTGTCCTTGCCCACACTCAAACCACACCCAAAAAAAGCCTATGAAAAAAGGTACCAGGGGCATCTCATGGGGCCCCCTTCTGACCCCGGGCCCTCAGGCAGTACTTGAGTTCCCAAATGGTCAGTCCGCCCCTGGTATTTACAAGAACCTTGGTATATGTAAAAACCTAGGCAGTACTATTCATCTAAAAACTGACCTATGGAGCCACACTAGAAAGACCATTTCCTCAATTTTATTTAGATAAAGGCTAATTAACCTACCAGCATGTCTTTGGCATATGGGAGGAAACTGGAGTACCTGGAGGAAACCTACGCAGGCACAGGGAGAACATGCAAATATTAATGTGAAAGTATTTTAACAGACTTGTAAGGATCTATAAATAAAGAACAGTAGGGGAAATTAATTTCCCCAGTGATGTTCACATGTCTGAAGGCCTAAGTACTTAGTCACACAATCTGCAATACCAATGCTAACTCTGATCATCTTCTTCAGAAAAGGTTATATAATCCAGTGCCAAGGTATAAAACCCTAATATTCTATAGTGCTGCAGTGTCAGGGATGCGGGTGTGACCAGAGGTGTGTGTACTGACACAGGGAAACACAGGCTTCAGATATGATATAAGACAATTTATTAAGACTAACAATACAAACATAAACGCAGTGCACCAAACCCCAAGCTAACACAAATACATACAACAAGGTGAAACAAACCCAAACCTAAACTGATATAGATACACAGGTACAAACACATATAGAGCACAACGTAGTCAGGCAGGCCGGGTCGATAACTATCGGGCAGGTAGGTACAGGAGGAGCAGGCGGAGAGTAGTCAGGTCACGAGCCGGGTACAGCAACTAACGGACAGGTAGGTACAGGGGGTCAGGCAGAGAATGGTCAGGGTCACAAGCCAGGGATCAAACAGGAGAAGTCAGCAGAGGTCAGGATCAGGCAGGGTCGGCAACAAGTCAGGCAGGAACAGGAACAGGAATGCAGGTTACAAGATACAGGGGCCCATGGAAAAACACACACCAAGGCACAGACTGCAGGTCTGGCCATCCCTTAAATACACCACCTGCAATCAGCCCCAGGTGATTGCTAATTGCCGAAGTGAACCTCTGGTTGTTGAGAGCACCCGCTGGCCAGCCCTGGTACTGCAGCCCACAAGGCAGCCAGGTGGAGCGGCGGGCACTGGGCCCCCAGGCGGGGTGGCGGGCACCGGGCCCCCAGGCGGGGCGGCGGGCACTGGGCAACCAGGCAGGGCGGCAGGCACCGGGCAACCAGGCAGGGCGGCAGGCACCGGGCCCCCAGATGGAGCGGCAGGCACCGGGCCCCCAGATGGAGCGGCGGGCACCGGGCCATCTGGCTCAACAGTGGGCATCGGGTCACCAGGTACAACAGCGGGCACCGGGTCATCAGACATTGGATAATCTTGCTCGACCGCGGGCACCAGGTCATCTGGCTCAACAGCGGGCATCGGGTCACCAGGCACGACAGCGGGTATCGGGTCACCAGGCATCAGGTCATCTGGCTCGACAGCGGGCACCGAGTCATCTGGCATAATAGGATCATCAGGCTGGGTAGAGACATCAGGCTGGGTAGAGACATCAGGCTGGGTAGAGACATCAGGCTGAATTGTAGGTGCCGAGGCACCAGGCTGCACCACGGAAGGCGGGTTCTCAGATGGCAGGCTGACCGGTTTGGATACTGGCAGGATGGTATTGGTTGGAAAGAATTTTCTCCTTTTCCTGGTTTTAGTTACCGGAGCACTGTAAGTAAGCGCAGGTTTGTAAACGGATGGAGCAGCTGAAGACAGAGAAGAGCTGGAGGATGGAACAGAGGAGGGAGCAGTTGCTACAGAGGACTTCTTTACAGGGTTAAAGAAAGGATAGGTGCAGCGAGTGGGAGCAGAGGACTGATATGTGGTAGTTAGCAGAGTATACTGGGCCGTCACTGGGGGTGCTGTCGGGGATGCAGGAAGAGTGCCTTGAGAGGAGGAATGACGTTGTAAGCTGACTGAGGCTGGGTGCAACAAGTCTAACCATGTCTGCAGTATGGGTTGAACAAAGCTCAGCTTACACAAAGCCTGTCTGGTCAAAGACTGCACTGCGTTTATACAATCCCTTAATACCTGTTGTGAACATGCAGCATAATGCTCCAAGAAGCAATCCACATCATCCTCTAATAACCATACCAGGGACTCTACCTGGTCTGCACTAAATGGTGGCAAAAAGTCAATCCTGCTTTCAGGGGTACCAGATGAAGCCAACTCTGCACAAACCTGAATCAAAGGTTGCACCTCAGAGAACTCTGTGCCCTGATCTACTAGAACATGAGCGACCCATATACATTCTAGCAGTCGATCCCTGGGATACTCCCTCAGAGTCTGATAAGCATATTCTCTGTCATCAAAAACCAGCAGCGACAAATACACAACCTCATCAAGATCCATCCTTCCCAGCAACAAGCCAAGATGGCTTCCCTGTGCAACCACTTCTGGTCAGGATGGCCTTGGTGTAATGTCAGGGATGCGGGTGTGACCAGAGGTGTGTGTACTGACACAGGCTTCAGATATGGTATAAATAAGACAATTTATTAAGACTAACAATACAAACATAAACGCAGTGCACCAAACCCCAAGCTAACACAAATACATACAACAAGGTGAAACAAACCCAAACCTAAACTGATATAGATACACAGGTACATGCACATATAGAGCACAACGTAGTCAGGCAGGCCGGGTCGATAACTATCGGGCAGGTAGGTACGGGAGGAGCAGGCGGAGAGTAGTCAGGTCACGAGCCGGGTACAGCAACTAACGGACAGGTAGGTACAGGGGGTCAGGCAGAGAATGGTCAGGGTCACAAGCCAGGGATCAAACAGGAGAAGTCAGCAGAGGTCAGGATCAGGCAGGGTCAGCAACAAGTCAGGCAGAAACAGGAACAGGAATGCAGGTTACAAGATACAGGGGCCCATGGAAAAACACACACCAAGGCACAGACTGCAGGTCTGGCCATCCCTTAAATACACCACCTGCAATCAGCCCCAGGTGATGGCTAATTGCCGAAGTGAACCTCTGGTTGTTGAGAGCACCCACTGGCCAGCCCTGGTACTGCAGCCCACAAGGCAGGTGAGTCCCACCACTATTGGCAAGTCCATTCCTGACATGCAGTCCTAAGCATTTACCATGCTTGCATTGTGATTTTAATTTTAAACTGGCTGTAGACCTTAGACATAAAAAATGAACAAAGCAGATCCCTCTATAGTGTATACTTCAATCCAGAACACTAAGTGTAATTTCTGTGTTGCAATTTGTTTTTATAGCCCTTGTTTTTCTTTTATTTAACAATGCTTTTACCCTACGCTACAGTGTGTTGTGATATGTTGCAGAAAGTTAGAATGTGCTGTTTTCTGCAAGAAAGCTACACATACTATTTTTTCAGTATACACCAATACGGCATGTTGGTGTGAACTGAAGCCATAGGACATAAGGCTATTTGCCATTTCCTTGCGTTGGGCAATAAAGGCCAACACTGATGGTGTGAGCAAGCCCTCAACATTTACCCTTACCAATTATAATTTAATTATAAATAGTTATTACTGAAACATATATTGACTAAATCAAGAAATAACTGAAATGATTCACAAAATTGTTCTAATATTGTTTTCTTTTTACAGCATCATGATAGAAAATATGGATAAGAACAGCGAGCTCTCAAGACATGGTTTTAGTCCACATATTCCTTGCCCAAAGTCCCGAATCGAACAAGAAGAAAAACAAGAGACTACCATGGCTCAAGAGGGTATTGGTGCAACAATGGAGCATCAAATAACAACCGAGACTGATATTGATATTACTGCAGAGATGTTGCCTTCTGGTGGAACTCAGAGCCATGTTCATGTGTTTCGAACAGCAGTTAGTGAAACCTCAGCTCAACAGCCCACAAATGTTGACCAACAAACCAACATACTTGATCATTTAATAGATCAGCAACCAAGCTCTTTTGCACCAATTTCTTTTCAAGGAAAGCCTACAGATAATATCACTATGCCATTTAGTGTGGAGACATTTTCGGATATGACTCAAACTGGAAAATCATATGTTATCATGGCAGAAGATTTGGAAAATTATGCAAAGATTATTAAACCTACAGATTATGTAACAAAAACCACAAGATTTAACAAAATGCCTGAAAGTGGTCAGAATCTGCATATACATTGCCAAACTTTCCTCAACCCCAAACAGAATTTTGCCTTTTTAAAGAGTGAATTTTCAGAAGATCCTTTTGCAGCAACCCAGATGAGTGACCTAATATCTGATCAACATGGATCAATCAAATTGTTGGCAATACAAAGTGAATTTCCTACAGATATAGGGGACTCGGAACTTCAAATAGACAATACCACTGATCTCTACAGTGATTTGGAAACTCTACAATTAAATACATGGGGGAAGAATAAAAGGGATTTTAAAATCAGTCAAAATGATATGGAAAATGAAGATTTAAGTGATGTTTATATGAGCACACTAGATAAATGTCAATTTAAAAAAGCTGAAGAAGAAATAAAATGTATGTCGGTAAAACACTCCGATCCACAACTTTTTAAAGCAGAAAGTCAGTATATACAAAATGTCCACATCAAAGATTGTGTCTCAGACAAATTATATAATACATCTTCTCTGGCCAAAGTATGGCATGTGCCAAGATCTTGTCTGCCTAAGAACAGCTGCAAGGGGATGCCAACCTGTGGCACAGAATTTGTAGAAACATGCTGTGGTGAGATCATTTGTGAAAATTCTGTGCTCTTGACAACAAAACCTTTAGGACCTTTATGTAGTCCATCCAGGCAGCAAATAAATGCATCTATGCAAACAATGTCACCTGAACAGGAAATGAATCTTCAATGTCCCATACCCATTAAAGATCATGATTCTTTTGATATTCAACATAGAGAAGGATCTGAAGGTCAGAAAGATCTTGATTGTGATTTGGTAAAGGGCTACTTCACAAAAGTAAAGCACTGTGAAGAAAATCAAATATATTCTTTTAAAGAAAAAGGACAACAGAACCAACCTTCCTTCAGTAGTGTAAACGAGGGCATATATGATATGGGCTTTAAAAACAAGGACATTAAACATGTTGAAATATGTTCTAAGGAAGAAGGTGTTACGCTTGGAAGGCTAACAGCACAGTCAGGCATATCCAGTGTTGCAGACAACACAAATATGGCCACTTCTGCAGAAAGTGACACTAATAACGGTAACAACATTACACTTCTAAAGCCAGCATTCCTTAAAGACAGTGAGCTACAGGACCATGTAACATCTGTAATTACAATTCAAACCAAGGGCACTGAAAATAGCACAATTTCAGATAAGTGCCCTCAGCTGGAAGACATAAAAGAGACACCAAATATAAAATCTGTGCTATACCATAGTCCATCCAATATGGGGACAAACACCATGGAAAGAGAACATAATGCCACAGGTCTTTCATCACATTCTCCACTCCAGTGCACTAATACATTTGCTGATCCACTGTACCAGAAAGCAACCTTTTCTATTGACCCAACTTTGCAGAGCAAAGTCTGCACTATTGATATGACCAACCAGAGCACAACCCCCACCCATACTCAATTCAAAATTCCATCTTATCAGAGTAAAACTTCCTTTTCTGAGCCATCCAGCTGGAGCATAACATCTTTTCCTGACCCAGCCTATCACAACACAGCTTCATCTCTTGATCCACCCTGCCAGGGAGTAGGCGGGTCTCCTGATCCACTTTATTACAGTACAACCGACACTCCTGATCCAGTCTACCACAGCACAATCTTTTCTGAACCACAATACCAAAGCCTAACTTCTGCTGATCCTCCATGCAGGAGCACAGCCTCGAGTGATTATCCATCATACCAGAGAACAAGTTCTTCCATTGATCAGTGCCTCCAGAACACACTTTCCTTTCCTGATCCAGACAACAATACCACATCCTCTACTGTTTCATCCTACCAGAGCACAGACGTCTCTCATGGTGCATTCTACCAGAACAAAACTGATCCAGTTTACCAGAACATGATGCTCTCTGATGGTCAGCCATGCCAGAGTAAAACCCCCTGTGATAATGCACCATACAAGAGCACCACTTCAACTGTTGCTTCACACTATCAGAGCACAACCTCATTTGATAATTTGCCATATCAGAACACAACATACTCTGTTAATCCACATTACCAGAGTGCAGTTTCCTCTGCTGATCTAGTCAATAACAGCAAAGCCTTTTCTCCTGATGCATCCTACCAGACCACAGACTTTTCCACTGACCGATGCTACCAAAGCACAACTTTTATGGATCTAACTTATCAAAACATGACCACCTCTGATGCTCCACAACACCAGAGCACAACCTACTCAGATTATCCTCTACATCAGAGCACAACCTCCTCTGATGACCCACCACACCAAAACACAACCTCC
Source organism: Staurois parvus (assembly GCF_062004578.1). Taxonomy (NCBI): domain Eukaryota; kingdom Metazoa; phylum Chordata; class Amphibia; order Anura; family Ranidae; genus Staurois; species Staurois parvus. The sequence continues at coordinate 13,682,992 of NW_028318099.1, forward strand.
TCTGATGATCCCGTACACCAGAGCACAACCACCTCTGATGATCCCCTACACCAGAGCACAACCACCTCTGATGATCCCCTACACCAGAGCACAACCATCTTTGATGATCCTCCACACCAGAGCACAACCTCCTTCAACAATCCACAACTCCAGAGCACAACTTCCTCAGACAATCCACAACACCAGAGCACAACCTCCTTATATGATCAACAACACCAGAGCATAACCTCCTCTGATGATCCTCCACACCAGAGCACAACCTCCTTCTATGATCCTTCACACCATATCATAGCATTCTCTTTTGATTCCTCCTACCAGAGCACAGCTTCCTTTCCTGAGCCAGCCAATGATAGGACAAACTTCTCTACTGACCCATCCTACCATAGCACATTTGATTTATATTCAACTTATCGAAACATGCCCTCCTCTGGTGATCTATCATACCAACCTACAGCCTCCTCAGATGATTCTGTACACCAGAGCATAACCTCCTTTGATGATCAACTCCACCAGTACACACTCTCAACTGATGAACCACAACACCAACGCACACACTCCTCTATTGATTATTACTACCAGAGCCCAGCATCCTCTCTTGATTCAGCCAATGTTATGATAGATTTCTCTACTAACCCATTTTACCGGAGCAAAACCTCCTCTGATGATCCAGCTGACCAAAACAATACCTCCTCCAATTATCCACCACACCAGAGCACAATGTACTCTGATGACCCCCTACTCCAGAGCACAGTCTCCTCTAAGGATCCTCCACCCCAGAGCACAATCTCCCCGGATGATTCTCTACGCCAGATCACAACCTCCTCTCATGATCAATTCCACCAGTGCACAATCTCCAACGATAAACCACCCCACCAAAGCACAGGCACTCTTGATTACTACTACCAGAGCCCAGCTTCCTCTCTTGATTCAGCCAATGGTATGACAGTTTTCTCTACTAACCCAATCTACCAGAGCAAAACTTCCTCTGATGATCCAACTTACCAAAACATTACCTTCTCCAATTATCCATCATACCAGAGCACAACCTCCTTGGATGACCCACCACACCAAAGAATGACCTTCTCTGATGATCCTCCACACCAAAGCACAACCTCTTGTGATGATCCACTCCAGCAGAGCACAACCTCCTCTAATGATCTGCTATGCCAGAGCACAGACTTCTCTCTTGATTCCTACTACCAGAGCCCTACTTCCTTTACTGATCCGAGCAATTTTAGAAAACGTTTGTCTACTGACTCATTCTACCAGAACACAATCTCCTCTGATGAACCACCACACCAGAGTATAATCCCCTCTGATGATTCTCACCACCAGAGCACAACCTCCTCTGATGATACACGACACCAGAAAACCACCTCCCCCCATGGTTCACTACACCAGATCACAGGCTCTTCTCTTGATTTCTACTACCAGAATTCAGCTTCCTCTCCTGATCAAGCCAATGATAGGACAAGCTTCTCTACTGACCTATCCAACCACAACACAATTATTTTGGATCCAGCTCACCAAAACATGATCTCTTCTTGTGAACTACCATACCAGAGCACAACCTCCTTTGAAGATCCACCACTCCAGAGCACAATATGCTATGATGATCCCCTACTCCAGAGCACAGTCTCCTCTAATGATCCTCCACCCCAGAGCACAATCTCCCTGGATGATTCTCTACACCAGAGCACAACCTCCTCTGATGATCAACTCCACCAGTGCACAATCTCCAACGATGAACCACCACACCAAAACACAGGCTACTCTCTTGATTACTACTACCAGAGCCCAGCTTCCTCTCTTGATTCAGCCATTGGTTTGACAGTCTTCTCTACTAACCCATTCTACCAGAGCAAAACCTCCTTTGGTGATTCAACTTACCAAAACATTACCTTCTCTAATTATCCATCACACCAGAGCATGACCTTCTCTGATGATCCTCCACAACAGAGCACAACCTCTTGTGATGATCCACTCCACCAGAGCACAGCCTCCTCTGATGATCCACCATGTCAGAGCACAGGCTTCTCTCTTGATTCCTACTGTCAGAGCCTTGCTTCCTCTCTTAAACCAGGTAATTTTAGGACAAGCGTCTCTACTGACTCATTCTACCAGAACGCAATCTCCTCTGATGAACCACCACACCAGTTTACAATCCCCTCTGATGATTCTCACCACCAGAGTACAACCTTCTCTGATGATACACAACACCAGAAAACCACCTCCTCCTATGATCCATTACACCAGATCGCAGGCTCTTCTCTTGATTCCTACTACCAGAACCCAGCTTCCTCTCCTGATCAAGTTAATCATAGGACAAACATCTCTACTGACCCATCCTACCACAGAAAAATGTCTTCTGATCCAATCTACCAGAACATGACTTCCTCTGATGATTTGCCATACCAGGGCAAAACCTCCTCTGATGATCCATCACATCAGAACGCAACCTCCTCTGCTGATCCACTACACCAGATCACAGGATCTTCTCTTGATTCCTATTACCAGAACCCAGCTTTCTCTCTTGAGCTAGCCAATATTAGGACAAACCTTGCTACTGAGAGCACAATCTCCTCTGATGAACTACCACACCAGAGTACAACCTCCTCTGATGATTCTCCACACCAGATCACAAGCTGTTCTGATTCTGACTACCAGAGCACAGCTTCTTCTCCTGATCCAGCCAATGATACCACAAACCTTTCCACTGACCCATCCTACAGTGAACAGTCTTCTGATCCAATTTATCAGAACATGACCTCCTCTGATGATTTGCCATACCAGAGGGCAACCTCCTCTGAAGATCTGCAACACCAAACTAATAGTTTCTCTGCTGATACCATTTACCAGACCACAGTCTCCTGTCTTAAGCTACCCTACCAGAGCACAGTGTCCTCTCCTGATCCAGGCAATGATAGTATAAACTCCTTTCCTGATCCAGTCTACCATAGAACTGACTTCTCTCCTTATCCACCCTACCAAAGCACTACTTCTTCTGATCTACCATACCAGAAAATGTCCCCCTTTGCTGATCCTCCCTGCCGGAGCATAGCCTCTTTTCCTGACCAATCCTACCAAGTCACAAGCTTTCTACTAAAATCAAATTTTCAGTCCAATAATACCTCTCAAGATCAATCCAGTCAAAGGGAAAATCTCTCCTTTGATCTAAGCAGCCAGGTCTTATGTGATACCACAGGTCCAGGTAATCTAAGCGCATGTTCTTCTCCTGATGCATCATATAATTGCGCATCAGCCTCTTCTGTTCCATTTACAAAACCAATACAAGATGAATATGGATCTTTAGTCAAGCAGAATGAGTATGCATTCCAAGAAGAACTAAGAAGAATATTTCTAGACTGTCAAGGACAAGGCTTAACACTTTTAGACTCAGGGATTGTCTTAACAAAAAACGTGACTGTGGAGAACAGCATTGCTCTTGTCACACTGGTTAGTTCCCTTTATGAAATTCAGATGGTAATGTAAAGTAAGTTAACTAAGAGTATTTTGAGACACCAAATAAAATCTGAAAGAGCCCAAATAAATAGTTAGTTACTTAGTTAAAATCTAAGCACCAACATTCTTACAAAGCAATTCAATAAGATCAAGCCAAATTTTATGGTACTTCAGCAGCGCACAAAATAAAAAGACAAAATCACGTGAAACAAGACTGAAATGTAAACATAAAAAAAAATCTTAAAATATATTTTTAATAAAATTATTTAAAAAGGAGAAACATTCCCCATATACATATAAACACACACTACACTAGTAGTTATGTCTGTAGTGGATCTGCTTATATTCAGTAAACACTCATATGGTTCTATTGAGCTCATGGAGGTCACTGAAAGTGGCTGCTGTTTGGAATATAGTGGCTTCTTGATTTACAATTTTTGTTTAATGAAATAATACAGCCTCCATTCAGCCATTTTTTTCCCAGTTTGAAACTGTGAGAACTGTACCAAGGGAACATGGTGATGGACATGAATTCAAAACCAAATATCAATTAATCAAGGAAAAATGCATGACGTCATAAACAGATAGATGTGAACAAGCCTTAAGAGGAAAATGCCCCTTACTTTGTGACAAGTTTTAACCATTCCCCATTCTGTCTAAAAAAAAGTTTGGTTATACATTAAGTTTAAATATTTAAGCTATTAAAGCAAATCTTATAACTACTTCTGATTGGAGACTACCAGCTCTGAGTCAGCGAGGGGCGTGTCTGACCTCTGCGCAAAGACCACTGTTTTCACCCAGAGAGCAAGGTTGCTTCTCTGCAGCATGTTGTCAGAAAACTGGCTTTTTTACTCAGACTGTGGCTGCTTTCTAAAAAAATTGAACTGCAAAACACTAAACACATTTTTTTAATGCACCTGGAATATATTTAGCTGAGCTTTTAGCTTTATTTTATTTTATTTTTAGCTTTATTTACCCAGCACAAGCCCAATTGATGTTTCACACATTGTATCTCTTTAGAAACCTATACCTCGGCATGCTATTATGTTATGACATATTTTCCTTGAGAAAAGTCTGGCCATGCCCCCATACACAGTGCTTGCTGTGCCTTATGGAGTATACTGTACATGTCACATATCCCAGGAGGCATAGTGTTTCATTCACAAAAGAGGAGGTGGGGGCAGGCCTAGCTGCACGTCACCTGGAGGCTTGCCTGCTAAACCAGTGGGCCTCTCAATCAGGGCAGAAACAACATGGCGGTACAAGACCGAGTGGTGGCAGAAGATGGGAAGATCTCAAGGGGACAATGCTCGATCCAATGGGTGGGTGAGTATCAGAAATGTACAGAATCCACCTCCCGGTAAGCAGGGGTAAAAAGGGTTGGGTGAAGAACAGCTTTAAGATACATTACACAACTTTTACAGGATAATGGAAGCATGTTTATGAAAATAGAAGTTGGATATATATTTCTTATGCCTTGCTTTTGCAAGATTCCTCCTACTGGATGACTGGTTCCCCAAAATGGCTTTACTGACTGACCCCTTTGGTGATGCCATCATGTACAATGCAAGACCAGTGTGTCCTGCAGTGTACATGAGCACATTGAGGGCCCATTCACATTCCAGGTCTGGAATGTAAGCATAGCAGACTGCCAGCTGCTGAGGGAGTGATAAGCAAAAAAATACACTGCTCAAAAAAATTTAAGGAAAACTCTGAAAACATCAGATCTCAATGGGGAAAATTATCATGCTGGATATCTATACTGATATGTACTGGATAATATGTTAGGAATGTAATAATGCCCCATCGTTTGATGGAAATGAAAATTATCAACCTACAGAGGACTAAATTCAAAGAGACCCCGAAAATCAAAGTGAAAAAAAATTATGCAGCAGGGTAATCCATTTTGCTGAAATTTCATTGCAGCAATTTAAAATGGTACTCAGTAGTTTGTATGGCCCCCACCTGCTTGTATGCATGCCAGACAACATAGGGACATGCTCCTATTGAGATGACGGATGGTGTCCTGGGGTATTTCCTCCCAGATCTGGACCAGAGCATCACTGAGCTCCTGGACAGTCTGAGGTGCAAACTGGCGGCGTTGGACAGACCAAAACATGATATCCCAGAGGTGTTCTATTGGATTTAGGTCAGGTGAGCATAAGGGGCAATTCAATGGTATCAATTCCTTCATCCTCCAGGAACTGCCTGCATACTCTCACCACATGAGGCCGGGCATTGTCTTGCACCAGGAGGAACCCAGAACCCACTGCACCAGTGTAGCATCTGACAATGGGTCCAAGGATTTCATCCCGATACCTAATGGCAGTCAGGGTGCCATTGTCTAGCCTGCAGAGGTCTGTGCGTCCCTCCATGGATATGCCTCCCCAGACCATCACTGACCTACCACCAAAACGGTCATGCTGAACGATGTTACAGGCAGCATAATGTTCTCCACGGCTTCTCCAGACCCTTTCATGTCTATCACATGTGCTAAGGGTGAACCTGCTCTCATCTGTGAAAAGCACAGGGCACCAGTGGCAGACCTGCCAATTCTGGTGTTCAATAGCAAATGCCAATCGAGCTCTATGGTGCCAGGCAGTGAGCACAGGGCCCACTAGAGGACGTCGGGCCACCCTCATGAAGTCTGTTTCTGATTGTTTGGTCAGACATTCGCACCAGTGGCCTGCTGGAGGTCATTTTGTAGGACTCTGGCATTGCTCATCCTGATTCTCTTTGCATAAAGGAGCAGACACCGGTTCTGCTGATGGATTAGAGATTTTCTTTGGCCCTGTCCAGCTCTCCTAGAGTACCTGCCTGTCTCCTGGAATGTCCTCCATGCTCCTGAGACTGCTGGGAGACACAGCAAACTTTCTGTCAATGGCACGTATTGATGTGCTATCCTAGAGTTGGACTGCCTGTGCAACCTCTGTAGGGTCCAGGTATCGCCTCATACTACCAGTAGTGACACTGACCCTAGCCAAATGCAAAACTAGTGAATAACAGTCAGAATAGATGAGTAGTGAAAAAAATGTCAGTGGCCTCCACCTGTAAAACCATTTTGGGGGTCGTTTCACTGTTGCCCATCTAGTGCTAGTTAATTTCATTAACACCAAAGCAGCTGAAACTGATTAACAACCCTCTCTGCTACTTAACTGACCAGATCAATATACCAGGAGTTTAATTGACTTGATGGTATACTCTGATTAAAAAGTGTTCCTTTAATTTTTTTGAGCAGTGTATTTCTGTTAACCCCCCCCCCCCACCCCTCCAGGCATAACAAGCATTAGACTGTTACATTTAAATCTACATCAAATATGGGCTGTGACTAATTCTATTTTGTAATTGCCATTTATAATGTAAAAATATTCAAATTGCTGTGCTCTTCTCATGCCATACATGACTACTAACCTGATTTATTGATTTTCAGAGGGATGGATCTGAGCTGGGTATGCTGGCTCCATCTTCAAGGCTTTTCTTCTACTACCAGCTGGGAAAACATTTTTACATCACTAAGCAGCTGAGTGAGAATTGGTATTGTGCTCAAGACCGAATAACAAAAGTTACTATGCTGATGAAAAAGGTAAATTATATTTTGGGGCTTGTAGCAGGAACTGAAGCCTCAGCTAAGACAGCACCTTCCTTGTATACGTTGTAAATAAATTATACACCAAATATATCAATAACTAAAAACATAACCTCAGCTGCCACTTTTTCTTAATATTTTAGTGCTGGACCTGAAAAATTATAAAACTGGACTTAACCTTACGGACACAGGGCATTTGCTTTGCTCCTCTAAACGTCATAACAGAAGACTAGCAGAAGAAAAGTTGCTTAAAAAAAAGCTGCGTATTGCACGTCAAGCATTTGAACGTTAGTGGATTCCATTGGCCCCAATATTAATTTAATCCACCACTGGAATGCATTAAAGCTCAAATGTGCCTAAACACGACTGGCATTTCTACAGGTTTTTAGGTGCATTTAGCTTTTTTTTTTTTCTTTGCAGCTCCTGTCTAAAGTATGCTTTTGATCATTTTTTTTCTAGCCTCTTCTAATATGCCTGTAAACTCATATGTGTGCATGGACACAGACTAACATAGAGGTGCTTTTACAGGCTAAAAAAATGCCAAATGCCTGTAAAAGTAGTGTTTTTTAAGCCAAATGTCCTTGACTTGCTAACATTTAGTGTAGGTAATGTCTCAGACGCTGTCTCCTGGCCTTCTCAGGGAAGCCATATGCACTGCAGTTGCAGAGAACAGCTTCTGCACAGGCCAAACTTTTGCAGAACTTCCAGCATACGGTTTACCTCATAATTGGCATCATAAATTGTTTGAAGGAGAAAATTCAGCAAGTAGAATCGGAGAAGGAGAAACAATTCCACTTGGCTTCCTTTATTTAAAATTATTGCTCAAATTCATCTTTTTTACCCTCCTCCTCCATAACTACATCTCCCCACTGCATTTCCCTAATCATGATAAATTCCTGTTCATATTCTCTCCTGTCTCAAGTGCGATAGCTCAAAAAGGAAGTTCTTTCCCCCCCTTGCTCATCTCAGCAGCCATTTGGCTGTTTGCCGTCATTATTTCTTTAAAATATTTACTCATGAATATTAAGCACTGCTATTAACAAGGGAACCTGCTGACAGATTCCAGGGTAATGGAGACTATCATTTCTAGATATTCTCAAGCCCAACGGGAGTATGGCAGGCTGAGGGGGAGGGAGCATTTGTAATTAAAATTTGAGACTCTTCGATTAACTTGTGGTTAGTGTATTTTTGTTTTCACAGACTCAGAACAGATAACAGTATGTACTGCAGGTTACTGTGTGGAGAGTTTGGTTGCCACTCACAGTTGGGTCTGGCTGTAAATAACTCAGCATTATGGCCTCCATGTTGTCATGGTTTATGAGGCTTCCATTTTCTATTCGCCTGTGTTCCACCCACCAAAGCAACTCAGACAACACATGTCCGACTAATGCAGTTCAGAAACCACTGCAGGCTTGGGCTCCATTTATAATGGAGAGCAGATATCGCTTTCCACTATCCTCAGTATTACTACGCATCGTGGCCTGCATTTTATGGGCTGTGGTGGGTATCCTGCACTGAATTCTCTCAGCAAATGACTGGAGGAGAGGCCAGTCACATGACTTTGACAGGTCATGTGACATGACCAGGCCGTTTTTTTTAGGAAACTTATTTTTAATCAAACTGTGTTTGCTTCAGAGAACCAAAACAGATGAAAAGCAATATATTTTTGTTTTTTAAAGCGCACTCAAATGCACATTTATGCTTTGTTTTTGAACAGCAGTAAAGCCTTGATTAAGCCATACTACTGCTTTATACATAGGCCCCTTTATTAAAATTAGGAAGTTCTGGATAGTACTGCAAAGGCTTCATATTCATTGTTTGGGCTCTTGCAAACAGCATAAGGGTTTGTGCAAAAATAGAAAATGTTCTACTGTTTGCATATGCCCATATGCTGTATCCATGTTTACAATGGCTCCATCATATACAGTACATGAGAGCAGCAGTACACAACCATTGATATCAATGACAGGCTGTATGCTGCACCTGGGCAATATGCTGACAATTACACAAAACAGATTCAGCTAACCTATGAACCAAGAGTCCTTTAATATGCAGCTTTCTTCCCTCAGATAAGCATGTGTCTATACATAATAGTTTGTGTGCGCTGACCCCATAATTTGGTTTGCAAGGAAATATATAACCTGTAAACTGCAGATTTCACTAAAATGACTTGGACCTGGTAATGCTCTTTACTATTTTCCTCATTTTCACTCTTCTTAGTGTGGGCTAAACTGAAAAAAAAAAAAATTAAGCTCTAATACTCCAGAAAGTGAGTTCTGTGAGTAGTGACACTGTATGCTGGTGCTGGTTGAGCTCAGCTTAGGTGACAGGAAAATGGCGTCTGGCCACACACAGGATCAGCGGACTTGTTCTGTATATATCATCATTGTGTTGCGTAGGGAGATATCTATTGGTTGTTCACTGCATTTACACCCTTTTTTATGGTCTTCAGAAACAAGGAAGTATTTTGTTAATAAAGATTATCCACAAATCACTGCAGTGCCATTTCAGCTTCCAGAAAAACATACTAGTGCACTCTCCCCTTTATTCCATTTGATACACATATACTTGTAAGTCTATTCATTGTTGGTTAAAGAAGACTTCATTATCAGCAGACTTGTTCTGTATATCCCATCATTGTGTCAAATAGGGAGATATCTATTGGTTGTTCACTGCATTTGCACCCTTTTTTATGGTCTTCAGAAACAAGGAAGTTTCTTGTATTTTGTTAATAAAGATTATCCACAAATCACTGCAGTGCCATTTCAGCTTCCAGAAAAACATACCAGTGCATAATCCCCTTTTTTTCCCTTTGATACACATATGCTTGGAAGTGTTGTTGTTGGAGCTCCCTTGTGTTTCTACTGAGAATCCTTTATAGTCTATCTGTGTACCGACCCCGGCTTCGTTCCTGACATTGCTCCCTATAGTCTATCTGTGTACCAACCCCGGCTTCATTCCCGACATTGCTAGTTTTCAGCCTGTCCTGACCTCGGCTTGCCTACTGGATTTCCTGTGTCTACTCCCGTTGTACCCTGCTCCCACTAGCAGTCTCCTCTACCTAAGCTGGGTGTACCTTAGACTCCGCGCCCTGGGGAACCCCAAGTTGTGGATCAAAGATCTCACTACCACAGGTGCTGACATGCTGATTTTGAATGTTTGCCCACTCACAAAGAAATGATCAGTTTTCCTGTAATTTTCACTCTTCACCATTTTTTAAGTGGCGCATATTATATCATTCATCCCTATCCCTAGCAGATTTTTTACTGTTTAGTCACTAGCTAATCACTTGGATGACCTTTCAATGGAGTACCACCATTTAGACAAGCAGTAGTATTTTGAGGGTGGGTGATAGAAGATGGTAACACTAACAGTAGCTTGCAGTGAGTACAGTGGCAACAGGGATGATGGCTTCTTAAAATACTTAGCTTAAACAATATATATATAAAATGAAGTACTGTATATGTGTATAGTGTTGTGAATTTAGTGACGTGACAACAATGTTGTGTAAACTTTTACTGGATTTGAAAGGCCCAAGTCATTCTAGGTAATGTCACTGGTACTGAGATCCAAAATAGAAACACAGTACGAGCATAGAACTCTTATTATTTTCCCTGATGCCATTCCCTAATTATGACCGCCTCTGCAAGGGAACACAAAAATATTAAAATACTGTATAATCCCAATATATTGGAGCTATTTTTACACTGATGGTGCCTGGTAAAATGCATTTTTTTCTGCAATAAAGCGGAATAAAACTTTGACAGGTAGGACCTATTGGTCTCCTTCTGTCATAAGTGCTTAATCCTGCCTGTGAGCATTAATGTACACTGAGCCATGCAGCTTTATGGCAAAACTCTGTGCCTTGATGATGTGACTCCGCTGAGAAAGTGATGTCATTGCATCCTGGCCAGTCATGCAGTTAAAGAGTCGAAACCCAAAAAAAGACGACAGGGAGAAGATGGTAGCAGACGAAAGTGCTGAGACTGCAATGCTGAAGGAGATTGTTTGGCAGGTTAAGTCTACTTTGCATGGTAGTACATTATGACCTAAAACTCCCCAGCCATGTTAAATTTTTTCTGCTTTAAAGTGTATGCACACTCTAAACATTCACTTCTATTTTTTGCTCCCTTTTGGTCTAATAAATATACTGTTGAAAGCATTTTGTTATACCTGTTCAAAACATGGAAAAAATAGCTGTTAGCAGGTAGTTTAATACCTGAAGTTCTACATTAATTTATTAATAAACCTCACTTTGCTCATAAAAATCATTTTTTTTTAAAATCAGTTAAAACTGATCTTCTCTGTTTCCTAGGTTCCTGTCACCTCCAACTGGATGAAGCAGTTACATAACTTCTTACTTCTCCCTGAGCACCCCAGACTCCTGACTCCATATGCAGCAATCACTAACAGGACTGGCTCTGTCCTCTTTCTGATGGAGAACAAACTTCTGCTGGACACCAGAAGTAAAATTTTTTCAATCATCTATTATGTGTAGTTATAGTTTCCATTTGGCACAATGCCATAATCATAGCCATGCATAAAGGAAAATGGGGCCCAGCATTTTTAGCTCCATAATGATTTTTATAGGCAGCAGTATATGGCATATCATTTTGGACAATCTTCATGAATATGCTGTTTCACACAGTACCTCTATTTTGCTATGTAGGCACCTAGTATGGTGCACAGATTTTAGAAAGGAAATGTAATGCACACATTTGAACAGGTTAGATAGATGCAGTCGAGGCTTCATGAACCATATAGGTAAATGTGGCTGCTACGTTGATACTGTATATCCAGGCTGTCCAGACCCAAGGCTGTTTCTGGATGTTTTCCATGCTGCCATTAGCCTGAAGGTACCAGGTTCTAAAAAGTCAGGGAAGGCATTAATCTAATATATTGGTGAACCCATTGTGAAAATATGTGGACCAGTCTTTCTAGTCACCATATTTTAGATCTCAGTGGCAGTGGAAAGGGGTTAAAAAGAAAAACTGAAGTACCATAGGTAGCACCCCTAATAGGGTAGAGTAGGCTGCTAGGTAAATTAAGATAGCTCCACTTCAATCAGAGGAGCAAGATGTTGATTAATTAGGGCTGCTCATTGTTTCACAGGCTGCTGCTCTGTTACTTCCCCATGTCTTCTAGAGGATTGTAGAACCATAGTGGAAGAAAGAAAAGGGCATGCATTCTGAATATTTATTGGACTCCAGCCAATCTTGGGGAAGTGTGCCCAGTAGGTGGTGAGAGAGCCTATAAATAACATAAGGCCTGAGCAGCAGGGTGCAGGTTCTTGGGTCCAGTCCTGCAGAAGAAGACCCTGTGCAGGGGCTCTGTCCCTGGGGCAGGACCTTAAAAGAAGCTTTTTGGAAGACACCAAGGTCCCATCTAGGCTTAGCTGGAAGGCATATTCACAAGTTCAGGTCCAAGGATCAAGTTGGGTCTGGAGAAGTTCACAGGAGAGAGCCAAAAAGACGTTGGTGGAAATTAGTCCATTTGTCCTTTGGTGGTGTAAGTCTGCATCTCCTACACTAGGAAGAGCCTGGTGGATATCGGCAGGAGGCAATCATTGTAATTTAATTACCACAGTACTAAAGAGTAGTGACTGTCTGTAGCTTTTAACTCTGGAAGGAGTGCAGGTCACCATCAGCATATAGATTCTGTGGGACATTCCTTGTGTCACGTACCTGGTTGGGGAGCCTGACGTGGAGAGGAGGTGTCCTCTTACTAATCCTGCTCGGAGCCCCTGATAGTGGGAACAGAGGGTGCGGAGCCAGGAGTGGCATGAGTGCCGGGTGGATCTGGAGCTGATGGTAGGCAGGTGAAGACCCAGGAAATCCGCATGCAGGCCGGGTGCGGATTCAGGAACATGGGTGCAGCAGCAGGTAGGTATGGCGGCAAGCAGGATGCAAACCAGGAACGGACACAGGAGCGTAGATGTGGCAGCAGGCAGGTATGGCGGTAACCAGGGTGCAGGCCAGGTGCAGGATCGTAGGTGCAGCAGCAGGTAAGTTTGGCAGCAACCAGGATACAGGCCAGGTGCAGATACAGGTAACAGTAAAAATATATAAAGTGCAGCGCTATAAATTATATGATCAAACGTCCCGTTTAAATAAGCAGCATGTAGTTATATATAACCAATAATATTTAAATTAAAGGTAACAGTCTATATAGTGATAGGTGTTCTTCTTTAAATCCGTGGTGGTGTTCTAAGTGTTATAGAGAGATTAAGCACTCACCAGATGCACAATGTAAATGTGCATTATGAAAAATCAGCAGAAGCCTCCTTTAAGGGTCTGGTCTGGGATGGAGAAAATCCTCCCTCAGGGTAGTTAATCTTGTCAGGAACACACAGAGATAATTCTCCCTCTAGGTGGATGGTAGTATCAGGAACACACAGGGTAGTATGAAGATCCAGCTGGCCAGAGGTCCCTTTAACGGATGGATGGGTGCAGGTGCCTGAATACAGGATCTCCCTTCTCTGGAAATTTTGGGATGGCTGGATCAAGCAGGCTCTATGAATGAATAACTCCTCAAGGGGGAGTATGGAGAGCACTCATAGTGCAGTAATTTAATGCAATTTATTGTAATATAACACATATTTGCACATTCCAAGAGTTAAAATAAAGATTTGCAGAGTTAAATATGCAGCAAAAGGTATTGCAGAGTGTAGCAGCGTTGTGCATTGGACTGACCGTCCAGAATGAAAAATGGCCGCCGGGCCTCCATGTGGCTCCGCTGGCGTGACGTCACGGCGTGATGTGGCGTGATTTCACGGCGTCTTGGCTCCTCCTAAGGAGGGAAATAGAACCAAATTCACTAGTGGCTCCGTAGGGGGTGCGCTACACAATGCATGAAATAAATCAATGTTTTTTTTGTATCTCCATTCGGCACAACTACAAGTAGAACCCAGCATCCACAAAGCATGTAGCTCTCTCTTTCTCTATATTTAATACTGGCTTGCTTTTTTATATTAAATAAAAAGGTGGGATGGACAGTCACTAATGTGTTAAAACAGCCCTGTAAAAAGTTTTCATTTTGGGTCCTGAATGGCACAAATAATTTGCAAGGGTATTATTTGTGACAATTGCATGACTAGTGATACTTTTGCACAGCATTTTTTTTTTGTTAATAGACCCCTTAAGCCCCTTACACAGCGATACTGTGGAGTTTGACCACACAGCGGGTGCACTACAGTGTACCTGAGGATTTGATGTTGGTTAGCTGCATTTTCCTGTTGACTTCTATTATGTCCTGCAGTTTTGGTGAGCTTTCTGAAAGCTCACCAAACGGCCTGCATGCAGGAGGTTAGGTGTTCTTTCAGAAAGCGCACCAAAACCTCGGGACATAATAGAAGTCAATAGGAAAGCACAGTGAACCCATGCCAAACCTGCAGGTACATTGCACTGCACCACTGGTATGGCAAACGACACCGCATCAGTGAGAAAGGGGCCTTGTTGAACTGTGACCCAGGTGACTTAAATCCAACCACAGATTGTAGATCATCTCTTGTTCCTCAAGTAACATTTTGACAACAGTCACACTTCGATTCCACAACTTTTTCCCATTACACATACAGTTATTGAAACTTTCTGACATTACCCTATAGACCAGGGTATTTAATTCAATTCTGTCAGTAACATTTTATTCCAGCAGAGGTGGAATCCCATGTTTGAGCTATAATTTATATCCTAGTAGAAATGTAGTCATTGTACAGTATGCCTATCAAATAAAAGACACAGTGCAGTACTCCGATACATAAGGTATCTCCATCACAATGCCCCCTTACATCAGATATCTCCATTACAGTTCCCCCTTACAGCAGGTGTCCTGATCTCAGTGCCCTTTTACATCAGATGTCTCCATCACAGTTCCCCCTTACAGCAGGTGCCCCCATCTCAGTGCCCCCTTACATCAGATGTCTCCATCACAGTTCCCCCTTACAGCAGGTGTCCCCATCTCAGTGCCCCCTTGCAACAGGTGGTCCCCCTGGGTACTCCCCCCCCCTTCCAATCATAGTGTCCCCTTACATCTGGTATCCTATCAGAGTGCCTCATTACTTCACTTGTCCCTCTCTGAGTACCCCCTTATATTTTTTGTTCCCAATAGAGTACCCTCTACATCAGGTGCCTCATCAAAGTGCCCCAAAACATCAGGTACCCCCTATAAGAGTACCCTCTTAGATCAGGTGCCCCATCAGGTGAAACCATCAGAGTACCCCCTTACATCTGGTGCCCACTTCAGAGTACCCCTTTTAGATCAAGTCCCAATAAGGTGTTGGCATCAGAATACACCCTTTCATCTAGTGCCTACATTAGAATACCCCCTTCCATCAGGTGCCACCATCAGAGAACCCACTTTCATCAGGCGCCCCCATCAAAGCACACCCATACCATAGAGATATGTCTTATCTTTTGTGGTATTGCTCTGCAGCCAGTATTATTCATACACAAAGCCAGGAGGGCATAGGGCAGGAGCTGGGAAGCAAAGCAGGCTACAGAGGGTAGGACATGCACATGATCTCATTGGTGGTTTTAATGAGGGGAGTTCTAGCAACCAATGACTGCTGTGGGGGTTGGAATCCTGTACTGGGAACTGGCTGTGTGAATAGGACTGTCACACCGTCCGGACCACGGTCCACCATTCAGTTAAGCTTGCTATAGACAGTCATTTTGTTTCTTTATGTTTGATCTCATGTAACCCTTATATTGCCCAATAACACAGCTGATCCAAACTCTGGTATATAGGACATGCATATATGGCCTAAAAATCTTTCTTATTACACAATAACTTTCTGTGGAAACATATTCCTGCTTTTTGTAAAAAATATGAATTTCAGTAAACAGTTTGGATGTTTCACAACATTTATGAATCTGTTTCGATATGATGCAACATGAATAGTGGAAGAAAAATATAGAATTAGAACTGAAAGTCTCATTCTCACTTCAGTTTATTTCAAAGAAATTAGTTCTGAACATACTGTGTCATAGACATTTTCTAATACAGTTATGGAGATGCCAAAACTGCTTTTTTTAGTTTCAGAAATGATCTGTCTTACATTTTTAGAAGATTAAAAAGTTCTGTCATGTGACCATGCATCTCTCCTTCCTGAAGTGGGGGCGGGGTCAGGGGCGTATTGGCCGCAAGGCAAACAAGGCGTTTGCCTACGGTGGCATTTTTCAGGGGGGCAACACATCACCACCTCCCTTCCCACAGAAGTGACACTTAGGACGGGGCTGTTATGTATCTTACCTGTGTCCCACTTCAATCCAGTCCATGAAGGCGCTGCTGGAGGAGGGGCAGAGAGGGTGCCTGGTGTCCTCATTTCCCGGGTGGATGATCATGGATCACAGATGCCGGAATGATGTGGGTGGGAATTTTCCTTCTGGGTGACATGCCAACAGGCCCCTCCTATATGACCACACCCCAGGATCACTGGGCGGCCTATGGCAGCCTGTCCCTCCCTGTGCAAGGTGTGTCTCCTTGCCGGTGACTGGCCACCGGATCTGTAGCCTAGGGAAAGCACACAGGCAGAGAGGAGGATCCAAGTGGCAGCACGAGGAAGCTGATCAGAGTGAGGGACCAGCCGGAGCCGGTGAAGAGTAGGAGAGCGGCCGAACAAGGAAGATAGCTGATCGGTAAGGTAAGTGTCTGTGCCTTGTGGACGGGATCTGGGTAGCTGCAGCCAGGTATGCTGGCTGTGCATGGAAAAGGGAATGAGCTGTGGATGGGAGAGGGAATGAGCCCGGGCTGGAGGAGGGGTCAGAAATGTAAGTATCATTGATGTCAGTGGGAGTAATAGTGCCCCATCATTGGTGTCACTGACACCAATGATGGGGAACTATTCCTCCCACTGACACCAATGATGGGGCACTATTCCTCCCACTGACACCAATGATGGGACACTATTCCTCCCACTGACACCAATGATGGGGAACTATTCCTCCCACTGACACCAATGATGGGACATTATTCCTCCCACTGACACCAATGATGAGCACTATTCCTTCCATTGACACAAATGATGGGGCACTATTCCTCCCACTGATACCAATGCTGGAGCACTATTCCTCCCACTGATACCAATGATGGGATACTATTCCTCCCATTGATATCAATGATGGGACGCTATTCCTCTCACTGATACCAGTGATAGGGCACTATTCTTTCCACTGAAACCAGTGATGGGGCACTATTCCTCCCACTGACACTGATAATGGAATAAAATAAGAGGTGGAGCTCTAATAGAAAGCAGTGGAGCCTAAATAGGAAGGGATGGAGTTTACAGATGAAAGGGTGGATCTTAAACAGGAAGGAGTGGGACAAATTTAGATGCGGGGTGCCCAATTTTAGTGTTGCCTAGGGCAGCACAAAACCAAAATACACCACTGTGACTATATACCATAGTCTGTTCAGCCTATGGGCAATGGACATGTTTAAGAGGCAGGCTGTGATTGGGAGGGAGTGCTGGCCTGTGTTTTGCCCAGGTGCCCCTAGGTGGCAGTGCTCACTTAGGTGGCAGTGCACCCTAGGCAGCTGCCTAGTTTGCCTAGTGGAAGCACCGGTCCTGGATGTGGTGGCTGAACAGACTACCCAATACAGATATGTTTTATGTCTGCACAGTGTCCTATGACTCTGAATGGCCAGCCAAAGGATGAAAACTGGCACGCTAACACAGATCAGCTTCTGTGCTATATGTGGTCAGTTTAGAACAAAGAAAGGTGACTGGCAGGATCAACCAGGCACTTCAGATGGGAAAAAAATATGAAATTGATATAGATTGTGTGTCAGGGATGCACTGGCCATAGCATAGTTAAAGTGTCCAGGCATATGCACGATCCTGCAGGTGCCCATCCAGCTGTGCAGAGGCGTATGCATATGCATGCGCATGTGTGCAAGAAATCGCCACTAATGCTGGTGCCAAGTGGCCTATATAAGTGCAGCAGCTGCACTAGCTTGCTGCTGTCTGATCTGCAGCTCCCCCTGTGTTCCTGTGCCTGTTCCTGTGTTTGATACTCGTGATTGACCTGGCTTGCCCTGACCCCGCTTGAACGTTACCTGCAATGACCTTGGCTTGTTTCTCGGATTCCGCTCCTGTCTCTGTCTAATCCGCCTCCTCTGCTGCCAATTGCCTGTGACCTGACCTCTCTTCTGCCTGCCGTCTATGCCTGATCTATCAGTTCCGACCTGGCTCGTCTGACTCTGCCTCTGCTACCAGCCTGCTCTGCTGTGCCACCTGTCTGCGGCTAGCCATCTGCTACCAGCCTGCTCAGCTGTTCCACCTGCCCGCTGCCTGCCTGCTACCAGGCTGCTTGATGGTGCCACCTGCCGCTAGCCTGCTCTGCTGCTGTCACCCATCCAGCGAGGTGCCAACCTCTTCCGTGCAGACTACCAGACTGATCAAGCACTCGTGGTTGCTGTCCCACTGTCAGGGATCCTTGAGCTGGAGTTGTACGAGAGGCCTTCCTCTGAATGTCAGGCTCACCAACGAAGTACATGACAGTATCAGACAACCATGTCTGAGCCTGCAAGAGCCTCTCCTATAGACGAGATCTGCCAACACCTCGCAGCCCTCACTCAAGCTGTCAAATTCTTGTAGGAGGGATACGTTCAGCTGGAAGAATGAGTACCTCCTCTTCTGCTGCAACACCAACAGAGACTGCTACGACTCCAACCATGATGATGCCAGGCTCCCCACACCCAAAACATTTTAGGGGTACCAAAGTAAATTCAGAGCATTCCACAATTCATGCCAGCTGCACTTCTCCTTGCAACCACAGACTTTCTCTCTGGAATCCACTAAAGTAGGGTTCATTATTTCACTGCTCCATGGTGAACCTTAGACCTGGGCCTTCTGGCTGCTCGAAGAAAACAATGCACAGCTGCATACCATGCCATCCTTCTTCGATGCAATGGCCCAACTATATGACAATCTGCAACGGACTGCCACAGCGGAAGCTGCTCTCCATGCACTCCAGCAAGGCCGCAGAGCGGTCAAGGACTATGTTAAAGACTTCAGGCGCTGGAGTGCAGACACACAGTGGAATGACACTGCACAGCAACATCAGTTCCACCTGGATCTTTCTAAGGGCTTGAAAGATGAACTAGCTCAAGCTGGAGTTTCAAATACTTTGGAGGCCTTGATTAAATTTGGCCACCCAGATTGACCGTCAGCTCTGCAAACGCAGGTCGAACAGGTCTTCCCAGCAAACCCAACATGTATGCATGATGCCCAGAGTTCAGGCTCCTGCTTATTCAGCTCCTTCCAGTCCTGTGCCTGCCAATGCTGTGTCTGAGGCTCCAGAACCTATGCAACTGGGATTGATGCATTCCTCACTGTCAGGAGCGTGTCTGTCTTCAGCAAAACAACCAGTGTCTGTATTGTGGAGAACCTGGCCATTATGTACACACATATCATGCTAAGATGCATAAGTGTTTATTTCTTCCATTAACCTGCTACCATTATCTGCCAGTGCAACTCACCTAGCTCTCCCAATCTTATTTCAGCTACCAGAAGGGTCAGTAGGGGGCCCCATGAGATGCCCCTAGTACCTTTCATGGGCTTTTATTGGGTGTGGTTTGAGTGTGGGTGAGGACACAGGGGCCCCATGATCCCCTATTGCCTGGGGGCCCCATGAGTTGTCAGTCTGCCCCTGATCCTCATGTATTTATTAAGATACTTTCATGTTTACAAGTTTGGCAAGATTTTATATTTTATATTAGATTTAAAGTGTTTGTAAAGGCTGAAGATTTTTTATCTTTGTACATTCTATGCACAAAGGTAAAAAACCTTCTCTGTGCAGTTCTCCAGCCCCCCTAATACTCACCTAAGTCCCCTCTTGATCCAGCGATGTGCACAGGAGTCTTGGCTATCCCAGGACTCCCTCTCTTCATTTGCTGAGAACCATTGGCTCCTACTGCTGTCAATCACAGCCAGTGAACCAATCAGAAGAGAGATGTGGCTCCATGTGTGAATGGACACATGGAGCAGTGGCATGGGAGTGCACCTGCTCGGGTGCCCCCATAGCAAGCTGCTTTCTACAGGGGAACCCAACAGAAAGGAGGAGCCAGGAGTTCCGGCAGGGGACCAGAGAAGAGAGGGATCTGGGCTGCTCTGTACAAAACCATTGCACAGAGCAAGTAAGTATGACATGTTTGTTATTAAAAAAAAAAAAAAAAATATGCCTTTAGTAGCACGTTAATGTTCTTGTTTTGACTGTTCTTTGGAGTAGCACACAGAAGGACCCATAACTCGTTGAGTATATGTTTGCTTTATGCTCACTGTATCTAACTGCACCGTCTCTCTTAAATCTGCCAACAACTGTAGTTCCAGAGGCTACAAACTGAATGGATAGTTTAGGAAGGGTTTGAGGTTTTGGTCAATCTAAAAGAGATCACACATACAGATTTGCTTTAAAAATACTGACAATCCTGGACGAAGTCATAGGTTCTTTTAAAAGACCCCCCCCCCCCCACCCACACACACACACACCCTGATATTCTCCCTCTTCCCACTCTGTTTTCCATTGGACCAAGGAAACCCAAATCTGTCAAGGTTTTGTGCCTTAGCTTACAGATGGTGAATAAACTTCCCTTCCTCACATGACAGTGTTCAGTTCTGATGATTGTCCACTCAGACCTGGGCACTGCATCCTGGGAAGAAGGGGAGGAGGCCACATGCTCCCCTTTACCTAGGAGCACAGAATATTTCCCAAAGACAGGGAAGTTCAGCAAAGTTGAATACCAGTGTGTGTGGGTTATTTATTTAAAATACCCTGAGAAAATGGATTAATTCTCTTTATATGCTAATGCAATATGTCAGAGTAGATGCCCTGTGTCACCTCCCCAACAGGTGGGCACTGCAGTTAGATATTGGAGGGCTCATTGAGTAGTGGAAGTCAAGTCTGGGGTATATCTGTGGTCTTTTTGGGTTCCCAGTGTTGATTGCTACAATCTGCATATCTCTTAGAAAAAACTGCAAATGTGTGCCTAGCTTAAAAATCTCACATACTTGTTTTTTCTTTTTATAAATTTGTACAGCTAAGTAAATTTCACCTTTATTTGGCAGCTTTTGGAATGCCACCACTGAGGTACGATGTAAACATACCAGCAAGGATTCGGGAAATAATGGTTTTCCTGGGATATTGCAGAATAAATAACGTATTGCCAAGAAACATAGAAGATTCCATCCTTTATACCCCACAGGTAGGAAGCTCTGGAAATGATTTTAATATTGTAACCCATTAGTACACTACATGGAAGAGCTGCAAGAAACATCCACCACTACTATGTAAAAGTAGCAACATGTGCAGAGATATTGACATTATAACCTTCTAATTTGTGGAGCTGCTAGATAGTAAATACTCACTTGGTCTTATTTCAAGGATAACTAAATTTTTAATAAACATTTGCTCTTATCCATTGCATGCATTATTAGTTACCTTTTCCATTGTTCTTTCTGTTCTTGGAGAGCTGCCATCAAAGCCATGTTTTTGCTTTTTAGAGTTGATAAAGTTAAAACCTTCCATCAGTTTTCAATTTGAAAGATCTCCTCTCCCTCCCTGTTTTGGTAAAAGATAGTTACTAGGAGCCTTGAGTACCAGGTCATATCCTGGTCATGGCCATACTGTTTCAGAGAGTTAATTGGCCTTTCATTCCCTAGTAGAGGCATTTAAGGCATTTGTGCAGAGTTCTCGCTGTCGCTCTGAGCAGAGAGTGGTGACGTTGAGTCACCAGCTCTCTGCTCTGCTCCTTCAGAGCTCACTGGAGTGCTGGGCTGTGGAGGGGGTGGGAGCGGCTCGCTCAGTCTCTCAGTGTCTCGGTGAGTGGCTGAGCCAGGTGCTGGTCCAGAATTCTGGGTGGATCTCGATCTTTCATGATCTTTCCCCAGCTTGGACTGACTGAGTGATGTCAGCTGACAGCAGACTTTAGCCCACTGTCAGCTGAAAATGGGTCACAGGAGTGCTGATCGAGCTTTGGCTTTAGTTCCCATGAATCATCTGCTGCCAGTGGGATTCACCACTGTCAGCAGAAAGTAAACAAAAGTGCCAGTTTAAAAAAAAACAGTGTGGGTGTCCTCCCCCCGAACAATACTGGGCCCTTCAGGTCTGATATGAATTTTGAGGAGAACCCCATGCCAAAATTAAAAAACAATGGTGTGGCGCCCCCCCCCCCCAAATCTGTAGTACCCTTACTCATTTCCCAAAAAAAGAGTCAATTTTTCTTTGTATCTTTATTTTTATATACGAAAAGGGATGGCTTTCAACAGATTGCAGTGAGTTAGCTGGTCTGCTGACTCAGAATCAGGTCATCTATGAATGATTTAGCACTGGAGAGAGAGAGGTGGCCCGCTTCCATCTGCACTCCAGTCCCAAGGCGAGTGGCGCTTTGCGACAGCCCCTGTCCCTGCCTAGGGATTGGGGGGCCGGATATCCCCAGCCAACCTATGCACCTATGCTTCGCCCCATTGTCTCCTCAGCCAAGCACATACACCAAATGTCTGAACCTGCAGTTCCTCTCATACTGAGCAGGATTACTATTACAACACATCAGTAGGGTAAAACTAACCTGTCTCATGATGGTCTAAACCCAGCTCATGTTCCTCATTAGTGGGTGAACAATCCAACGCTTGGTGAACTCTGCTTCACAATTATAGGAAGAGTAGACATTGAAAGATCAAAAATCAACGTTGCAATGAACGCTTGACATTCACAAGACAGTTATCCCTGTGGCAACTTCGCTGACACCTCCTGTTTAAAACCCTAAAAAATCAAAAGGATCACAAGGCCCCACTTTCACGAAATGTATGCATACTGAAAATCAAGATCAAGCTAGCTTTTGCCCTTCTGCAGCACGGGGGGGGGCGTTTCTGAGCTTGCTTTAGGACACCTGTATTACTGTTTGACAGGTGTACTGCCCACACAGAGGTAGTTTTTGACAAGTTCTTTATTTTAATAAAAAAAGAAAAAATATCCCCCAAAGCAAATCCAACATCCATGAGAACCCCCTGCCATCTGCTGAACACATCTTGTCCCGTCCAGGGACAAAAGCCGAATGACGGGGGCGCATGCGCGGCCAGGGACGATGGCGGCTGCATTCTAGCTGAACTCCGCTCATCCCCGGCCAGCGCGGACTCACCTGCTACACGCCACTGCTTCCCTGCTAATAAGGGTGAGTCCCACCCACTTGGCACCCTGCCCGGCTCCAGGGAGAAACATGTATGGGGAAGATAGGGCGCTGGAAGCCCCCCTCCTCGCAGCCACCGGATTCGCGGCCCTCGCCGCCCTGGCGGTTCCTGTCCAGGCCGCAATCCCCGGCCTCCAGTATGCCCAGGAACCCAGGGAGAGACCCCGGCCCCCCGGTGGTCCCGGAGGGCACTGCATCTTCATGTATGTCAACTTCCATGCCTGCCTCTGCCCTGACTCAGCCCCAGATGGAGGACTCTGATCCCCATAATATAACTGGGGATTCCCAGCATATAACTGAGGGGGCAGCAGAATACTCTGCATCGGGAAATCATCCTCCCTCCACCCAGATATCTCAGCAAACCATACCGTCTCCTTCCCTCACACTTTCAGCGCTAGATGACAAGTTGCAAATTTTTCTGCGCAATATTACCGCATCCATATCCGCTGAAATTGGAAAGCTGGCATTAGATCTCAGAGGGGAAATAACTCAGATTGGAGACCGCACGGATAAATTGGAGACTGAGTTTGATGATTTGGTGCAATACGTTCATGTTTTGGAAGAGGATAACGCATATTTGAAGCATTCCATGTCCCAAATGCAACTCCAGCAAGAGGATTTAGAAAACCGGGAACGGCGCCAAAATATCCGTATACGCGGTATGTCCGAATCTATCGCTGATGCGCAATTGCACCGTCACCTTCTGTCCCTCTTTAGCGCAACTGCTCCATTGGTTCCGGAAACGGATTGGCGAATGGATAGGGCTCATCGCTCACTGGGCCCAAAACCTGTCGAAGGCACCAGACCACGCGACGTCATAGTTCGCTTCCACTTTTTTCAGAGCAAAGAAGCCTTATTATCAGCTGCTCGCCACAAATCATCTCTGGAATTTAAAGGTGACAGACTCCAACTCTTCTGCGATTTGTCTCCGACTACCTTGGCCAAGAGACGAGCCCTGAAGCCGCTCACCACACACCTCCAACAACATCATGTCCTTTACCGATGGGGGTTTCCTTTCCGGTTGGTCGTGACTAGGGATAATTCCCAAGTCGTGCTTCGTGATCTTCAAGAGGTGGATTCCTTCTTAAAGCGCCTGGGACTTCCACCTTTGCCTGAAGATGTGTCCCCTCTGCCACCAACTCCGTCTCGTCCATCCGCCACCCCCAACAAGATCTGGACTCCAGTCCGCGGAGGTCGGAAGAGACTCACACGTACCCCACAGCGTCCACGTCACCCTCAGTAGATCAATCCATCTGTATGATGCTTCTCTGGGGTGCCCTTCCGATGTGTTTCCGGTGATGATCCTTCCTTCCTGGGTTTTTTTTACATAATATTTTTTTCTTTTTGGGTTTCTCTTTTATGTCCGGCCGAACCATTGTTGGGTGCATTTTCTCACTTCTGTTTTATCTGGCCGGGCATGACGATTTTTCTGATGTCTTGGTTGTCGTGCTGCTCCCGAATTTGTCTAGCCATAGGCCTAGACGACTTGGGCCAATTGGTTGTTCCCGAGTTTATATCCTCATGGATACTTATGTCAATTTCTATGTTTACACTTTTCTGTGTTACTTTATTGTTTTTTGTTTTTTTTTCTATTGCATCGATGGTATTTCATTTCTTTTTTAGGCTAACACATTTGCTTCAATTTTTGTTATTTTATAATGGCTTTGCGGTTTATGTCATATAATGTCAAGGGCCTCAACTCCATTCAAAAAAGGTGGATGGCTTTGAGGGAATTTCGATCCTCAGGAGCAGACATTATTTTTGTTCAAGAGACCCATTTCAAATCAGCTGGCTCCTTTCGTTTTGCCTCAAGATTTTTTCCCCAAGCCTATTCGGCCTTTGATCCCTCCGGGAAGGCTGGGGTGGCAGTTTTGATTGGGTCGCACTGCTCCCTTCGGATTGTTTCCTCCAGAGTTGACCAAAAAGGTTGTTTCATTATTCTGGAATGTATGCTGGGTAACACTCCCCTTGTTCTGCTGAATTTATACGCCCCCAATACGGGTCAATTGCAATTTCTTTCCCAAACACTCGCCGCTTTAGACTCTTTTTCCACTTCACATGTGATTGTTGGGGGTGATTTTAATTTGATTTTATCCCCCCATAAGGACAGGAAAGTTCTTTTTGAGTCCACACCCTCAAAGCGGCAATGCTCCGCTTCAAAATCCTTTCGTAGACTGATAAGGGAGCATCGTCTCTTCGATGCTTGGCGGATTAAACACTCCACCCATAAACAATTTACTTTCTACTCCACCCCCCACCGTAGCTGCTCCCGCTTAGATCATTTTTTCATCTCTGCCCCATTGCTTTCACTCTTGGTCTCTTCTGAAATTAACCCCATTACCTGGTCTGACCAGGCCTCTCTGAATTTAAACCTTTTCTTTCCTCCCGCTCTACCCAAACCATGTCATTGGCGCCTTAATGAGACCTTCCTCTCCACAGATCATCTTAGGGATGAATTGTCTCGGGGACTTGATACCTATTTTACCCTCAATGTTGGCTCCGTAGCCTCTTCCTCTATTTTATGGGAGGCCCATAAGGCGGTATTTCGGGGACTCTGTATTTCTATGGGTTCTCGTTTAAAGAAATCTGCGGCACGTGCTAAGGCCTCTCTTGTTCATCAACTATTTTCGGCGGAACGACGGTTGATGGCAAAGCCTTCCATTTCTGGGCTCCGGAAGGTAACATTTTTACGTGACCGAATTAAAGCCCTCGACTCCAGTAAGGCTGCACAATCCCTGCTGTGGGTTAAACAGAAATTTTATGAATTTTCCAACAAACCCCATCTTATGTTAGTCAATCGACTTAAAGCTCAGTCTCCTTCCACGATGCCTGATCTTTTAATCCAACCAAACGGCAGTCCTACCTATGATCCTCAGGTCATGGCAACCCTTTTTGGCTCCTACTATGAGAAACTGTATAACTGTTTGATCCCAGACCTCCACCCGCCTCTCACACAGTTATCCTTTGACAATTTTTTTGATTCCTTGTCATTTCCGAGACTATCTCCCTCAGACATTGCCATTCTTAATGCTGACATTACGATAGAGGAATTACTTGATACAATTAAACATCTCCCTTCTCGTAAGGCCCCGGGTCCGGATGGTTTACCCTACACCTATTATAAATCCTTTATTGGTATCCTGGCTCTCCATCTCCTTTCTCTTTACAGAGATCTTTTTAAGGGGGTCACACCCCAGACTGAATTTTCACGAGCCTATATCTCGGTTATCCCTAAACCCGATAAGGATCCCTCTATTGTAGACAACTACCGTCCGATTGCCCTACATAATTCCGATTACAAGATTTTCACAAAAATTTTAGCCAACCGACTGTCCGGAATTATTTTCAAACTCATACATAGGGACCAAGTGGGCTTTGTGCCTTCCAGACATGCTGCGGATAACACCAGGAGAACTATTGATCTGGTTGATCTGGTTAATCGATCCTCCACCCCTGCTGTGTTGCTGAGCTTGGACGCTCAAAAAGCTTTCGACCGGTTAAGTTGGCCCTAGATGTTTCTGGTTTTGGAGAAGTTTGGTTTCCGGGGTTCATTTGTAGCAGCCTTGAAAGCCCTTTATTCTTCCCCATTTTCGCAGGTCAGATTAGCATCTTTTCTTTCACTCCCTTTTCAGATGTCAAATGGCACACGTCAGGGTTGTCCACTCTCCCCTCTGCTGTTTATTCTTTGCCTGGAGCCACTGGCCACAGCCATTAGGTCGAATCCGGATATTCGCGGGATACATTCCCATACCCATGAGTACAAATTATTGCTGTTTGCAGACGACATCCTCCTCACACTCACGAGTCCCTATACTTCTTTACCGATTTTGCATCAGATCTTGAACCGATTTGGGGCTATTTCAGGTTACAAAGTTAATACGTCTAAAACTGAGGCACTCCCAATTCACGTCCCACCTGTCACATTATCCTCGCTTCAGGAAGCCTTTCCCTATCGGTGGTGTACCCATTCTTTAAAATATTTAGGTACTAATCTTACTTCCTCTTACCAATCCATATACGAGGCCAATTACCCTCCACTATTCATAGCAATTTCTCGCTCTCTGAAACGATGGGATGCCTTGCCCATTTCTTTCCTAGGACGCATTAACGTATTAAAAATGACAGTGTTGCCTAAACTTTGTACCTGTTTGCGACCCTCCCCGTTCCCATTCCTATGTCCAAACTTCACTCTCTTCAGAAATCTTTCCTGCATTTTATTTGGCACAATAGGCGGCACAGGATTGCACGTTCCGTTTTGCTTTCCCCAAGATCTAGGGGGGGCTTGGGGGCCCCGGATATTATAACATATTACTACGCAACTCATCTTCGTTTTCTCATGTCATGGTCTTCCCATCATCCTCCCAACACATGGACTGAGATCGAATCTTTGCAATTGTTCCCAGCTCATCCATGCTCTCTCCTTTGGTCGACCTCAGCAGTGGATGTCTCCTCCTTTCGCCATTTATTTCTGGGACCTATGTACTTTTCTCTGACTGTTTGGCGGAAATGTAGGGCTAAATTTACATTGGCCTCTGATTGCTCCCCACTGACAAATGTCCTCTATAACCCTAATCTCCCAGACAATATGGCCATGTCCCGGATGTCGCATTGGGTTGTAGCTAACCTTTTTCAACTGCGTCACTTGGTACATCCGGTGACTCGTAAGTTACACTCATTCCCAGTCCTCCAGAAAAAAGCCCTTTTACCTCCTCAACACCTATATATTTATCTTCAAATACGCCACTTTTTTTCCACTTTATCTCCCTCATTGACTCTGGGGAAACCTACTCCCTTTGAAAGTTTATGTATGCAGGGTCCTCACCATAGGGGTATAATCTCTAATACTTATAAACTTCTTATGGAAGCCCCCTCCTTATCCAATGATACTCACCTTTACATGCGTAGGTGGTCTCAATTCATACAACGTGACATTGATTTATTAACATGGAAGAAAATTTGGGAAAATGCATCTAGATCTTCTGTCTGTGTGGTTTTTAAGGAAAATATTTACAAGATTATGATGTTATGGTATAAAACACCTGAGGTTCTGCATGCTTATAATCCGAGTGCTTCTCCTGATTGCTGGCGCTGTAGTAGAGACCCTGGTTCTCTCTATCATATTTTTTGGACATGCAGCTCCATTACCCCTTTCTGGCAGGATGTTCTTTCCTTGTTGAATTCAATGCTGCATGTCTCTCTCCCATTTGATCCCTTACATTTTTTACTGGGTCTACCATTCCCAGGATTACCTAAATTATCCAGGAAACTCGCTGTCCATGTGCTGACCGCGGCCAGGAGAAGCATTCCTATGTGTTGGTTATCCTCTACTCCTCCTTCAATGTCAATTTTGTACAAACTCATTGCTGATGTGAGACAGATGGAATATTTGACTGCACTACATAGTTGTTCGTTTGCTGTATTTGAGATGATTTGGCTCCCATGGGATACTTTCACCTCTTCTATGCCGGTCCATGTTGCAAGGCCCTGATATCCTTTACATTGATATTTATGACTCCGCTGGTCCTGACACTATTTAATTTTGCCATCGATGTATCTTTCTGTTATGTTTATTTTCTCTTCTTAACCTTTTGAAATATACTGTTTTTGTATTTCATGAAAACCAATAAAAATTGTTAATACAAAAAAAAGCCGAATGACAGGTAAACATGGGGGTGGGGAGTCACCCGGTGAAGTCACTGTTCATCGTGACTGACATTGAATCTACTTTGGGGGACATTTTTTTTTTATTTTTAATAAAGAACTTATCAAAAATTGTCTTTTTTTTAAACTTTTAACACTTTTTTTGGTAAATGAGTAGAGGTACTTTGTACCCCATACTCATTCACATGGGTGATGGGCTGGGATCTGGGGTCCTGTAAGATTCCTATAACCTCCCACTCACAGACCACCACAACTACCAACCAAAGTTATGGGGAAGTTGGAGGGCCCTCCCCCAGAGCACCCCCCCATGTTGAGGGCATGTGGCCTGGTATGGTTCAGAAGGGGGAGGGTGCTTGCTCCCCCCCACCCCCTCTTTCGTGGCTTGCCGGGCTGCATGGGTCTGGTATGCATTTTGAAGGGGGGGACCACACATAATTTTTCAAACAAATTTGGCATGAGGTTCTCCTTAAAATCCATAACAGACCTAAGGGTCTGGTATGTATTTTGGGTGTAACCCCACATCCTTTTTTTTTAATTTTGGTGTGGAGTTCACCTCAAAATCCATACCAGACTCAAAGGGCATGGTATAAATTGGGGGGGACCCCCACACTGGTTTTTTTTTTTAAATTTAACTGGAATTTCTTTTGTTTACATTCTGCTGACAGTGGGAAATTCCAATGACAGCAGATGAGTCATGGCTGTTAAGGATGAGGCAGCCACCCGATTCTTAACAACCTGCTTCTCAATGAATACATATGATCTGAATGAATCAGAAATTTTTATTTTTGTATTCGTTCAGATTAATTAGTATGCCTATTTACAAATTTGGACACATCTGAATCTCCAAAAATGAAATTTTCATCTGAAAAACAAATCTGAACAAACCGAATCACATATGTCTAGTATGACTGTAACATATTCACAAAAGAAATATGCAGGGCATATAAAAAGATACAGGGGTTTTGTTGGACCCTGGCACCCAGGGCATGTGCCCCAGGTCATCTTCTGAATGTCCTGGGTTTCCTCTGAGATATGGAAATTATATATTCTATGCATTATACAGTTTTGGAACATTGTATAAATGATCTACTTTTCAATCCATCTATTTATTCTGTTATCATAATGTGCAGTACAAGAAGTTCCGTATGGAAAGTATCTATAGTGTACAGAAACATCTGCTCAAAAGAGTCTTCATGGCCACTTTGGATCTCAGGGACACCTACTTTCACGTTTCCATCGCCCCAAAATACCAAGCCTTCTTACCTTTTACCATCTTCATGGAACAGGGGGTCAGTCATTGGCAGTTTCGAGCCCTCCCTTTTGGCCAAGGTAGTAGCCTATTTACACCTTAAGGGAATTTCCCTCATCCCTTACCTAGACGATCTGATGATCTACCGAGTCTCACGGCACCAAGTCCTGAGAGACCTGAAAAAAGTGATCCTCACCTTGGAATCTTTGAGACGGATTGTCAATTGGGAGAAGTCCTCATTGACAACCCCCCCCCCCAAACTAAGGTTTTCCTGGGGTATGTAGTGGATTCCAGAGTCCAGAAACTCTTTTTACCCCAAGAGAAGACCGAAAAGGTAGTGAGATTGTTCTCCGCATTGTTAGCAGTTTCAGATTGCTCATGGAGGCACATCATGAGAGTTCCAGGACTCATGAAAGCCTGCATTCTGGCTATGGAGTGGGCACACTTACACTCCAGGGAGCTTCAGTTCTTCCTACTATCCTCTTGAAACTGGGAAGTGGAGTCACTGGACAAGAGGGTTTCCCCTTCGGAGAGTATAAAGACCTCACTGGGATGGTGGCTCAGGCCCCAGAATCTGGTGGAAGGGAGACCATGGGCACATTGGGACCGAGTTCGGGTAGCCATGGACACAAGCAAGTAGATCTGGGGAGCTCATCTAGAGGACCAGCAAGCCCAGGGTCTGTGGGAGCCACGCCCAATTGCAGAGAGCTGTTGGCAGTGGGTCAGGCCTTGAAGGCCTTTGCAGTCAGGATCGGAGGAAAAGAAATCCAAATTCCGTCAGGCAATATATTGACAGTGGCAAACCTGAATCATCAGGGGACACCAGATCCTGGAATCTCCTGGACCTATAGTAGCTCAGGAGATTCTAGGATGGGCAGAGAGAGTCCTTTTGGTGTCGGTGGCCCACATAAAACGGCCGGTCAACATGAAAACATATTTTCTCAGCTGACAGTTCACCAGGGAGAGTGGGAACTCAAGCTTGAGGTCTTTCTTCAGACAAGTCAGGTTTTTGGCAGCCCGGAGATAGACCTTTTAGCCTTCAGGAAAAACAGGAAGGTGAGACTGTATTTTTCCCTGGCTTGGGAGCAGGGATCCAAAGGCCTGGACGTGTTGCACAGGAATGGGATTTCCAGTTGGCCTATGCATTTCCCCCTCTGGCATTGATCTCATGGACACTTCAGAAACTGGGCCGATCAGGCTGCAGACTGATCTTGCTGGCCCTGTGGTGGCCAAGAAGAACCTGGTTCGCCACCTTGAAGAGGTGGGCCGTGGCTCCCCCGCAGCTTCTCCCAGTCAGAAGGGATCTTCCTTTAATGATTTTAACAAAAATAAAAAAAAAATAATGAGATTTTTACATACAAGATTGATTTTAGTTGGTTCGTATATAACACAATGATTAAATAATTTTTTTTTATGGGATGGATGGGTAGTTTGAAATCCAAACAACCTATTTTTATTTTTATTTTTTAGGGTATATGCTTTGACCCCAGCAGCCTTGATAACAATGATGACCTCTATGAGCTTCGAAAATGTCTGAAAGCTTATCTATCGCTTTTTCTATGCAGGGAAGAACAGGTATGTGTACACCACCCCTGGAGTAAAGTTTGGAAATATTTTTTTAACTTTTACTCAGACAAGAGAAAATAATCAAAGACCTACCATACCGTATTTTCCAAAACATTTTTAAGCTGTCCTTTATTTTCTTACATGAAAAAAGAGTTGTCTTTTAAGGTACGCAGGTACAGGCAAACAGTTTAGCATACCAGGTGTATGGGCTGATTTCTCTGTAAGAATTGGAACAGGAGCAAGCAGGCCCCTCCTTAGGCAATTTTAACCAGCTGCACTTGGCCCATGGCTTTATCTGATTTGATGTCTCTGTTATTTTCCCCACATTAAGGACTGTGCACACATTGCTTCTTACCACTCAATGAAGCCTGAATAAAAGTTATGTTTTAACAGTAAGCATTGGCTTTTAGCAGCTTGTCTTCATTTCCAATTGTATGCCTGTATGAAGTGACACTTTCAATCCAGAGTTCAGACTATTTTGTTTGAATTCATGGATTGAAGTATTATGGATGTTTCTCCTCCTACTCTCGTGTTTCTCCAAAGCTGGTACATTTTCTACATTTAGTGGTAGGTACTAAAAAGTATTGTATGTATTGCATGGACTAGAAAAAGTGTGCCTCTTCATTGACTAAGCATTTAAGTATCTGTAAAAAGAACATTATGCATCAAACATTTGTTTAGCATTTAAAATATTTCTTTTGCATTGTCAGGAATCAGAACCATGGTTAGAGGCCTTGCTTAGCATTGCAAACCATCTTCTGGAGGAAGACCAGATACATCAAGCAATTTTTTTAATCACATCTCACCAAGGACCCTTCCCATTTTCCTTTCCATCTCTTCCAAATATGAATTAGGTGGTTAACAATCTAGTTCAGAAGAACATTTGAAGAATCACCTGAAGATTATAGTTACTGTTATGCTTTTCGATTTTGTACAATATAGCTTGTAGTGGAACATCTAAGTACAATGTGTATAGATTCAGAGAAATAAGGAGGCCAGTGGGGTCCTTTGTTGTAATTTAACTATCATTTGGGATGTCCATGTAATATGACTAGAATGTAATTGTATTTGTCTATATCACGTCTTGAAGATAAGTAGAAAGACAGCAGAGTTTCGGGGGTGGCAGTATATTGCTTCTTTCATTGTTATCACTTTTTCTTTATCTAAGCCTTCAGGAAAAAAAAAATGTAAAATGAAAATGTCACCACACAATATTGCTTACAATATACAAGATGTAAGATCTGAGTAGAGTAATAGAGAGTAGCACAATACAATTATCCAAAATAGTCCAGCACTCTAGCTCATAACTTACCAATACCAATATCTTTTATTTCATGATATGACTAAGAAAAATCTGGTGTGAAATGTGTCATTATTGCTTGCTGTACCTGAACTTTTGTTATGTGTGATGGACACAGGCAACACACAAAATATAATACGAGCGACACTGGCACAATAACACTGTCCCTGTGGAATATAATTAAAATCTAGACCTCAGTATGGAATAGCTTCCATTGGGAAGCCTCTATGCAATAGGGAGGATTTCTTCTAATACATTATTACCTTATAGTGTTGCAAGTGTATACAGGGCTCTCCTAGCAGTCCGAGTCCTATTTAGACTTGATGCTCCAATCTCATTTACCCAAACCATGGTTGCTAGCTGTGTACAAAATAGTGAGGCAGAATAGGACAGGCTCTACAAACAGAGCTTCTCCATTTAAATCACTGTAGGTATTTTGTATGCCTATGGTAAAGAAAATGCTGCTTGGGGCAATAAAGATCAATTTAACAAGGTGCCAATGGAGCATTTGTTCTTAGTTCACCTGAAGCTACCAGGTCAAAATAGGCTACCTTAGAGGGGTTTTCTGTGCAGGCGTTCATACTACAAACCTTGCTTAGCATGGCATGCCCTCTTTTGGAGGAAGATCAAATACGTCAAGCAAATTTATTATTCTTATCAAACCAAGAAACATCCCATTTTCCTATCTGTTTATTCCAAATATGAATTAGGTGGTCCTCTAAGCAGCAAAGAGAGCTCTTGCTGTTGATGGATAAATCCCTTATATCAATGATATCCTAGATACTCCCTATTATTTGCACAAAGACATACAGCATACTGTTTAAAGTAGATATAAACCCTAAAAAGGATGATTTTTAATTTTCTGTGTTTCTGACTGCCCTTTTTATAATAAAATACTTGTTTTCACCAATTTTTTCATCCTCTGTTAGTCCAAGTGATGCTGATCCCCTGCATCCAGTTCCAGTCTACATGCTGTCACAGCTATGGCTGTATGGCATTTCTCAGGGCAGGTTTCCTGATGGTGACAACAATAGCCCATAGCTGCAAAATGTTTGTTGAAACAGCCACTTTTATGTCACCATTGGATACCCATGTGACAGAGTGACGAGGAAGGAGAACCATTGAAAGATAGGGGAAAAGTGTTGTCACCATATAACAGGAAGTGCCTGACACATGGGCCTTCATGGTAGCATCACCAGTTTTAAATAATATTAAACATCTTGAAATTACATTAACATCGTAAAATGTCTTTGAGATTTATGTATTTGGGTTTACATATACAGTACTTTACCTATAAACCAACCAATTTTACGTTTGATTCTGAACAGAGCTGCTATATATTTTTCAAAAACAAAAAAAGCATTAAAGTCACACTGAAGAGAAACAGTTAAATATTATAGTTGAATAACATACAGTTGTGTTCAAAATAATAGCAGTCAGACATCACTAACCTGATCAATCACTGTTTTTGGTAGAAATGATATTTCTACATGGCAAATAATTTACTAGCAGGTGTAGTAGAGTAATAGAAATCCAACAGGGGCATGTTCAAAATAATAGCAGTGTGGAGTTCTATTAGTGAGGTCATTCATTCTTTGAAAAACAGGTGGCAATTATTGCCCTTATTTAAGGAAGGAAGGCAGCAAATGTTGTACATGCTGGTTACAGTGCATTTCTCTCTGAAATTCTGAGGAAAATGGGTCGTTCCAGACATTGTTCAGAAGAATAGCATACCTTGATTAAAAAGTTGATTGGAGAGGGGAAAACATATAAAGAAGTGCAGAAAATGATAGACTGCTTAGCTAAAATGATCGCAAATGCTTTAAAATGGCAAACAAAACCTGAAAGACGTGGAAGAAAGCGAAAAACTACCATTCGAATGGATAGAAAAATAGCCAAAATGGCAAGGACTCAGCCAACAATCAGCTCCAGGAAGATCAAAGAAGGTCTAAAGTTACCTGTGAGTACTGTTACAATTAGAAGATGCCTATGTGAAGCCAAGCTATCTGCAAGAAGCCCCCACAAAGTCCCACTGTTGAAAAAAAGACGTGCTGAAGAGGTTACAATTTGCCAAAGAGCACATTGACTGACCTAAAGAGAAATGGCGCAACATTTTGTGGACTGATGAAAGTAAGATTGTTCTTTTTGGGTCTAGTGGCCGGAGACAGTTTGTCAGACGACCCCCAAACACTGAATTCAAGCCACAGTACACTGTGAAGACAGTGAAGCATGGTTGCACAAGCATCATGATATGGGGATGTTTCTCATACTACGTTGTTGGGCCTATTTATCGCATACCAGGGATCATGGATCACTTTGAATACATCAGAATACTTGAAGAGGTCATGCTGCCTTATGCTGAAGAGGAAATGCTTGCTCTTTAAATGGGTGTTCCAACAAGACAACGACCCCAGACACACCAGTAAACGTGCAACATCTTGGTTCCAGACCAACAAGATTGATGTTATGGAGTGGCCAGCCCAATCCCCGGATTTTAATCCAATAGAAAACTTGCGGGATGACATCAAAAATGCAGTTTCTGAGCCAAAACACAGAAATAGAGACCTGTGGAATGTAGTCCAATCACCCTGGGCTGGAATACCTGTTCACAGGTGCCAGAAGTTGGTTGACTCCATGCAACACAGATGTACAGCAGTTCTCAGAAACAGTGCTTATACAACTAAATATTAATTAAGTGATTCAAAGGAAAGCAAAATCTTCAAACATTTTTCAGTTTATATAGTGAATGTTTGAGTTTGTAAAGAAGAATACAAACACTGCTATTTTTTGAACAGTCTAATATTCACTTTTCTTCAATTTTTTTAGAGGAACAACACAAATGTGATATATTTTTCTTCATGTTTTGATTTGGAATAGAATGTGTAATGTTCCCAATGCATTTGTGTGTATGGAAATAAAAGCCATTAGAAGGATTTTGAGCTTTATTCACTGTTTTCAACACACTGCTATTATTTTGAACACAACTGTATGTGTTTAGCTTTTTTCTATCAAAGGACATTTCTATCAAATTTACATAGATTTTCCACACTGCTCAGCCAGGCAGGTGACACAAGTATTTCCCGATTAAGCAATTTTGCTTTCCTGGTTCAGCAATTCAGCTTCCTATGTCACCTCCAGCCTTCTTATAAGACAGTATAATCAGCATAACCCCCTCTGTCCATGTATCAGTAATGTTAAATATTGAAGTAACAAAGTCATATTACTGACTGACATATGTGTATCACAAGCATGGCTATCCGAAATTATAAATCTTTTGGTAGGTAAAATATTAAACTATTTTTTTTTAGGAGCTAGGAGCCCACTAGAATGATCTTTAACCTGGGCTCACATATGTTTCAAATTAAGCCAGTAACATGCATGAAGCGCCTAGCTAATGATGAGTTTTGACGATGGTATCTATGCTCATCAGGGCCAGGACAAGGGGTGGGCGGGAGGGACGGCTGCCCTGGGTGCAATGGTTTACTGTAAGGATGGGGGAACCTTCCTTCTGTTACAAGGCTTACAGTTTGGCATCTTTGCCTAGGACGCTGGATGACCTTGTCCCAGTACTGATGCTCATTGATATTTTGCTTATTACTGGAGCCCTTTTATTTATTATGGGCACTTTGCAGCACATAGCCAAAATGCACTGGCATGCTCAGCTGGAAATTAGCACACTAAGGAAGACTACAGAGCAGGGGCGGATTGACCATTTGGGGATCTCGGGCACTGCCCGAGGGCCCGGGGTCAGTAGGGGGCACCATGAGATGCCCCTGGTACCCTTCATAGGCTTTTTTGGGTGTGGTTTGAGTGCGGGTGAGGACACAGGGGCTCCATGATCCCCTATTCCCCGGGGGGCCCCATGAGTTGTCAGTCTGCCCCTGCTACTGAGTACCTAACATGGTAGATTTCCTTCTGAAAAATAAGGGATAACTTTTCTGTGTAGGGTTTTCCTTTTAACAGATGTGTTTTGCCTTTTTGAAAGAGCAGAATTACTAGAACATGAATCATTTTAATAAGTCCTTGAATGTGCTCTTATATAATACTAACATAGTAGCAAGTGATACCTAATTATCTCATTTTTTATTTCCTAGTATATAACAGAATTTTCTATTAATATCACAACAGGAAGGTAAATAGTTTTGTTTTTCTCTTATTAAATTTAGGATTTAATTTAAATTACTTTTCCAATGAATCTGCCGCCATTAGCTTTTTGTGGCCAGTGATGTCTCTTTTTGTTTAATGAACTGCTGTTTCTATTGATTACTTTTTTCTGATTTATATCAATTTGCCAAGGTAAGCTATATAGCCAATATTTCCTGTAAAATCACAGCATTTTTAATCTTTTCGTGAAGTTTGTGAATAGAAAAATAAAAGGAGCTGATTCAAACATGGTGTTGATTATCATTTGAAACAATTAAAATGCAAACTTATATTGTGATTGTAGCATCCCTATAATACATTACATTATAAAATCATAAGTGTTTTCTGTATAATCTCTTTAGGTTCAATTGTATGGATAGTTATATTGTAAAGTAAAAGCCCAATTCCAGGCTCCCCTTTCCCACTTGGAGCCTCAGCATTAAAATGTTGGTTTTCTATTTTCTACTTCTCTTTTTCAGAGGCCCACCCTTTCCATAGTTAGTCCTCATTGATGAAGAAAGCAGCACTGATGTTGTTACCGCTCTCTAGACAATTACACAATGAATGCATTGCAGTGTGATGACGCCACCTTGAGTGGCAGGTTCATGATGCTCTGTACTCACAGTAGGCCATCAGTCCCCTAGATAAAATGAGTCTTCGCAAAATCTGATAGATATGGAAAGTTCAGTCTGAGGCTGACCAGCTATATTTTATTTTTATTTTTTCCAAAAAAGTTTTATTGAAATATGAAAGGCATAACAAGTCATATACAGATACGGATCGCAGTCCGCGCATGTACCTCTTACATGTTCTGCCGTAACGCAGACGGGACCAAGACATTTGGTTAAATTGTGGATCATCTTGAGACAAAGTCCTACAGTATAGCAGATGCATAATATATAACAGTAGAAATAATGATAACAGTATGTGATTTAGAGAAGTATGATGGACACTAATCCACTGTGTAGGGAGATCTCAGATAACAGGACCGTGAAGCGTAAGGCAGAAGTGCCATCTAAAGGCATGTATGTCCTATGTATCCGTATCCAAAAAATGTAGGTTAGTTTTGTAAATAACCGTCACACCTGTACATGTTCCTTATGAAATATATGATTAGTTAGAGTATGAAAAAGGTGTGAGAGAAAGAAAGAAAAGAGAAGAGCGCGTAAATGGAGAAATATAAAAAGTAACATCATAATGGGGCGGGGGGAGACAAAAGACAAATGTATAGGGAAGAGGAGAAAAAAAAAAGGGGGGGGGGAGAGGATGTTGTTTATAATTAAATAAGTGCAACCAAACCAGTCACATCAATAAGCAACGGCCAAACTGACACAGATTCTATCTTTAATTTAGGATACAGTCCGGTTAGACTCCATCTATGGAGCTATTCCTGAGGTGAAAGCTTTAAAGGCTTTACGATATTTTATAGAAAAATGTAGAAGAGCCTTTGAATTATAGCATTTCCATCCTGCCTGAACACTATCTAGGGGGATTAACCTTTAGAAAGTGAGTCACCCATAGTTTATATTTTTTGCAGAGATTCTCTACTCTGAGCCTTCTCTAGAGATAATCTGCACTTGTGTTGGCACCCATTCAGCCTGTGTCAGTGGGCTTTTATTCATCTCAACGGGGTTTTTGCAGTCACATAGAGGTCTATGGGGTGCAAACCCTTCTTGAGGCAGGTGAAATGCAGGTCAGCAGGAGGTAAGCTTCAGAGCAATGCACATGTCAATGAATTGTGAATAATTTCAAAGCATCCTAAACTGATGTCATTGACAAAAGCCCAATTACTGTCAACACAAGCCTTTTAAAGTTTTAAAAGTAAGCTTTCAGGTGGTCATAGATATAATAGGAGGGGAATTGTACATACATGTTATAGCATAATACTCCATATTGGGATTACCCTAATGTTCATGTTTATGAACCAAACCTGCTTTTAAACCTTTTTGTCCTTGGGACTTTTTAGGTATTAAAGTGGTTATAAACATAAGACATGACATATGAACAAAGCATATCCCTCCATAGTGTGTGCTTGTCTCAATCCAGAGTATTAAGTTTCATTTCTGTCTGTTGCCTCATTCCTCTGCTATAAGCATGAATCACTTCTGACAAATTTTCCTGACACCAAGAGAAAAATGGTGACAGGAAGGGATCTCTAGCAGATTGACAGCTTCAGCTCTGTTCCTGTGTGCTCTGTGAAGGGGGATTGTCTCTTCCATCCAATCAGCTCTCAGAACTCTCCTCATTGATGTGACTTCAGCTCCCAGCCCCCTGCTTTTCAGAGCTGAGAGATTCTGAGTAAATTCTGCACTTGAATGGATGTAGGGAAAGACGGGTGTAGATAAACAGGTACAGCTTATGTAGGGGGATTTGTTTCATCTCTGTGCATCACCTGAAACCAGTCATGTCACTGGGTATATGTAAGGTTTTACAACCACCAACTTACCTACACCATCAAAAACTATAAAAAATGTAATTCTTGCTATTGTAGCATTTCTTATTAAAATGTATAAAACAATGTACATAGAATATTCTTGTTGTTCAGTTATATACTGTATAGTCCATATATTTAGATATCATAGAAGCTCTAGTATCCATGTCCCTACTCATCCAACCTTCTTTGTACATATCATTACATAATCAGAATATAGTTCACATAATAACTTTCATATTCATTGCTAAGTGGTTGATGAAGAAACTTCTCTATGGGTTTCCCAGACCAACAATCCACTTATTCAGGAGAAATACAGATTTAGAGTGTTACTAAACCCACGACAGTAAAATCAGTCTGTATATGCAGTAAAGCATGCTTGTTATACTAACTGTGAAACCTAAGTGTCCAGTGTCCCCCTCTTATCTCCTCATAAGACATATCGTGTGGAGACATTCTGCACATGCTCAGTTTGGTATATATTGCTAGAGAGGTTTTTCTTTTGGGGGGGGGGGAGTTCATGTGATCAGCACAGGACCAATCAGCACTGTCCAGACAGAGGGCCAGGGGTTTTGCACCCTCCTACAGCAGAAAGAAGACTCCTCCTACAAGCTTTAACCAGTACTAAGCTGAACACTGATAGAAGTCACAAGACTGCTCTAACTGCTGCTGAGAAAAGGTATTTAGCAGTTTATGTTTACTTAGATAATTGAATTTCCATGTTCTGTGTACTGTGGGAGACCAGATATAGTGAATGCAGGGTCCTGGGTTTAGTAACACTTTAAGTATTTAGAACAGCATAATGGTAGTACAATAGTATTCTTAAAAACTTTGAATAGCATTCAACATGTCATATGAAGGTTCCAGAAGGAACAATATTTATGTAGTGATCCCTGGTAAATCCTGTATATGCATTAAAGGTGTTACAGTGACAGGGAGTCTGTATCTCGTTTCCTAAAGTGATTCAATCCAGAAGTTGTTTCTCAATCTCTCTCTCCAGTCTACCCTATTATACCTGTTTTTATCATACAATCATATTCTTATGTCTATGACAACATATTTTCAGTGAATGCACAGATTTTGCTTTAGCATATTTCAATGTCATTTTATAACTGTATTTTATATCCAGTTATGAAGATTGTGTCAGAAGTTAGCCAGTTAGCTTCCATTGCTTAAAAGCTGTTTAGATAAACCCAGGTAAACTAGAAGAATAACATGGCAATTAGGTGTTTGGCAAAGACTAGCCAAGAATGTTTTAGAAGACAGTTGTCTTTAACAGACATTTTTTTAATAGTAAAATTCTTATAAATGCCAGCAACTGGAGCAGCAATCTCTATGATTACTTTATTAGGCTGCTTTCACACGGCTGGTCAAAAGAGGCAGTCAAGCTGTAGGTTTACCACCCATCAAAAACATAGAATACATATGGAGGGGACTGTACACATATTAAATTTGCAATGCTTTGCATCATAACAAATTTAATGGGGCTTGCCAAGTTGACAGGTGGCACTGCCTGTAAGACTCACCCATTCAAGTCCATGGGACTGCATTGTAACTGCAAGCCTTACTCTCAGGAATTCAAACTAAAACCACTCTTAAACAGAAAACACATAATGGGCTGGTAAGTTAACAA
The DNA here is from genome assembly GCF_062004578.1 of Staurois parvus. Classification (NCBI taxonomy): domain Eukaryota; kingdom Metazoa; phylum Chordata; class Amphibia; order Anura; family Ranidae; genus Staurois; species Staurois parvus. Next base: position 13,724,205 of record NW_028318099.1, read on the forward strand.
GGCTAAAGTAAAGTAAAATAATGTCATATCACTGCAAGAGGTATCAGAGATAAGGCAAAAAGTTTGGTGGGTTCTCTTAGGAAGAAACTCATAGCTCACATACTGTATGCTCGATTAAATGAACTAAAAGGCTAAGATCACATGGTGGATCTCTTAGTTGGCCCATGGTTGTAGCATCTTAGTTCCATTCATAATTGCATTAAGGAAAAAAGATAAAACAACAGGGACTTAGAAGTTGACACGATCGCTTCATGAATGCCTGAAAGCTGAAGCTTAGCCTCCCTCTGAAAAGAGATCCACCATGTGATCTTAGACTTTTAGTTCATTTAATCAAGTATGTGAGCTATGAGCTTCTTCTTAAGAGAACCCACCAAACTTTTCACCTTATCTCTGATACCTCTTGCAGTGATATGACATTATTTTACTTTGCCTTAGCCTTTTTAACCTACCAGCCCATTATGTGTTTTCTGTTTAAGAGTGGTTTCAGTTTGAATTATTCCTGAGAGTAAGGCCAGCTGAACAGCTAGTCATCGCCCTCATAGTGAGTGCTGATCTTAAATGTTCTGCTATTTCTGTGACATATAAAACTTTATGAGTACTGGCATTTGAATATGGTCCTGACTGGGTTGGGAATTAAAATCAGTCAGATGCAATTAAGCAGAGTACCGTGTCTTGCAGTGGTGTTCAAGAAGGTATTAGAGAATAGATGTCTTAGTTGGAAAGCTGCATTGTTAAGACAATTCTTATAAATATCAACTGAAGACCAGGCATGTCCAAAGTCCGGCCCGTGGGCCATTTACGGCCCGGGGGTCGGTTTAATACGGCCCTCCAACAGCCCTCCCTGCTCTGTGTAATGTGGCCCTCCCACGGCTCTCCTTCTATGGCAGACAGTCTTCTGCTTGAGAGCAGAGGGCAATGCGCATGCCTGACTGCGGCACATTCTTCATGGTCTGTGTAAATGCGGCTATCGCACGGCCCTCCCTTCTGTGGCAGACAGTCTTCTGCTTGAGAGCAGTGCGCATGCATGACTGCGCCGCGCTGGGAGCGACAGAGGGCGGTGACGTCAGGGCCGGGCTTCCAGCGTGAAGTGTGTTTCTCTTCCCCTCCCGGCTGCAGCAGAGACTTCAGCTCCAGCTACCTTTTTCACCCTTCACATTAGTGCAGGTAAGTTTTTTTTAAATTTATTTTCAAAGAAAATGTTCAAAGAATGTTCGGAAAAATGTTCGGCCCTCCACCATGTTCACTTCATCCAATCTGGCCCTCTTTGAAAAAAGTTTGGACACCCCTGGCTTAGACAATTCTATCAACTTTGTTATAGCCACTGTAATCCAGGTTACAGAAACTGAATCAGTTGGAGATTAGAGGCCTCTGCAAAAGTCACAAAGAGCTGACCCCCAGGATTTGAACCCAGGTCTCTTGGAAAATCTTGTAATGGTCGCAACGACCTACACGTTATGGCACCTTCATTAGAGAACCCACAAAACCTTTACTTGTTGCAAATTTGAATCTTTCCTTGCATGTTCTTAGCACTAATGTAGATCCATTTACAGTACCTCTTTCCCAATAGTGTGATCACAGCTTTACCTAAGAACAATGCCAGGATAGTTATTACTATTTCAATTATACTGAGCAAGTAGTTGTTACCCTCATAAATGGTGTTGGCTCTAAATGCTCTGCCTATTTTTACATGATGTTAGCAATATTTCTGGCTACTGGTGGTAAATTCCTATCCTGGCCATGTTGTGTAATATACAATCTCACCCAGTCAGTAGAGAATAGCCAGAGGACAATGTTTTGAATGTATGTTCAAGACATATAGATTAAGACGGCAAAATATGTCTCTAATAAACAGCATTAGCACAAACACATTTTTTTTAATCACCAGCCATTGGATAAAATATTTCTACTAATGTCTTATATTTTCTAAAACATAGGACATGGAAGCTGGACCAGGTGGAAAATAAATGGCTTGCTGAGGACCACATGGAGCCAGCAATAGGATTAGAACTCAGGTCTTTCAGGAAGTCTCATAATGGGTATGCTTACTTTTGGAGTACATAACCTGTGAGCTACAGTTGCAAGAAAAAGGGTAGATAGAAGGTTCGGTAAAGAGAGTAATGGTTTAGTGATACTGTATGCTTCTTTTACCATAGCTCCATACCAACTGCCTAATTTTTCATATCTCTTTTAGTTACACAAATTAATTTTACTCTACATGAAACAAATAATATGTTCATGTGGTCTTGTGGGTAAACTAATGGCCCGTTATGATTGTGCTTTTTTCTATTCAAGTATGGTGATTCAAATAATGTGACCAAGTAAAATGACAAAACATTGTCCAAAGCTATTGTTTATGTGGAGGCTTTTTTTATGTGGAGGAAAGGCAAAACAGTCTTCACCTTCACTCCCTATGTAAAGGAGACAGACATCAAGCTTATCCAGCAGAGCCTTTGACCTAGTGGCTTAACTATTAGCCTACTGTGAATGAGTCCTATTCTTTTTAATTGGGGTGCAAGTTACCTTCCTTCTTGCTTGCTTGTGCTGTGATGTAAAAAAGTATTTGTGCACTGTTGCCCAGTCATGTTTGAACAGGAAGGGGTCATCCCCAAACTGTTCCCAGCATGAAATTGTCCAAATATCTTGGTATGCTGACGCCTTAAGAGTTCCCTTCACTGAAACTAAGGGTCCAAGCCCAACCCCTGAAAAACAACCCCACACCATAATTTCCCCTCCACCAAACTTTACACTTGGCACAATGCAGTCAGGTAAGTACCATTCTCATGGCAACTGCCAAACCTAGACATGTCCATCAGACTGCCAGACAGAAAAGTGGGATTCATCACTCCAGAAAACACGTCTCCTCTGCTCTAGAGTCCAGTGGTGGAGTGCTTTACACCACTGAATCTGACGCTTTGCATTGCACTTGGTGATGTAAGGCTTGGATGCAGCTGCTTGGCCATGGAACCCTATTCCATGAAGCTCTTTATACACTCTTGTTGTGCTAATCTGAAGGCCACAGGAAGTTTGGAGGTCTTTAGCTATTGACTCTGCAGACAGTTGGCGACTATGTGCTTTAAGATGCGCTGACCCCGCTCTGTCATTTTACTTGGCCTACCATTTCGTGGCTGAGTTGCTGTTGTTCCCAGTTGCTTCCACTTTGTTATAATACATATAACAGTTGACAGTGGAATATTTAGTAGCAAGGACATTTCACAGATGGACTTCTTGCACAGGTAGCAACCTATCATGGTACCACACTCAAATTCACTGAGCTCCTGAGGGTGACCCATTCTTTCACAAATGTTTGTAGAAGCGGTCTGCATGCCTAGGTGCTTGAATTTATACACCTGTGGCCGTGGAGGTGATTGGAACACCTGAATCCAATGATTTGGATGGGTGTTCCAACACTTTTGTCAATATAGTGAATATGAATATATATATATATATATATATATATATATATATATATAGTTAGTTAGTTAGTTAGTTAGTTAGTATATATGCAGCATTTCATATTTGCCTGAAAAAAACAAAATATTCATTTTATTTTTTAATATTTCATTAAAAAAAAACCAAAAATCTATACATTGCTCTCAAACCAACCATCAGACTACAGTCAGTTCACATTTTTATATATATTTTTAAAGTTGGCTCTTTTAAGAGATGATTTCTGTTTGGTTGTTATGGTTGACAGCAAATCTTCTTCTGCCTTTATTTAAACATATACGTCTTTACTGTGTTAATATTGAAAAATGGATAACAAAGTATTTTCTGTATAATAAGACTTGGGATATCAATAGTAAAAATATTATCCAACAAAGACTATGGTAACTATGTATCATCACAGTGCAGTGTTAGTTCAATGTCTCACACATATTCAGTTTTCTTTTCATTGACATAATGCAAGAATAGGTACTAACAAAACATAGTACAATTAACAATAACCATAGAAAAGGAAAATAAACCAACACCCTTAACAGTTACAGTCCTGCACTGAGATAAAACTTCAATCTTTCTGGACTTCGCTAACTTGCTTCAGGCTGGGTTCACACTTGTGTGGTGCGGTATATTGCATGTGATTCGCACAGGAACAGTACCGCATTTGTGTGCAAATCACATGCAAATTGTGTGCGACTCGATTGGAGGCATACATTTTATATGGCTCAATTTGCACCGCATCTACACCAAAAAGGTGCAGGACCCTTTATTTGGTCCGCACTAGAATCGGATTGCATGGGTAATCACACCCATGCGATCCCATTTTGCAGACTGATTTCAGGGTGTTGTTAACTTAACACACACACCCGCTGCGGTTCGCATGAACGGGGTGTGATTGTGATGCGAAGCAGGATTCGCACAGAAAACGCTGCAAATTCCGCACTGCATCAGTGTGAACCCAGGCTAAAACTACAGTTCCTCTATTTGCGTATTAAACCAAAAAGCGGGTGCACATTATATTTCACCCTACCGATGCTTAGATATGGTGGCTGAATTAGTTTTCTTTTTAGGCTTTCTTTCTTTTATTTTCCCCTATTGATCCGGCCAGTAAGAGTGTTGTTTTTCATTAAACAAACCATTCACTACTGACAAGGATGCTTACAATATCACTATTTATGTAAAACCTTATTCCAAAAGGAAAAGAACTGTAACTGCTTATAAAGTATTAGCTGGAGTTCAGCTTTAATTTGTTAGTGTATCCAAATCTAACATCCCCCTCTTCCAGACTCACAATGCTACTGTCCAAAGATGCCCCTGCCATGCCCCTATTTGGATCTCAAAGGATTAATATACAAAAAATGATTGGCAAAAGCCAAAAATGTTTCCTCACCATCTTTTCTTTTATATTGCCCTTTTCAAAATAACAAACTTAATAATTTAGTGGTTGGATGGAAAGTTTAGTCTAAGTTGAACACTTTTGCTAGTTAAATAGCACATTTCCTGTTAGGACCAACTAGGAAAGACTAGAAATTGCCCTGTTCTGTCTCTCCAATCTAAGCATTGAAAGTGTGATCTCTGTAACTTACAGTTGTGATGAGAAGGCGATAACTCCAATCTTAGATGAATAACATAGGCACTAACTCAATCCAGACGACACTTTGTAGATCTTGTGAAGTTTATTCCATAAACTGAGAGAATCTTACAACAATGAACATCGGATAGGTCAAAAGATCATAATGTGATCTGCTTCAATAAGACACGAGGCTTGAAGCTGAAATGCATTACTGGGAAAAAGGGTGGGCTATCTATACAGCAAGAACTAAACCAAAGGAAAAGGAGGAGCAGAGACAAAATACAAAGAACACTTAAAGGCATATGACAGTCATGTGAAACGTGACACTCCCCGTCAAAATCTATGATTTCTATTATAACAAATTTTAGTCCAAGTCCAATATAAATAATGAAGATTCTTTCCAGGCAATTTTTGCAAAACAAGAGGGAAAGGAAGAAAAAAGGAAAACAATGCAAACATTTAGCATAATACTTGCAGATGTTGATCTTGAAACTCCTGGCTGAGACATGGAAATCCATATTCAGTGGGGAACATAGCAACATGCACCATTCCTTCTTAACTCCCTGTAAATTAAGTTGATGACTTGTCTTCCTCTTTGGGCAAAAGAAGTATTAGTTCCTTTATAGGCCTGAAGTAAAAGTGTGCAGAACCTTCTTTCATGGAGGATATAGCCAAAATGTGTCCCAAAATGCAGTAGTAGGTACTGCACGACTGCCACGGTCAGCAGGGTTGAGGCTAGTGGGAACATAGTGCTATTGTTCAGGCGTAGAGAACTTCCGTATGCGTTCCACTCTGTTGCCGACATACACAAAGAACTATCTTGTGCGATTGGGTATATATCCTACCACTATTTTGCTGTCTGTATAAAAGTCAAAGGAGTCTATTTCAACATCTGTTTCAAGTTCTATAAGCTCAGAAATTTCCACAGCTAACACAGCTGCACAAAGTTCAAGTTTTGGAATAGTATGTGCAGGTTTTGGTGTGAGCTTGGTCTTGCCCATGATAAATCCTACATCCACTTCACCGCTGAGATCCGTAGCTCGAAGTTAAGCTACCACAGAAATGGCTTCGGTTGATGCATTGGAGAAGACATCTCTCTTCTGGTGGCATTCCTTAAGGATGCTTGGGTGTAAGAGCGTGGTATCTGGAGTTGTTCTAATGCTTTTAGAAACTGTTTCCAGGATTCCCACCTTTGTTGTTTTTTCTTGTGTAAGAGGGTATCCCAGTCTGAGCTTTCAGAAGTAAGTTGTCTCAGCAGTATCTTACCCTGAATGGTGAGAGATGTAATGAAACCTAAGGGATCATAACTGCTGGTCACTGTAGACAAAACTTGCTTTGTGAAGGGCTTGTCACAGGCTGATGCTTGAAATGTGAATGTGTCTTGTTTAACATTCCAAAGCAATCCAAGACTGCATTGTGTAACAGAAAGGTCAGATCCTAGTTGGAATTTCTTCACACTGACAGCATGGTCATCTGAAGGAAAGGCTATCATGACCCTGTCGCTGTTAGAGATGATTTTGTGAGGTCTGAGGTTTGCAGTGGCAAGCATGTTCTGGGTTCTAGTAAGGAGGTCAATAGCTTCTTCTTCATTGGGCAGAGATTTGAGTCAGTCATCTACATAGAAATTCCTTTCGATGAACCGTCTTGCATCAGAACCAAATTCTTTCTCACCCTCTTGAGCTGTTTTCCTGAGTCCATAAATTGCTACTGCAGGAGGACTGTTACCGAAAATATGTACCTTCATTTGGTAGTCTAAGACTTCATTGTTGACATCATTATTGCGGTACCATCTGAACCTGAGGAAGTTTCTGTAGTCTTCACGGATGACGAAACAGTGGAACATCTGCTGAATGTCAGCCATAACAGCAATTGGCTCTTGTCTGAAGCGAAGAAAGACTCATATGAGATTGTTGTTCAGATTAGACCCAGTGAAAAGATTGTCAGTAAGGGAGACGCCTTCATGACGAGCGCTTGAGTCAAAGACCACCCTAATCTGATCAGGCTTGTGAGGATGGTAGACACCAAAGCATGGTAGGTGCCAATATTCTTCTCCTTCCATACGAGGAGTTTCAGGCTCGGCATGATCTCTCTCAAACACCTTCTGCATAAAGTCCACAAAGTGCTTTTTCATCTCAGGCTTCTGGTTCAAACTTCGATTTAAAGAAACAAACCGTGATTCTATGTGTACCCTATTGTTTGGTAGTCTCTTTCTTGGGGTAAGAAATGGTAGCGGTGTTACCCAACTGTTGGAATCATCTTGGTAGAACTCTTTACTCATGGTTTGCAATAATTTTTTGTCTTCTATGGTAGCTGCCAACTCATTGTCTTTAGTGGTTACCTCGAGCACTGTGTTGATGATGTTGTCATCCCAGAGATTAAGAGCTTTCTTATTGTCTTGTATGATGGGCTGTTGTGCACCTTTTTCAAACAGTCTTTCTTTCACGATATATTTATGTGGTCATTGTGCAGAACCAGTTGTTCGTCCATTTGACAGGACATGTGTTTTAAAGGAAGAGACTGAGTAGGACCTCCTGTCCTTGTCTAGGCAGACATTGCCTATGATGACCCATCTTAGATCCAGACACTGAGCATATGGTGGATTGTGTGGACCGTTGATTTGATGACGAACTTTGTGCACCCTTAGGATGTCTCGACTGAGTACCAGCAGGATATCAGCACTTTCACTGAGGGCTGGTATTTGGTTGGCTATGTGCTTTAAGTGAGAATGGTGAAAAGCAGCTTCAGGAGTAGGGATCTCCTCTTTGGTGTTTGGAATCTGTTTGCGCTCAGTGATAGTGGGCAAAGATATTTCCACATTGTCATTCAGAGGAGTAACTACGAGATCACTGGCTCTACTACCTAAGACTTCTATAGTGCTGGAACAAGTGCTTAGAGCAGGGACGAATTGACAACTCATGGGGCCCCCGGGCAATAGGGGATCATGGGGCCCCTGTGTCCTTGCCCAAACTCAAAAAAGCCTATGAAAAAGGTACCAGGGGCATCTCATGGGGCCCCCTACTGACCCCGGGCCCTCGAGCAGTGCCAGAGTTTCCAAATGGTCAGTCCGCCCCTGAACAGGCTCTACATCACTGAAGAGGCTTGCCCGCTGCGCCTGCTTGTTTGCCATGCTGGGAGTTCAGTAAAGCTGAACCCATGGTTTTTCCATGCTCAGTGTGTGGACAAAGTGGCTGGTTTGATGCCCAACTTTGCCTCCAATGGGCTTCATTAGTGGCACTGCTCTGTGTGCAGTTAGCTATAAAAACCCAGAATGCTCTATTATTGATATAGTGCCTTCAGGAACTGGTGAGTCAGACCTTTCCCACACCTCATTATTGGTCAGTGTGACCACCCATTATGGTGATGGGCTAATAGTAAGATGCCTGTGGTAGCATAGGGCAAGTGTGAACTCAGTAGGTGTTCTGAATAGCACCCTCTGCATTTCTGAACTTTAGGGTTTTATCACATGAATGGCCGGAAGGTGGTAAAAGCAGGTGGCTGAGTCATGGTTTTAAATGATAATTTCACTTTTCCTTACATGGTACCCCCAAAGTTCTGTGAATGGAAGAACTTCAACTACCATCACATTCCAACAGACTAACGGGTTTCGAGGTCTCAACCTCTTCCTCAGAGCCTCTGAGGAAGAGGTTGAGACCTTGAAACGTGTTAGCTTGTTGGAAGTCCAGGGTTCCTTTTTTTGGACTTATATGCAATGTGGATTGGATACCGCTGTTTAGTGTGATGTGCCATTGACCTGTTTGCCTATTGTGAGTACGATACTTACTTTTTATCCTTCCAATACATTTTTTACGCTAATGCATTAGGCCGGTGCGCGCTCTGTTTCTTTTTCTTTGTCTCCAGTGACATTGGACTACCACGGTCCATTGAGGGCAGCAAGGAGTGCATTTTCCAGGATATCTTAGATGTTACCATAACCCTAGCCGAGTCCATCCCGAAGTGCAGGCGTACAAATTTGCTGTGTTTTAATTCTCAATGAACTTTCAGGGCACAGGTGAGCATTCTAGGTCATTCATTGATCCTTCCTGTCATTCAGTAACTGCCTGCCCGTACGAAGTATGGACAGACAGCTGCACTGACCATCTGCAGGATCTGCTGATCGCGGGTGCAATACTTTACAGGCTCCTCATAAAAAAATAATAAATGCACATATCTCTTACCTGAAAAAAGATGTCCATTTATTATTTTTCTCAAAGATGAACTTATTCTTTAACTTCAGCTTACCATCAACCCAAATACTAAATGAGATTCCCTACTTACTCAGACTGTACACATGCTGCAGCCAGGATGCTTTGCTGCTGCAGCAATTTTGGCACCACCTTTCAAACTTGCCCATTGAGGTCAATAGGAATGTGCTGCAACTGTGAGCCAAACACTTAACTTATTGTGTAGTATTTAATACAAAATCTTCTTGAGATTACAAAAAAGAGCAGAGTTAGGAGGTGGTAGGATCACCTCCTGAATGTTTTCCAGCTGCTGCTATCTTGCCCACTGTGGATCACTTTTTAGAGGAATGTATGCACTGCCACCAGAAAATTAGAAAAGTTGACACTGACTTGGCTGATGATAAAATAGTTCAAGCTTATTTCACTATCCATCAAGACATAATAGAATCCATCAGATCAAAGAATTGCTGCATTTTTGCCCCAACCTTAAGGCCTTAGCCATAATGTAAGCACTGCCGCCAATGTTAAAGAGCCCTTCAGGTTCATTGGTATGCACTATTGTCAGGAATCTCTACCTTCCTGTATTTATTTTTGGCTGGTAGTTTATTGGCTGCAAAAGAAGTAGAGATACACTTTATTTTGTCGCCCTGATTTCTATAGAATAGCCAGCAGAGGGAGCCAGGAGACTGGTGAACCATCCCAGAGTAACAATGGATTCGGCTGACACTTGATATATGTGAGGCCAAAACAACATGAAGCATTTCTTTGTATTTGTAGCTCAGAGGGCTATTTGCTTTGCTGACATGGTGCTAATATGAATCAGAGGCTCTGAGCAACTGCTGCTATGTTTTCAGACAATTCATTTGGTATTTGTAATAACCTGCGCTGTATTTACAGATTGATTGTTATGCAGAGTGCGGGGGGTAAGGGACTGGTGTAACCCCTCCATAACTGGGCTCCTTAAAGCCTTCCTAAGTTGGGACATGTAAAGTCTTTGATCCAATACCTTTTAGAATGTGTTTGCTCCCTATTAGGTGGAGACAAGCCGGATTCAATCCATCAGCAGATCCATCTTCAGTGCGACCTGAGAACCTGTTACACCGATCTCCACCCATCCCTGTAAAGTAGGACTCCCTGAACCTCTCCGTATGAGGGCCACTATTGTACAAATATTCAGGGGCCGAAAAAAATCAGTTTTACAAATGAATGAATCAAATCTAAATGAACAAATACATTTTAATTGGAGCTTTTTCATAATCAGCATTATATGATTCAGAGCAATAGAGAAAGGACTTTAGCAAAACAAAGCAAAGCCATTCCAAATAAACTTGAGCTTATCAAAATTTCCTCACATCAGAGTCCCCTTTACATCAGAGTCTCTAACAGATTCCCCCATTTCAGCAGAGTCCCCATCAGAATCCCCCCTTACTCAAGAGTCCCCATTAGAGGTCCCCCTTACACAAGAGTCCCCATCAGAGTCTCTCCTTACATGAGAGTCCCCATCAGAGTGCCCCCTGACATCAGAGTCCCCCCTAACATGAGAGCCCTCCTTACATCAGGGTCCCCATTAGAGTCTCCATCAGAATCCAACCTTACATCAGGGTCCCCTTTGGAATCCCCCCTCATATCAGAGTTCTCATCAGAGGCTCTCCTTTCATCAGGTTCCCCATCAGAGCCCCTCCTTACATCAGAATGCCCATCAGTGTGCCCTTTACATAACAGTCACTATCAGATTCCCCATTTCAGCAGAGTCCTGCTTACGTGACAGTCACCATCAGAGATCCCCTATACATGACAGTCCATCAAAATCTCCCCTTAATCAAGAGTCCCCATTAAAATCCCCCCTTACTCGTGAGTCCCCATCAGAATTCCCCCCTACTTGAGAGCACCACCCAAATCGCCCCCTTACTCAAGAGTCCCATCAAAGGTCCCCCTTACGCAAGAGTCTCCTCTTATATGAAAGTCCCCATCAGAGTCCCCCCTTACATGAGAGCCCCCCTTACATCAGGATCCTTATCAGAGTCTCCATCAGAGTCCACCCTTACATCAGGGTCCCCATCGGAATCCCCCCTCTTAGCAGAATCCTCATCAGAGGCTCTCCTTTCATTAGGATCCCCATCAGAGTCCCCCCTTACATAAGAGTGCCCGTCAAAGTCCCCTTTTCATAACTGTTTCTATTAGATTCCCCCATTTCAGCAGAATCCCCCTTACTCAAGAGTCCCCATCAGAGTCCCTTCTTAAATGACAGCCCCCATCAGAGTCCCCAACATTAGAGCCCCCCCCCTTACATGAGAGCCCCCCCTTACATCAGGGTCCCCAACAGAGTCTCCATCAGATTCCACCCTTACATCAGGGTCCCCATTGGAATTCCCCTCATATCAGAGACCCCATCAGAGACTCTCTTTTCACCAGGGTTCCCATCAGAGTCTCCCTTTACATCAGGGTCTCCATTGGAGTCCCCCTCATATCAGAGTCCCCATCAGAGACTCTCTTTTCATCAGGGTCCCCATCAGAGTTCCCCCTTACATCAGAGTGCCCTTTAGAGTCTCCTTTACATAATAGTCTCTATCAGATCCCCCCATTTCAGCACTTACATGAGACTCCCCATCACAATCCCCCTTTTCTCAAGAATCCCCATCAGAGATCCCCCTTACATGAGAGTCCATCAGAACTCCCCCCTTACTCAAGAGTCCACATCAGAGTGCCTCCTTACATGAGAGCCCCATCAGAGCCCCCCCCCCCGACATCAGAGTCCCGATTCGATTCCCCTTACAACAGGGTCTTCATCAGAGTCCAACCTTCCCTCACACACTTACAGCGTGTCAGGGAGCCCAAAGAGCCCAGGAGCATGGCTGTAGCAGCATGTGATGGAGGAGCAGGTCTGGACAAAGGAAATGATGTCTTGCTGTTAATGCTGGGGCAAACACATTGTTGTTGGCAGTCCTAGCAACAAACAATGATACTATGACAGCACTGGAGACTGGAGGAGGGGAGGTTGTGGTTGCTGGGGAAAAACAGAGACCTGTGTGAGAGTCTGCTGACCTTAGCTCGGGGCAGATAAAATCTTGCAGTGGGCCAGATTTGGCCCAGGGGCTGTAGTTTGGAGATCCATGCTATAAAGTGTAAACAGTAAATGTCTCCTAATATCCTCCTTATGGTCTTAACATACCATTGAAAGTAATTTGATATATCTGTTTGACAAGTGCAAAAAAAAAAAAATAGCTGGTCAGATCATTCAATCACAAACCTTGTGAGCAGATAATTTATTGTTCTTCATCTGCAGACAGTTATCAGTTAGCATAAAAAAAATGAAAAACATTAGGAAATATTAAATCAACAAAACATGAAACTACACACAGTGACAGATTCAACACAACACAACACAACACACCACCACCAAACACTGACACAGATCAGCAGGCCCAGCAGGCACAAGAAGAGCAGGCTGTGGGATCGTGATGATGTCATCACTCACTGACACATTGCACATGTGATGGATGACCAGTCGGGTCACAATCACACAGATATGAGACATCAGAATCAGACATTACCTTCCTTCGCAGGTGCAGCTCTGTCTCCTCTGATGAATGGGAAGAGAACAGCTTGAACTTGAGCCAGCTTGCAGTAAGGGACTGAGCCTGAGAGGAACACTTGAAGGAGCGGCAGCTTAGCTGCTACACTGGCCCAAAACATATTCCTCTGTCCTTTTATTCCTCCCCCTTTGCTGCCCTTTCCTCAGCTGAAGAATAATTCATGATGTGGTGACGTCCCACACAGAGAGAGTGCTGGCCTGTGCTGCGCCCAGCCACCCTAGGTGACAATGTGCCCTAGGCGACTACCTAGTTTTCCTAGTCGAATCACCGGAAAATTGAGTACAATTTTCACCTTAGGACAGAAAGTGTGTTCCTTGAATTAGTAGATTGATGGCACTGGAACCTTAGGTAGCTATACTTGGGTACTAACTGATGTATTTGATGGTGGTATCCCAATGGGGCATCTAAGAGATAGGTGTCTGCTCTATCTATCTACAGAAAGTGAATTAAAGGGCAAAGTTCTCCCTTTTTAGAAAATGGCCTATGCACACAAGTAGTCCCAGTAGGTAAAACAAATGTTTATTTCCAATAAATATTGTAGGTGCATACCTGTAGGCCATTTCCCTCCACCCCATTTCCACCAGAAGCCTGGTCAACAAACTTCCAGTTAGTGTTGACATGTCCAAGTTCCTGGACAGAGCAGCCTTTTTCAACCTTTTTAATACAAAGGAACCCTTGAAATGTTCCAGCCTCATGGAACACCTGATAAAAAGTATTATCTACAACTCACTGTACATTAATATGATTGTCAAGGGAAAGAATGTACCTAATATTTGTGGTCAGTGGAAATAATCCCCTTCTTACAGATAGCGAAAAAGATCATTGGTTTCAGTGGGAATTTATCTGAGTGGCAGAAATTGTTCTTGCTCAAGGAACCCCTAGCAACCTTTGGAGGAACCTTAGTTGGGAAATACTGCATTAGAGGCTCGCTCTCAGCATCACAGGAGCAGAGATCCCCATTCAAATTTCTGCAGAGAAGTCCCAGATTATAAACCAGTGTCTGTGCCGGCCCCACCCCCTAGGTAGCAGTTGTGGCTTGGCTGTAAAATTAGCTGTGGGATTTGGATGAGGAACATTCCAGCTCCTCTGATGCCTCTAATAGCTGAAGTGTGCCAGGACACAATATTACTATTATTATTACAGATATTTACAGTATAAAGTATCAGCAATGTATTCAGTGCTTCAGAAATATCAGTTTATTTGGCCAAGTTTCTGGGGCTGGGGGGCAGAAACGGCCTACAGGTACCAAAGAAGTGCATGATGAAAAAATTATTTTAGTTATAGATTCATTTGTAAAGTCAATCATTTTGTTTTGTCATATTCTTTATGTTAGAATGATTGGTTTACAGAATCCGTTTTATATATTCGTTGTGCCGAATCAATTCATATTTTCATAAGTTGTTTTAGAAGATTTGGATTTGTTATGTCTCCAGTGTGACTTTGCATTGCAACTTGCTTGCGACTTTGATGTGACTTGGATGCCTTGAAGCTTGCTTGTGATTTTGATGCGACTTGCTTTCAACTTTCATGTTTTGCGACTTTTGGTTAATCATAACAATACAGAGAGTGTGATACATATGATCGAACCTACAAACGCCTCTGAAGCTGCAAACAAATGAAACAAGTAAATAAAAATGAATTTGTTGTTTTCATTATAATTTATTTCGGATTTGTTGAAATTTATTACTATTGTGATTCAGAAATTCAGATACATCTGAATCTCCGAATAACTAAAATTTTGTCAGAATTTTGATTTGTAGCGAAGCAGATCGCGCATGTCTACCGGTATACACTTACATTAAACAAAAATGCACAATGTATTTTACCTACTGGTGAGCATAACTTTTAAACTTGCCTGGTAAGTCCATACTCAAAAATGATGAAAAATGTAAAGAAACTAAAAAAAAAACTAACCAAGGGACAGCACAGTGGCTAAATGGTTAACACTTCCTCCTGGCTGTACTAGGGTCGTTGGTTTGAATCCCAACCACGACACCACCTGCCTGGAGTTTTCATGTTCTCCCTGTGCCTGCGTGGGTTTCCTCCAGATACTCTGGTTTCCTCTCACACTCCAAAGACATGCTGGTAGGTTAATTGGTTCCTGTCTAAATTGGCCCTAGCATGGATATGTGTGAATGCGAGTTAGGGAGCTTAGATTATAAACTCCTTGAGAGTTAGGGACTGATGTGAATGTACAATATATATATGTAAACGCTGCGTAAATTGATGGCGCTATATAAGTACTTAATATAAATAATGCACCTAAAAGAAACCCCAAATTTAAAAAAAAATAAAAAATCTTGATCTTTCTTTGCCATCATTCTTGCATGTTTCTTTACACCATAGTGTCGGGGATCAAAACTGAAATACTGTTCATGTTTGTCCATTTTTAGGTCCAACCTTTCAGGGTGAAATCAAAATGTACTATGCTGCCCTATTCAAGCTCCAGAAATCAGGTGGCACACTTCTTCAGAACAATATGATTGCCACTGTCTGCTAGATAATTATATTAATGGGGGTTTGAGGAACATATTTACCATCGCTGGTCTCTGAATTCCCCCTCAGAGGCCTGTCCCACTAATGAGTTATGTGTTTTCACTGTTAGCAACGTGCTCTGTTTTCATTAGCTGGCAGGCTCTGGAACCTTAAGAATTTGATGAATAACAACCAGTGTCCTGACGGTGATATGTTTTATTAATTATTTGCCCTGGGGCTCTAAGGATAGGACCATTGTCACCTGGCATCATATGTATTGGCTTGTCTTTAAGACCTCTTTGGGGTTGTATTGTAGACCACTTACTGAATGTTCCTTAGATCTCCTCCATATAAGATACAACTGGGCTTTTTAGCTAGAGTTTATTCAATTTCTCATTAGAATGTTGAGCTGGTTCTTAGCGGAACTGAGTCTTTACAGGGTGTTTGATTGTGGCTCACGAAACAAAGGCTAGAGAGAGTGCCGTAGACTGAGGCTGTCACCCACTTGAGATGTGTCAGCCTGGCAGTTCTATAACACATTCTGATCAGAACAAATGGAAATTTCTATGCCCGGAAATAACCTGCCAGAATCTGTCAAGCTCAATTTCGGATCGTTTGAAGCGATTATCAGAGCTTTGCTCTCTGTCTTTTGTTTAAAAGAATATAAATGTACTAGCAGCTAACATCTTAACAATGCTAGTTTGGCCTTGTCTCTGTCACCTTTGCTATCCACCCCTCCTCTCAGTTGTGCGCCAGTATTAGTTGATTTATAGTCAGGCCAGCTGCTGGTGACCTTGCACTCTAGCTCAGGCATTATAACTAATGGCAGGTCAATAAAGCTACAGTGAAAGTGAACTGGGTGGGGGTTTCGGATATGGAGAATGAAGGTTACAGAGGAGGGTCTGAATTGCAGAAAATTAAACCTGCCAATATTGCTACACTTTACACAGAATCATCCTGAAGGCTGAGTAAATTGTAAGAGTAAGGTGAAGGGAAAAATCTAACACAAGTACTGTAGTGAGCCTATTCAATAAATCAGAGCACCCAGCCAGATTTCATCATCTCCTGGTCTGTCTAGGATAAAATGACATTTGGTTGTTATGAGATACTGCACTTTGCATACAATTGTACTTTGTATTACCTAAAGAGGCTTGTTGCTGTATGGATGCCAGATGTCCTGTTCCAGCAATTGTTTAGTCTAAAGCTGGCTATAGTAAGATCGAATCCCAGCCAGGTCAGCAGGGACTGACTGAGATTCGATCCAATTATGGACAGGCTGTTTGTACTGAAGTTGACCTATTGATCAATTTGCATGCATTGGGCTCCCCTTCAGCAGAACAGAGTAGTGCTGTGGGAGGGATTCCCCAATTCACACTAACTGTGTCGATGAGGTATTCAAGCAATTTTTATTCCTGTAACCCGTGGTTGCAAGAAAGAAAATTCCATCATCTATGGCTTGCTTAATAGGTGCAATTCTAAATATTTCACATGGACTTGGTCAGACACACCTCCTTTACTTCTCTGAAGTCTGTGTAAGGACCCTTGTGCTGAGAGGTGTGGCTGTTACTCAGCTCTGCCAGCAAAGACCACAGAAGTGTGATGGAAGGAAGCAACATTTTTGCTTTGAGAAAAGGATCAAAAAATATTGTTAAGTGTTGTAAAAGCAAGGGACTGCAACAAGGGATGATTTGTGTCAGACATTTCTGAACAAAAACAAGAAATTTCACTGGCACCAGGACACACATTTTTGGGTCACCATCTCAGTAGATGCCAAGGCTGGATGATGCCTGAACAAGGTTGCTGGCATCCTTCTGTAGAAAAAAACAAAGGCAGTTAAGTGTTACACTAACACATAACTTGGTATGTACTCACACAGGTGTCAAACTGGCGCCCCTCCAGTTGTGGAACTACAAGTCCCATGAGGCATTGCAAGACTGACAGTTACAAGCATGACTCCAACAGGCAGCTGCATGTTGGGACTTGTAGTTCCACAACAGCTAGAGGACCATCAGTTAGACACCCCTGTGTGTAATGGATGTAAACTAAATGGATTGTTGTGGTAGGTTCTTGTGATAAGGTGTTGGTAAATTTAAAAAGAGAGGATAGATGTTAAACAAAATAAGACTTGTTCACATATCATGTAGCAATCCATCTGTGCACATTTTTAAAGCGCAATTCTGCCTGTCACATAGGGCCAGCCTATGTGCGTTTGTCACCTAAAAAGAAGCTCCTGCTCCTTTTTGAGTGTCAGGCTTTGTGCAACTTTTAATTGCTTGTTTTGCGGTGACTGCTGCACAACAACCGTGGCAGAATTACATCGTATTTGGGGTGCTATTAAACGTCAATGCCACCCAAACGTATGTTGTGCATTGTGCAGCAATTGCCATTGCAATTTGGAATTGTGGGATTTTTGAATTTCATTGATTCTGCCCATGATTCCAAATTATGAATTTGTGTGAATGCAGCCTAAGACTGTATTGTGCGTGGCCAGGTATAGACATAGAGCAAAGTGCTAAGTGCAGTAACCTAAAGCAACTAATCAGAATTCATTTGTCAAGGTTCTGGAAAATTGAAATCTTATTGGTTGCTATGTGTTATTACACTTTAGGGCCCTTTCCAATGAGCCTTCAATCTGGACCTACCAATCAGTTTTTACATAATGTATGCCTATGGGTGGGTAGCTGTAAAAGGATGTACATCCAAGTCGTGTTGTTTCCTGTGTTTGCTAGACATAAATTGATGTTAGCGGTTTTGATTTTTTTTTGACTTTTGTCCACTTATAACTATTTTCTTCAACAACAAAAAGTGAACATGTGAAAAATGGATATATAGTGAAGGAAACTGAACTGAAGATGGTTGTAGACACTGATGTAAAAGGATTCAGTTTTTTTTTCACATCTTCTACTCTCTCTCTCTTGGATTTAAACAACCAATATGTAGGTACTTCCACCTTTAAATTTCAGGTGATGTGCAAGAATAATGAGAATTTGACACAAAGGATTACAGTTGATAGAACACAGAACAAGATAAGTTTACCTTTAGCAACATGTTACATCCGTGTTCAAGGTGTAACATATACCATGTTACTAATTCAGCGGCCCAATACACCTCCCCCACATCCCACCCTGTGAGAGCAGGCAGGGGATCCTCTCCTTGTACCCTCTGTCACAATTTAAAAACCAGCATGGCAGTGCACCTACACAGCCACATCATTCATTCACAAGAATAGAATGAAGTCCTATCTACCACCACAGCAGATGGCTTGTACGAGGTGAGACAATTTAACTCCTGAAAAGTCATGACCTGGACTGAGTGAAGCTAAGGAGAGAGCCAGCATGACTGGGGCTTGCAGACGAGGCGGAGATTGGATTTGGGTGGGAGGATATTCAGTAGGCAGGGGTGGTTACTCACCTGATTGGAGTATTCGAGCTTGAGGGTGGTCTTTCCAGGATGAGGAGAGGGGTTGGGACTTGTCGGGTGTCAGTCGGAGCTTGTGCCAGCACAGGTGTGGTTTCTCCCACCCTCTCTCCATGGACCTGTTTCTTTGTTTTGTTTTTGATTTGGTTATTGGTCTTGTCCTTTGTGTTTGTCATGTTGTTTGGTTTTGTGTGGGTTCCTTGATTTTGTTTTCTTTCCTTGATCTGCATTTTGTGTCCTGAGGTGTTTGTCTGGTGGTTTTTGTTTTGTCATGGCAGCTGGCAGGGGTCGCTGGGTCTTTGAAGGCGGTGCTGGAGTGACAATTTGGTGGATTTTGCGTTGGGACCATCGTAGGTATGGGTTTTCCTTCCCAATTATAAGGTTACGTTGGTAAGGTGGTAGTTAATGGGCTGTATCTGGGACAGGTAGCTGTAGTATTGTCCCCGAGGCGGTGCAGTAGCGGCTGGGGGCCTTTTCATTTGGTGTCAGACACAGCCGAGTTATTGATGTGAGTAACAGTGCCTTCGAAGACCTTAGACCCGGTTGGGATCATTACGGTCAGTTATTATTTGATTGTACTGTATGAAGTGTTATGTTAAATAAATGGACTGCTATGGCTGGTTTTACACCAAAAGGAGAGTTGCGTGGTTAATTCAGGTGGGAGAAGGTTGAGGGGTGGTTGTTTTATTGGTTAGGTGGTAAGTATTAGCCTCGATATTTTGCATGTCTCTCAGTCATGCCTGCAGCGTATCACTATGGTGGGGATTCACACAGCCATTAGCACTCGCGTGTGTTCTGACATGTTCCAACTTGCACTCACCTGGGTCTCAGACCAGTTGACTCAGTCTTTATGGAGTAATAGAAGAAATAACAAGTGTATGTGTGCTGTTGGCAGAAAATGAGTGACATGAAACTGGATTAACATCAAATTTGTGTGAAAATTTGCAAAAGTGTGAGTGAAACTTTAGCTCTGCTAGAACAGACTTTGGGGGAACAGCCCATGAAGAAATCAAATTTTTTTGAATATCCAAGGTTGTTTAAGGAGGGGCAGGAAGATGTTTGTGATGACCCAAGAAGTGGGCAACCAAAAACACAAAGGAAGGATGCAAATGTGCACAGAATGTGAATCCTCACATGCTTACTGGGACTCTGGCCTGACAAATGGATTCTCCACCATGGCAATGCTCCTACACATGATGCGTTAAATGTTCACAAGTTCCTGGCCCAGAAATTTAATAAAAAATTAACCAACCACACTATTTCCCTGATTTGGCACCCTATGACTTTTGGCTGTTTCCAAAATTTGCTGACAGACTTGCTGACATTCTGGACATGCAGCTTGCTGCAACAAAGATACTGTGCAGCGTTCCAGAAATCAAATTACAAGAATGTTTCTGGCAGCGGCACAGTCATCTAAAAAAGTGAGTTGCTTCACAAGGAGACTACTTTGAGTGCCGGTTCACATATATACAGATTGGATGTGGTCTGCATAACATGTGAAAAAACATTGCTTCCTATGGTGCCTGTTCACATATGTCCGGTGCACTGGCGGTGCAGATACAGTGCCATTTGAAAAACAGTCATGTATGATTTCTGAGCAGTGCCTTCAGGTTCAGGTGCAGATTGCAGGCTATTGACTTATATGGGATCCATTTGTAAACCACGTGTGTGTGAACAGGATAGGATCCTGAGCTAATCCTGTCCTGAACCTGATGTAAAGTAAACCTGAACAGCTACTGTATCAATTGGATGTGAAACCTGAGCTTCAGACCACACCACAGATGTGTGAATCAGCTCTGAAGGTGACAACAGCTAGTGTGCAGATAAGCAAACACAAAATTTTTTTTTACAGTTCATTCCAGGAATTAAATTGTCACATCTTATAGTTCTCAATGAACTACGAGGATGCTGATGAGCGCCCTCATAATTTATCACTCTTCTTTCCTGGAGGTACAGTACATGCAGACAGTTGTGCTGAGTTTCTTTAGGAAGCTGATGATGAACCTGCTGCTGATCGCAGGTGCAATGTTCTGCAGGTTCCTACGAAGAAAAATAATAAAAATGCACATTTTCTTACCTGCTAAAAATTAGCTTTTTTTTAAATTGAACTTAGCCTGCAAAAATAAAATCAAGCCTGATTGCTCTAACAAAAGTATGGTTTCAAGTACCTGACACAGGTGGGGAAAGGGTAACTGGCAGCCAATCAGCAATCATCTGCAACAATCTGATATTTATCACTGACTGGGAGGCTCTTAAAATGACTGGTTACCTCATATGAACAGTACCATCTTCCCCAACATTTTAACCAAGAAAGAAGAAAATCTTCAAAAGCTATTTTTTATGCAAAAGACAAGATTTTGCAATAATCCTAATCAAATGGTTACAGGCAGGCATCATACAGCAAACACAAAGGATGAGAATCCATGTCTTTATAGACACACTGATAGCATTATAAACAGAAAGGTTTATTACAATATATAAAATAACTATAATATGCTAGTGATTGTTAATTTATATACTGATCACAACTGAATGGCAGTTGCTTTCTACAGTAAGAATATACATTTACAGACCATATACCTGAATACAAGTACAGATGAAGAATGGAGCCCCTTGCTCTGGCCTAATGTGCATACTTCCAGTTTTTTGTTGAATCCAGCCAACACAGTAGGTCTATTGCTTTACATTTATCTGCATCAACTAATTTACATTGGTGACCAATGGAGTAGTGGCCCCTGATATATAGGTGGTCAGTGCACTTTACACTTTACTTGGTGGTCATTGTAGTGCCCCCTGTTACATTGTCAGTCAGCATAGGGCTCCCATTACTGCAGTGTTTAGCGTACTGTTCCTATTACATTGGTGGTCAGTGTAGCACTCTCTTTAAATCTGTGGTCAATGTTGTGCCCTGCTATGTTGCTGGACAGTTTAGTGCCCCATTACATTGGTAATCAGTAGTAAATTGCCCCACTGTGTTTGTGTCAATTGGGAAGTGCCAATTACATTGGTGGTTAGTGTAGTGCCCTATTACATTGGTGTGTCAAATTGTACCATTCTATTGTTGTCCATTGTGTACTGGCCCATTATACTGATGTCAGTGGTGAAGTAACCTGTTATATTGGTGTCCCTGGTAAAGTGCTTGGTACATTGGTGTCAGTGGTGAAGTACCCTGCTACATTGGTGTCAATGGTGAAGGGGCCTGTTACATTTTTTCACTGGGGAAGTGCTTGTTACATTGGTGTCAGTAAGACAGTGCCCCATTATATTGGTGTCACTGGGAAAGTTCCCATTACTTTGGTGTCAGTGGGTAGTTCCCATGACATTGGTGTCAGTCGGAAAGTGCCCCATTACATTTGTGTCACTGAGGAAGTGCCCCATTACATTGGTGTCAGTTGGGAAGTGTCCATTACATTGGTGTCAGTTGGGAAGTGTCCATTACATTGGTGTCAGTGGGGAAGTGTCCATTACATTGGTGTCAGTGGGGAAGTGCCCCATTACATTGGTGTCAGTGGGGAAGTGCCCCATTACATTGGTGTCAGTGGGGAAGTGCCCCATTACATTGGTGTCAGTGGGGAAGTGCCCCATAACATTGGTGTCAGTGGGGAAGTGCCCCATTACATTGGAGTCAGTGGGGAAGTGCCTCATTACATTGGAGTCAGTGGGGAAGTGTCCCATTACATTGGAGTCAGTGGGGAAGTGCCCCATTACATTGGGGTCAGTAGGGAAGTACTCTGCTATATTGGTGTCAGTGAGGAAGTGCTTGTTACATTGGTGTCAGTAAGGAAGTGTCCCATTACCCTGGTGTTAGTAGGAAAGTGTCCATTCTATTGGTGTCAGTGGGGACGTGCCCATTACATTGGTGTCAGTAAGGAAGTGTCCTATTACCCTGGTGTCAGTGGGAAAGTGTCCATTCTATTGGTGTCAGTGGGGAAGTGCCCATTACATTGGTGTCAATGGGGAAGTGCTCATTACATTGGTGTCAGTAAGGAAATGCCTCATTACATTGGTGTCAGTGGGGAAGTGTCCTGTTATGTTGTTGGTGGTAAGTAAGAACTAAATACATGCTGTAGCTGGTGTGAGTGCTGCTAGTTTTGCTGAGTGACCTCAATGTCTGAACGATGCAAGTGCCTGCAGTGTACCCCATGTGTGGTAACACCTTGTTAGGAGCAGAATTGTCACCCCACCCTTGGTACTCCACTGCATGAACGCTATTCGCATATATTCAGTTATCTTAACTTGTTTGTATCCACTTTTAGTAAATGTGTTTTGTACATCAAAATAAGGATCCAGCGCTCAATCTTGGTCATACATGGGGGAGGGAGTTGATTAACTAAAGTAGTAGAACATGTTTGTAAGGCAAGTGGGTGACACTTCCTCCCTGTTCCCTTCCTCCTTGGGCACCAAGTGTGGGTTACATAGGAGGCCTACCCTGTGGTGGGTTTCTTCTGGGCTACGCTAGGCACCTAAAACAGGGTAACTCTACTTCACACACATGGGGTACCTTTACTCTGTGCCGTTTCATCATTGCCTTGGGACAAGGCTGAGGTATTCATCAGGGAATACTTGACTTTAAAGTGTTACTAAACCCAGGACCCTGCATTCACTATATCTGGTCTCGCACAATACACACAACATGGAAATGCAATTGTTTTAGTAAATAAACACTGCTAAATACCTTTTCTCATCGTTTTTTCAGCAGTCAGAGCAGTCTTGTGACTTCTATCAGTGTCCAGCCGAGCACTGGTTAAAGCTTGTAGGAGGAGTTTTCATTTTGCTCTAGGAGGATGAAGAACCCCTGACCTCTGTCTGGACAGTGCTGATTGGCCCTGTGCTGATCACATGCACTCTCCCAAGAAAAAAAAACCCTGTCTAGCAATACACACCAAACTGAGCATGTGCAGAGTGACTCCACATGATTTGTCTTATCAGGAGATAAGAGGGTGGCACTGGAAGAAGGGGAGGATCAAAGATTCAGGATCAAACAGCGTTTACACAATGCAAATTATTAACCCCTTAAGTTCCACAGTGAGTATAACAAGCATGCTTTACTGCATATACATACTGATTTTACTGTTGTGAGTTTAGTAACACTTTAAGGCATGCCTCTGACATTAGAGATGACTGATACACAGTGTACACTTGCACAGCTTTTCTCCAGTTACTCTCAGGTTCCCTTGTAAATATACAGTTGTGTTCCAAATAATAGCAGTGTGTTGAAAAAAGTGAATAAAGCTCAAAATCCTTCTAATAGCTTTTATTTTCATACACACAAATGCATTGGGAACACTACACATTCTATTCCAAATCAAAACATGAAGAAAAATATATCAAATTTGGTTGTTCCTCTAAAAAAATTGAAGAAAAGTGAATATTAGACTGTTCAAAAAAATAGCAGTGTTTGTATTCTTCTTTACAAACTCAAACATTCACTATATAAACTGAAAAATGTTTGAAGATTTTGCTTTCCTTTGAATCACTTAATGAATATTTAGTTGTATAAGCACTGTTTCTGAGAACTGCTGTACATCTGTGTTGCATGGAGTCACCCAACTTCTGGCACCTGTGATCAGGTATTCCAGCCCAGGATGATTGGACTACATTCCACAGTTCTTCTCTATTTCTTGGTTTTGCCTCAGAAACTGCATTTTTGAGGTCACCCCACAAGTTTTCTATTGGAATAAGATCCGGGGATTGGGCTGGCCACTCCATAACGTCAATCTTGTTGGTCTGGAACCAAGATGTTGCACGTTTACTGGTGTGTTTGGGGTCGTTGTCTTGTTGGAACACCCATTTCAAGGGCATTTCCTCTTCAGCATAAGGCAGCATGACCTCTTCAAGTATTCTGATGTATTCAAACTGACCCATGATCCCTGGTATGCGATAAATAGGCCCAACACCGTAGTATGAGAAACATCCCCATATCATGATGCTTGCACAACCATGCTTCACTGTCTTCACAGTGTACTGTGGCTTGAATTCAGTGTTTGGGGGTCGTCTGACAAACTGTCTCCGGCCACTAGACCCAAAAAAGAACAATCTTACTTTCATCAGTCCACAAAATGTTGCACCATTTCTCTTTAGGCCAGTCAATGTGCTCTTTGGCAAATTGTAACCTCTTCAGCACATGTCTTTTTTTCAACAGTGGGACTTTGCGGGGGCTTCTTGCAGATAGCTTGGCTTCACATAGGCGTCTTCTAATTGTAACAGTACTCACAGGTAACTTTAGACCTTCTTTGATCTTCCTGGAGCTGATTGTTGGCTGAGTCCTTGCCATTTTGGCTATTCTTCCATCCATTCGAATGGTAGTTTTTTCACTTTCTTCCACGTCTTTCAGGTTTTGGCTGCCATTTTAAAGCATTTGCGATCATTTTAGCTGAGCAGCCTATCATTTTCTGCACTTTTTTATATGTTTTCCCCTCTCCAATCAACTTTTTAATCAAGGTACTCTGTTCTTCTGAACAATGTCTGGAACAACCCATTTTCCTCAGAATTTCAGAGAGAAATGCACTGTAACAAGCATGTACAACATTTGCTGCCTTCCTTCCCTAAATAAGGGCAATAATTGCCACCTGTTTTTCAAAGAATGAATGACCTCACTAATAGAACTCCACACTGCTATTATTTTGAACATGCCCCTTTCAATTAGTGATTCAATGACACAGAATCAGCAGCATGTATGTCATGACTATTGGGTCTGTTGGATTTCTATTACTCTACTACACTTGCTAGTAAATTATTTGCCATGTAGAAATATCATTTCTACCAAAAACAGTGATTAATCAGGTTAGTGATGTCTGACTGCTATTATTTTGAACACAACTGTACTTCTTCCCACTGTAGCTTGCAATTAGACAGGCCGTGCCAAACACTGACCACAACCACCTGTCCAGGGTTTCTCACTACCAGTCCTGGTAGCAGTATGGAATCCCACTATGCACATTGCATGGGCTCCAAGCGTGTACTCGACTTTAACTCTTGAACTTCTGTACCTCTGTACAGGATGGCAATTCCACCTATAACAGGTATAACAGGCTGCTTTCTTACTGTACTTTCCATTGCTTCATGGCAACCACATGTATAGCTTGCATTAAGGTGACTCTTAGCATGTTAACTCTTCATATCCCATGTACTAGTACCCAAGCTGTAGACTAAGTGCGCAATAGTGGCAGTTACTTGCAGTGCACCCCTTTCAAAGGACTTCAGACCAGGCTAAAGGCAAAGTTTAATGCTTTACTTGAGTTAAAGTGCAACATTACAAAATAGTCCAAGCAGACAAGGTAGTCCAGCAGAACTTCAATAAAATAGACAACATTCCTAAGTATCTAGTCCCTTCTCCTAACCAGGCTCTGTGGTGCCATGGCGTACCTGAGATAGAGTCCATGTCAAGCATGGTCCAATAGTAGCATCCTCCAGTAGCTGGTATCTTTGGGGGGAACTTCAAGTTGGGCGGCTCTCTTATCCTAAGGTCTCCTCACTGGCTGGATCCCTCACAGAACACTGCAGATGAAGTAGCCATAGGTCTCTCAAACTCCTACTGGGGGAACTGGGAAAAAGGGAAGGTAAGGCTCTCAGACCTGGCCCACTGTCCCTTTTGATATACACAGGAGTATTGGGTCAGACCCAACAATCCTGCCAAAAGCCAAAGAACTGGGATAGGCATTAATCCCTACCCTCCCATCTCTGGCAGCACCTATCTAGCAAAATGTTAACCCACTTAACAGTTCATTTTCAAAACAAATTTTCTCTGGGGGGGTTTTGTTATAAGAGAACCTGTTACTCACATCTGAATGGGCAAAGTCACAAAGTCTCTTTAAAGGGAATGTATTGTCTTTGAAATATTGAGATATTGAAATAATATCTCAGTATATAATTTCAGCAATATTTGTTCTTATATTCTAAAATTCTAATTTCTATATACAATTTGTTAATTATACATCTTCATGGGGCAGCCATAATTGTTCATTACATATAGAATATACAGTAGGTTCTGCTTCCTGCTTTGTAGCCCAACAAAATGTTCCTTCTCACAATGCAATTCTATATGAATTTCCTAAACCCTAATTTACACAGATGTAAACATCATTATGGAGAGACAATTGTGAATGATGGACAGATAGATTTAGGTCCAAAAAGATGAAAGTTAAGAGTTATAAGCAACACCTCCATATTTTATTTTTTTCAGTGTTTGGAAATAATCTTTACTTCTGTTACACATGTACAATGTGATATTATTTCTAGAAGCAAAGCTTTCCAGCACAGGAATTTAAGCCCAAACTGTGAAATATAATTCCATAGAAAAGGAAGCAGCCACCAGAGACAGCGCTACTAATTCTGAATATGAAAAAAGAACACAAGATTCTGTCTAGATTTGTCAATGGTTGTTACAGATTATTTGTGTCCATTAGGATTCAGAAACAGTTAAATGTCCCATGGAAACTCAAACACCTGGACTAGTTAAATGATTTCAGATAGGGAGATCTACATTAATAATTTCCCATGGAGAAATAGTGAAGGTTTCTTTTCCGATTTGAGCAATTCACATCTTAAATTAAAGTGCTTCATCTACAATGTAATAGCTATAGATCGTCTCCCCTGTGTGTCAGTGTTTCATATTGACCTGCAGTGAAGGCAAAGCTACAATCTTTCTTCCTAACACAACAGATGCCACTGTCAATTCACAGCGCACTGCAATTTTCATGACATCATTATTTCTGGGGGGAAATCAAAGAATTTTCTGTATTGGAAAATGTGTCATTTTTTTTCTTCCTCTCATACCGCGTTAGTCTTCTCCAGACCAACATGCTGCTGGGTTGCAATGTAGATGGTAATTTTTTGTGTCCTTTTAAAAGCAAAAAGGGAAGAAAAGTACTTAGACTTAATTTATATTAAAGTGGTCTTGTGGAAAAAATAAAAATGTAACCTTTATAGTCATTTGAAGACCAATCCATGCACCTTATTTTGTTGGGTTAGGGAGCTTTGGTTTAAAGGATAAGTTCACCTTTTAGACAAAAATAATAAATGCACATTTTTTTGTAGGTAAAAAATTAGCATTTTTTATTTTTGTCTAGAGGAGCCTAGAAAGCTTGTACGGGATGTACAAGCAAGCAGATATTCTGACAGGAAGCTTCAATGAACTACCATGGAGATCCATTGCACCATGATAGTTCATTGAAAGCTACAAGCTGACAGCCGCTAAGGCTGCCGGGATTTGCAGTTCATTCATTCACGGAAGTCTGTGAGTTAATGATGCAACCATATGGGCGGAGCCCCGCATGGCCATGCTGTTTTCAAATCTGACAGATAGTACAAGGAGAAGTCTCCTTGTACTATCTGTCAGAGAGAGGGGAGCGATGTTGCGGCTGCAGCTATGGGAACATGTTACATATTCCACCCTAAAAAACAGGTGGAATATGTTACATGTTCCCAAAGGTGAACTTATCCTTTCAATTGGTCTCATTAGATCACCAATGCTTTGAGAGTTCTGGAATCTAATCACAAGTCAATTTAATGATTATAGTGAACATATTAGGGATCTAATTATAAATATTTACACCCAAGACCCATATATTTTTCCAGCTGAATCCAATTAGAAAATGTGTGAATCGTGGATAAAGTTGTGTGAATCTTGTTAGAAAACTTTAAAAATAGACCTCAATATACTGTATTGGAAAACATTTGTGGACAACTGACCATCCCACTGTTCAGAGATCTTCAGGCATGCCATTCCAAAAACATGTGTTGATAAGGAATTGGCCATCCTTTTCTGACTTTTAAAGCCTCCACTCCTCTGGGCCAGCTATTCAATAGTTTTGGGAGTGTGTCTGTGGGAATTTGTGCCCATTTATATTTAGCCAACAGAACTTTTGTGGGGTCAGGTGCTGGATGAGAAGATCTGGCTCCGAATAGGCATCCCAAATTATCCGAATGGTGTTCACTAGGGTAGGGATCAAGGTTCTATGCAGGTTACTCGAATTTTCCACACCAAACCTTTGTGTATGTTTTTATGGAGCTCTCTTTATGAACAGGGGCACAGCCATGCTGGAATCAAAACTGTTGCCACAAAGTTGGAAGCACACAAATGTCCAGAATGTCGTTGCATGAGTTAGTATTAACAATACCCTTCACTGGATTCATCTGAGCTCCATAATTTGGAGGGCTGTTCACATACATTTGAGTATATAGTAGGTGTAATGGTCAAGTGTTCACAAACCTTTGCTCATATAGGGGTTGATTTACTAAAACTGGAGAGTGCAAAGTCTGGTCCAGCTGTGCATGGCAGCCAATCAGCTTGTAGCTTCAACTTATTCAGTTAAGCTTTGACAATAAAACCTGGAAGCTGATTGGTTTCTATGCAGAGCTGTACCAGATTTGGCACTCTCCAGTTTTAATAATGCAACCCCATAGTGTATGTCTGCTCATATTTGGCATGTTTAGTAAGTTATTTTGGGATTCTGTAATCAATTAGATGAGCCATAATATTTAGAGTGTTCATATCTTTTTTTTTGTTTACAAACTGTTTATTTGAAAAGGTTTGAATAAGTAAAGTATACATTACAACAGATAGGCCATTACATAAGTCATATGCAATGTAATATCAAAAAGCATAACAAAATATCTTTGTACAAAGAGATATAATGTACATTTCGTATAACAAAAATTCTGAAATCAGTTTAAGTCACTGATACAGTGTATAATGTAATACTGTTATGATGAATCACTGATATACTATTGACATTAAAAAAGGAAAAGATAAAAAAAAAGGGAAAATAAAGAAACAAACAAATTGAGGTCTTAATCACTGAGTGTTTTTTTGATAGAGAGCCATGGTTCCCATTTTGCATTGAACATATGCATGGTTTCAGAAGTCATATGGAAAATTCTCTCAGACAGCATAACACAGTCAGCTCTATCCACAATATGTGAGAAGGGAACCAAAGGGCTTTTCCAATTAAAGGCTATGGACCACTGTGTGGCGACACAGATAGTATGGATCAGTTGTATTGCAATGTGAGGTAAGCCCAGAATTGGTGCAAATAATAAACATATCGATAGAGACAGACTGCTGGGCCAGACGCTAAATGAGAAGCTAAGGAACATGTTCTCAGCCATATCGGTTTCAATATTTCACAATCCCAAAACATATGTAAGAGAGAGCCCACCACTGAGCAGCCTCTAAAACAACTCTCTGAAGAATCAACATACATATTATGAATTCTAGAAAGAGTATATTACTATATTACTTTCATAGCTGTTTCCCTTATGGAAAAAGAATGAGTGCATTTATGGAGATTCAGTAACATGTTAGACCATTCCACTAAAGAGTATTGGGCACCGCATTCCCATTCCCACTGTAACATGTAAGGAAGTTCATCCTGATTAGGTGATGTTTGTATAACTTTGTAGATAGTCAATATAATACCCTTACCTCTAGGAGAAGATTTATACATCCTTTCAAAAATAGTCATATCCTTTGAGGCTGATAAGGAATAATTTGTGGCACAAAATTGTTTAATTTGATGATATCTATGTAGTTCTCTATGGGGGATATTGTTAAGAAAATGAAGATTCGAAAATGAAATAAAACCAGAACTAGTTTGTAATGAATATAATGTAATCAATTTTTTGATTTCCCACCATATAAAATTTTTGGAGAGGAGAATGCGGTACCCAATTTAGGATCTCCCAAAAAGGAAATCAACGGAGAAAACTGAGAGATCAAGTTAAATTTGTTTGTATGTGAGTTCCATAGATGTATAGATTGTGCAAGCAGAGAGTTATATGGGGCAGTCATTGTATGAGATAAACTGGATGCCCAAAGCAAACCAGGCAGGTAGTATGGATAAATTGATCCGGACTCAAATCTAATCCAAGGGACCTTAGAGTGGTGGATATTCCATTGTGCCAGTTGAGTAAATCTGGCGGCAAGATAATACGACCATAAATGTGGAACTCCTAACCCGCCAGAGGATTGTGAGTTATAAAGTATTGTTTTAGAGAATTTTGGACGTTTGCCAAGCCATATAAATATATTTATCTCCCTTTGAATGCTATCTAGAAATGCTTTAGAGATTTTTATTGGGAGGGCTCTAAATAGGTACAGTAGTTTGAGAAGTATACTCATTTTAATGTCTGTTACTCTGCCCAAAAATGATATAGGGAATGTTTTCCAAAGTTTAAGAATAATTTTTGTATGGATAGTATGAAAATTGTAATGGAATAGGTCACTAAAAGAGTGGGTCAAATCAATTCCTAAATAGGGAATCGAATCTTTAGACCATTGAAATGGGAAAGAGATTTTAAGTCTCTCTCTCAAGAGAGGAGATATATTAATTGGTAATGCATTAGATTTAGATAGACTGACCTGTAGACCTGAAAGGGAGGAGAATTTATTAAGGGTAGATAGAAGGTTCGGTAAAGAGAGTAATGGTTTAGTGATAAATAGTAGAGCATCATCTGCATATAAGCAAAGCTTAAATTCTTGAAATCCATTAGAATATCCTGCAACATCTGGATGTTTGTTGATTGCTTTAGCAAGGGGCTCCAACGCCAAGGCGAAAATTAGGGGTGAAAGAGGACACCCCTGACGAGTGCCTCTATCACAGAGAAAATTTCTGACTTATAGCCTGGAATTTTGATCCTTGTTTTGGAGGAGTGGTATAACACTTGAAAGCCTTGAGTAAATTCCCCAACCAAACCAAATTGATGAAGTAGAGTGTTAAGATAGGGCGATGTCACACTTTCAAAAGCTTTGTGGATGTCTAAACTTAATATAACCACCTCTTTAGAGTTTAGATTGGCAACTTGTATGACATCAGTAGCCAGCCTTATACTGGTCGTAATTAGCCTGTTCAGAATAAATTCTGATTGATCCGGTGATATAATAGATGGAATAATGGAGGCCAATCTGTCAGCTAGAATTCTACTAAATGTTTTTAGATCATTATTAATCAACAAAATTGGCCTGTAATTTTGAGGATAAAGATGGTCCTTTTTAGGCTTAGGTAACAACGACATATTTGCCAATAACATTTGGTCAGTAAAATGATGACCCTGAAGAATGAAATTGAAAAAGTGATGACAATTTAGGGGCCAAAATTGTGGCAAAATTCTTATAATAAGCTGAGGTATATCCATCTGGGCCTGGAGCTGTAGAATGTGTTAAAGATTTAATAATTTCTGTGCTTCTGTTCAAGGTGAATTTAATATATCTTTTTCGGCCTTTATAACTGATGGGAGGGGGATATAATTAAACCATTCTAATATTGAATCAGGTATTCTATGAATAGGAGGGGCAAGCAGATACTTATAGAACTTCTCAAAAATTTGTGAGACCTCTATAGGTATTGAGGAGATTCATTTATAAACCTGTATTAGCTTGTGTCGAAAAGAGAAAATAAAATACAAAATAGGGATCTTGAAGCCTAAGACATTTGCATTACCCAGAAGCCTCAACAATATATGAAATAACTTGTAAACTTTATAAAGACAGCCAGCAAAGAACAAAAAGCTAGCAGAAAAGAAAAGACAACATGAATACAACAAAAATAATGGATCAGGGATCTCTTCAACACTTGATAACAATCTGTTACTTATGGGACTAATAAGTCCCAAATTCAAACTTGGTAAGACTCTAGGGAGCGAATACGCCAAGTTTGAATAGGGCTGC
Organism: Staurois parvus; assembly: GCF_062004578.1. NCBI lineage: Eukaryota > Metazoa > Chordata > Amphibia > Anura > Ranidae > Staurois > Staurois parvus. The sequence continues at coordinate 13,756,548 of NW_028318099.1, forward strand.
ATTACAGCGGAATGAACAGGCAGTACTGGGAAAAAAAGAAATTAATTATACAACATATAAGTGCAATGCCTTAACTATAAACTGATGCACCTTAGAGATAGGGAGCGTAAATTTTAATAGAGAAGGAACATAAAATTAAGCATCAAGCTATAAATCATGAAAGGTATAACCAGGGGGACAGACCATAATCATATAGCTGTTGTGTGAAGAAGAGAAAAGACAAAAAAATAGTTTTTCTCTCCATTTTAATCAACTAAACTTTCACCACTCTACTTCAAGATTAGTCATAATGATGTAGTGATCTGTAGTGATTATTCATCCAATCTCATGGTGAACACGACGTCTGTCATGCCTGGAAGCAGGAGTGAAGCAAATTGGTGTTGGATGAGACGTATTTGGTGGTCTAGGTGAAGAGTCAGCCTCACGAAGACCAAGCTTGACTAGAATATCAAGTCCTTCTTGCAGAGAGGTGGCTTCATAAATAGAACCATTATGTGGAATGATGAGTTTGAAAGGAAAACCCCATCTATAAATGGATCCTGGCTGATGCAAGTGATGTTGTCACTTCTTTTATTTGCCGGCGTCTCTCTAATGTAGCTGGAAAAATTAGAATTTTAAAGCCATCTAAGAAGATGTTTTGGGTGTTACTTGCAGATCTTAGTATATTTTCTTTACTTAAAAAGTTCTTCATACACAGAACCAGATCTCTGGGAGGTTTATTTGGTGGCAGTTTAGGGCAAAGAGCCCTGTGAAGGCAATTGTATCCTGAAATGAAGGCCATGGGATCCTGGTCAGGTAATAGGGATTTGAATAATTTAATTGTGGCTGGCATCAGATCTGTAACTGATTCAGGGATTCCACGAATTCTGAGAATGTTTCTTCTGTTTCAGTTGTCAAGATCTTCAACTTGGGCTTGCACTAATAAAAAGGCCTGTGAAAGGGATACATGTTCTCTGCTGAGATCTTTATAAGCTAAGCTGAGTTCATCATGTTTCATCTCAAGCCTGTCAGTTCGGCCCCCTAGAGCAGCTAACTCCTGTGAGAGAGTGTTGGAAGTCTTATGCAGTTCTGATTGGAATTTAGCTGCTGCTATTTTATGATGCATATTCTCTAACCTCTTGTCAAGGTCAACTTTAGTGAGAGAATTAGAGTACTCACGATCTTGTGGAGTGATTATTGTATCATGATCTGATGAAGGCAGTATAGGAGAAGCTGAGAGGTTGCCAGCGCCATCTTGAGCCATATGTGATCTTTCCTGTTCCCGCATAAGGTATTGAGTTAGGGATTTCTGAGTACTCTTGTGCTGTTTTCTCCTTGAGGCAGGCATGCACAGGATCTGATGATCCAGGGGGTGATAGAAAAAGTGAAATGATTGATCTGAAGCCCCTCTAACATAGCAGGTTTCCTGGCCGATGTGCGGAGCTGAGCCAACTAGCCACTGCTCCGTTCCATGCCGTGCATGAGCCCCCCTAGAGTGTTTATATCTTAAAGTTAAACATAATAGTTTTTAGTATGTTATTGAAAAGCACAGTGGCTAGATGTTAAGTGCAAGCGTTATAAACCATAGCAATCAAGTAGATATACGGTTTAGCTCAAAAGTTTGCATACCCTGGTGGAAATTGTGACATTTTGGCATTGATATTGAAAATATGACTTATTATTATTATACAGGATTTATATATTATTATTATACAGGATTTATATATTATTATTATTATACAGGATTTATACAGCGCCAACAGTTTGCTCAGCATTTTACAATATAAAGGGAGACAATACAGCAACAATACAGTTCAATACAAGAGGAACAGGAGGGCCCTGCTCCTTGGAGCTTACTATCTAGATCATGTAAAAAAACTGTCTTTTATTTAAGGATAGTGATCATATGAAGCCAATTATTATCACATAGTTGTTTGGCTCTTCTTTAAATCATAATGATAACAGAAATCACCCAAATGGCCCAGATCAAAAGTTTACATATTCTGGAATATGCGGCCTTGGTACAGACACACAAGCTGACACACACGGGTTAAAATGCCAATTAGAGGTTAATATCCCACATCTGGAGCTTTTTAAAATTATCATTAGTGTCAGTGTATAGATAGTCTGTGAGTTTGTTAGTTCTCACGAGGTTCTGTTGAGCAGGCTATATACTGAGCCATGGGGAGCAGAAAAGAACGGTCAAAAAACCTGTGTAACAATGTAATGGAACTTTATAAAGATGGAAAAGGACATAAAAAGATATCCAAAAAGGGGAAAGTGGAACTATTGGGGATCTCTTAAATGAAAGCCAAGGTCAGGTAGACCAAAAAAAATTGAAGCCATAACTGCCAGAAGAATTGTTCAGAATACAAAGAAAAACCCACAGGTAACCTCAAGCGAAGTACAGGCTATGTGAAGAAAAACGGTGTGGTTGTTTCAAGAAGCATAATACGACGATACTTGAACAAAAATCAGCTGCATGGTCTAGTTGCCAGAAAAACCTTTACTGCATGAATGTCTCAAAAAAGCCCAGTTACAATATTCCCGACAACACCTTGACATGCCTCATAGCTTCTGGCACACTGTAATTTAGAGTGACAAGACCAAAATAGAGCATTATGGTCACAGTCATAAGCATATATTCTTATGGTCATAAGTCACAAGAATACCATCCCCACTGTAAATCATGATGGTGGCTCGCTGATGTTTTGGGTGTGTGTAAGCTCTAAAGGCATGGGGAATCTTGTGAAAAGTGATGGCAAGATGAATGCAGCATGTTATCAGAAAATACTGGCAGACAATTTGCATTCTTCTGAATGAAAGCTGCGCATGGGATGTTCTTGTTTTTTCCAGCGGGACAATGACTCTCAAGTGGCTAAGTTGACCCTCCAGTGGTTACAGCAGAAAAAGGTTAAGGTTCTGGAGCGGCCATCGCAATCTCCTGACCTTAATATCATTGAGCCACTCTGGGGAGATCTCAAATGTGCAGTTCATGCAACACGACCAAACACTTTGCATGAGCTGAAGGCATTTTGCCAAGACTAATGGTCAGCTATACCACCTGTAAAAATTAAGGGCCTCATACACAACTATTACAAAACACTGCATGCTGTCATTTATGCTACAGGGGGCAATACACAGTATTAAGATCTAAGGGTATGCAGACTTTTGAACAGGGGTCATTTCATTTGTTTACTTTTTTCCATGTTTTGTTTTATAATTGTGCCATTCTGTTATGACGTACAGATGAATATGAGCCCCGTAAGAAATAACAGAAATGTGTTTTGCCTGCTCACTCATGTTTTCTTTAAAAAAGGTACATGCTCTATATTACCAATTCTCCAAGAGTATGTAAACCTCTGAGCTCAACTGTAAGTTTGTGGTTTAAGGGTCCTTTCACATAGGCGTTCCATTTCATTTATCAGTTCAGTGATGTTTTTTCAAAGAAAAAAATGGATCAGTTTACATCCGTTTTTCATCAGTTTACATCCTTTTTTTTCATCAGTTTGCATCCTTTTTTGTTTTTTTTCAAAACATTCAAAACAACTGATGTTAATGGATACGGACATTAACAACCGCTAATCCATAGAAATACATGTGTGTCCGTTTTTCATCCATAAATGGACATATGAGAAACGGACATACGGAATGTCCATGTGAAAGAGGCCTAAGGATCTTAGAGGCCTGACTTCTTCTAAATTGCAATGAGTTACTGTACTTAATACACTATATGTACTGTACTTCCTCATTAAATAAGCTTATTTATTACAGGTACTTATATAGCGCTGTCAATTTGCGCAGCACCTTATCTATATATTTCAATATTTTTATTTAGTTTTTCAGAGATAAACAGGAAAAAAACAGGGACAAGAGATATGGTTCATTCATACATATAATATTGCAATAGACAAAATATGGTTGATTATTTTTGTTGTAGTTCCGCCCATTGGACGGATGAGCTGTTGGTCTTGTTTAGCAATATCATCAGAGGTGTTCGTGTGCAATTGATGAACCTTGGTGAGGAGTTTGGGGTGTTAAGGGGTTTTTGGTAGAGAGGTGGGGGAGGATAGGATTGAGGGGAGGAGGGATGTAACTAGGTATTTGAGGAGATACCAGTCTTGGTATGGGGTGTGATTTTAGCCATTGGGTACATTGGATATTGAATTTGTGATAGGAAGAAGTGATAATTTTTCCATTTGACATTGAGTGTTACGGTCAGTAATTAGTGAAGTGATTCAGGGGGCATTGTTTGTGTTCCATAATCTAGTGATATTAATTTTGGCGGCAAAGAGTATGTGGGTGATAATTGTTCGGGAGTGATGAGGGAGTTTCTCGATTCCGATGTGTAGGAGTGCTAATGGGGGGTTCGGGGCTATCGAAATGTTGTTTATTTTAGATATTAATTGAAATATAGCTATTATAGCTGCAAAGGGTGGGCCAACTCAATATTGAACCTTACGGACTAAGACTAGGATGCCATTAATAGCTTGCCTGCCGCCCTATAGTATAATTACTGCTACAGGGTGACAGGGCTGCACAAAATCACACACACACACATATATATATATATATATATATATATATATACACATACAGTGGGGCAAAAAAGTATTTAGACAGCCACCAATTGTGCAAGTTCTCCCACTTAAAAAGATGAAAGAGGCCTGTAATTGGCATCATAGGTAGACCTCAACTATGAGAGACAAAATGAGAAAAAAAATCCAGACAATCACATTGGCTGATTTGGAAAGAATTTATTTGCAAATTATGGTGGAAAATAAGTATTTGGTCACCTACAAACAAGCAAGATTTCTGGCTCTCACAGACCTGTACCTTCTTCTTTAAGAGGCTCCTCTGTCCTGCACTCATTACCTGTATCAATGGCACCTGTTTGAACTTGTTATCAGTATAAAAGACACCTGTCCACAACCTCAAACGGTCGCACTCCAAACTCCACTATGGTGAAGACCAAAGAGCTGTCGAAGGACACCCGAACCAAAATTGTAGACCTGCACCAGGCTGGGAAGACTGAATCTGCAATAGGCAAGCAGCTTGGTGTGAACAAATCAACTGTGGGAGCAATAATTAGAAAATGGAAGACATACAAGACCACTGATAATCTCCCTCGATCTGGGGCTCAACGCAAGATCTCACCCTGTGGGGTCAAAATGATCACAAGAACGGTGAGCAAAAATCCCAGGACCACACGGGGAGACCTAGTGAATGACCTGCAGAGAGCTGGGACCACGTAACAAAGGCTACCATCAGTAACACACAACGCTGCTAGGGACTCAGATCCTGCAGTGCCAGACGTGTCCCCCTGCTTAAGCCAGTACATGTCCGGGCCCGTCTGAAGTTTGCTAGAGAGCATTTGGATGATCCAGAAGAGGACTGGGAGAATGTCATAATCCGCACGTTCCTAACCCCAGAAACCACTAAACAGCTCATCCACTCTCTCATCATATCACGACTCGACTACTGCAACTCCCTCCTCACTGGCCTGCCTCGCCACTGGCTATCCCCGCTTCAGTCCATCCTGAATACGGCTGCCAGACTCATTCACCTTTCTAACCGCTCTGTCTCCGCCACCCCCCTCTGCCAATCCCTCCACTGGCTTCCGATTGCTCAACGGATCAAATTCAAAATCCTAACGCTGACGTACAAAGCTGTCCACCATACTGCCCCGAACTACATCACTGACCTAATATCCAAGTACCGCCCAGCACGCACACTCCGCTCCTCACAAGACCTCCTTCTCTCTAGTTCCCTGGTCTCCTCCTCCCATGCCCGCCTCCAGGACTTCTCCAGGGTGTCACCCATCCTCTGGAACTCCCTGCCCCAACCCATCAGATTATCACCTACTCTTCTCTCCTTTAGGCGCACCCTGAAAACCCATCTCTTCAAGGAAGCCTACCCCACCCCCTGCTAACTTGCCGACCTCCTCCACTCTTCCTACCACCCCATCCCCCACAGCTATCTCCTCCTGTGCCACCACCCTTTCCCTCCTAGATTGTAAGCTCGAAAGAGCAGGGCCCTCGAACCCCTCGTGTATCACATTGTATTGGTATTGTTCTGTCACATGTTCTGTCCCCCTTTGTAATGTACAGCGCTGAGCGAACTATTGGCGCTTTATAAATACTGTATAATAATAATAATAATAATGTCATATGGTCAGATGAAACCAAAATAGAACTGTTTGGTAGAAACACAACTCGTCGTGTTTGGAGGAGAGAGAATGCTGAGTTGCATCCAAAGAACACCATACCTACTGTGAAACATGGGGGTGGCAACATCATGCTTTGGGGCTGTTTCTCCGCAAAGGGACCAGGACAACTGATCCATGTACAGGACAGAATGAATGGGGCCATGTATCATGAGATTTTGAGTGCAAACCTCCTTCCATCAGCAAGGGCATTGAAGATGAAACGTGACTGGGTCTTCCAACATGACAATGATCCCAAACATACCGCCCGGGCAACGAAGGAGTGGCTTCGTAAGAAGCATTTCAAGGTCCTGGAGTGGCCTAGCCAGTCTCCAGATCTCAACCCCATAGAAAACCTTTGGAGGGAGTTGAAAGTCCATGTTGCCCAGCGATAGCCCCAAAACATCACTGCTCTAGAGGAGATCTGCATGGAGGAATGGGCCAACATACCAGCAACAGTGTGCCAACCTTGTGAAGACTTACAGGAAACATTTGACCTCTGTCATTGCCAACAAAGGATATATAACAAAGTATTGAGATGAATTTTTGATATTGACTAAATACTTATTTTCCGCCATAATTTGCAAATAAATTCTTTCCAAATCAGCCAATGTGATTGTCTGGATTTTTTTTCTCATTTTGTCTCTCATAGTTGAGGTCTACCTATGATGCCAATTACAGGCCTCTCTCATCTTTTTAAGTGGGAGAACTTTCACAATTGGTGGCTGACTAAATAATTTTTTGCCCCACTGTATATATATATATATATAATACATTCACATCTGTCCCTTACCCTTAAGGGGCGTACAATCTAAGGTCCCTAACTTACATTCATACAGGCACATACTAGGGCCAATTTATATAGGATCCAATTAACCTACTAGCAGGTCTTCGGAGTGTGGGAGGAAACCTGAGTACCTGAAGGAAACCCACACAGGCACAGGGAGAGCATGCAAATTTCCAGGCAGGTGGTGCTGTGGCTGGGGTTCAGTGCTAACCATTTAGCCACTGTGCTGAGCTTGCCTATAAAAGTAAAAAAATTTAGAAAGAGGGTCTAGTTTTTATTTATACTATATCCTGTAAATCTGCTAAGGAGTTTTCTATCATCGATTTTATCAGCAGCATTTTAATGCACTTATCTAAGTGAGGTTATGGGAAGAAAACTACCCCAGAACCCCATTTGCAAAGGATACAGCTTGAAACACTTCACTTGGGATTACTTGTACCCTGGCATTCAGTCCACAAGGCTCCTACTAACAGCATGTGTGACTGACTGTCATACAACTTCTCCTTAAAGTGGAGCTGTGTCACAAACCATAAAACAAGCGGAGACAGAATGTGCAGTTAAAATAACTCATTTAATGAAATAGCAATAATAACATAGATCAGAAACGTAGTCAAAACAGAAGCCAGGGTTTGGATGCCAGAGCGGATAATCAGTCGAGTCAGAGTCAGGAAACCAGAAGTCAGCGTAGTCAGGAGCCAAAAATCAGGAACAGGAATCAGAAGAAAAGTCCGCCAGACCGAGTTGCACACAGGAACACAGGCAGGAACACACTGGAGATCATAGACCACACAAAAGCAAAGAGGAAATGAGCTAAGCTGCTAAAAAATCAAAAAGGTCTGGCCGTAGGCTGGACTAATGAGGCAGGTAATGGTATCCAGGTGAGTCACTGTGGAGGCAACGAGTGGCTGGAAATTAACCTACAGGTGAGCAGCTTCTGAGCTGGTGAGGGTTTAGTACGGAGGTGGTATAGCAGTTACATGCCAAAGGTTTTAATAAGGAAGCATGGAATACATGGAAATACACATGTTGGAAGGAAGATCTGATGCTTATGCCACAGGGTTAAACCTAAGGAGTATGTGGAAAGGCCCAATATACCGACACGCCAGTTTTAATGAGGGAACATGGAGTCGGAGGTTACAGGAAGACAGCCAGGCCCTCTCCCCAATTTGGTAGGAGGGTGCAGCTAGGCATCAGTGGTCAGCATGGAGTTTGTACCTCTCTCTGGAGCGTTGCAAGGATTCTTGGATCTGCACCCAAATGGAATGGAGTTCTCGAAGATGTTCCTCTAAAGCAGGAATTCCCTGTGGAACGAATGTATCAGGCAACACGGATGGCTGGAACCCATAATTCGCCATAAGGGGAGATAAATCGGGAGGCGGCATTGATGGCGTTATTGTGAGCAAACTCTGCCCAAGGTAACAGGTTTGACCAGTTTTTATGGTTGTCTGAAATATAGCAATGTAGCAATTGTTCTAAGGCTTGATTGGCCCGTTCTGTGGCCCCATTGAACTGCAGGTGATATGTCACAGAGAAGGAAACATGAATTTCTAAATGTGCACAAAAGACTCGCCAAAACCTTGACTCAAACTGGCTACCCCTGTCCGAGATGTTAACTTTAGGTAAGCCATGTAACCAAAAAACCTCCTGAGCGAATATTGATGCCAATTCTTTGAACGCAGGCAACTTCCTTAGTGGAATGCAATGTGACATTTTCAAAAACCGATCAACCAACATAGTAAAAACTGTATTGCCCTGGGAGTTGGGCACATCCACAATAAAATCAATAGACAAGTAGGTCCAAGGTCTCTCTCCACTGGGTATGGGTTGTAGAAGGCGTACTGGAAGGTGTCAAGGTGTTTTTTTCTGAGCACACACAGGACAAGCAGTTACAAAGGTGGTTACATCAGTGCGGAAACTAGGACACCAGAAATGTAGAGACATAGACCATATGAGTTGATTTTCCCCTGGGTGCCCAACTGCTTTGGAAGAATGGTAGGTCTGGAGCAAAGCAGTGCAGAGCCTCTCGAGAACAAAGAAGCGGTCATGAGGTTTCCAGGAGGAGAATGGATTTGAGAAGCCAGAATTCTCCCACTCAAAGGTGAAGTGAGACTAGTGGCCAAAATGTGGTCCAGAGGTATCACCGGAGTATGAACAGACTCCACTTTGGAAGAGGAGGAAAGCTGGCACGATAATGCATCTGTCCTTATATTGTTCATACTGGATGAGAATGAGACTATGTAATTGAAGCTCGACAGAAAAAGGACCCACAGAGCCCTTCTAGGAGATAAGTGTTTAGCCTCAGACAAGAATGTGAGATTGCTATGGTCAGTCCAATTAAGGACCGGCACAGTAGTACCCTCGAGGAGATGCTTCCATTTGTTAAGAGCTAAATGGCTATTAATTCTCTGTCCCCAATTTCGTAATTGCATTCTGTGGGAGAAAATTCTTTAGAAAAGTATCCACAAGTAGGCATAGGGTCCACAGGGGTAGGATGTTGAGACAGGAGAGTGCCTACTCCAGTCTCAGACGCATCAACCTCAAGAATGAAGGGTAGCATAGGATCAGGTTATGCCAGCACTGGGGCTACAGCAAAAGTGGCCTTGAGACATTCAAAGGCTTTAATGGAATCCGGAGACCAATTCTGTGGGTTGTCCTCCTTTCTGGTCATATCAGTCAAGAGTTTGACCAGAGAAGAGAAATTATGAATACATTTCCAATAATCATTGAAGCCAAGAAAACGTTGTAGAGGACGTAGACCTATGGGTCGAGGCCACTGTAAGATTGCAAACAGTTTATCTGGGTCCATCGAAAACTTTGCAGCAGATATGACATAACCCAAAAATTTAACCTGTTTGTGATGAAACTCGCACTTTTCCAACTTGCAATACAGGTTGTTCACTCTCAACCTCTGTAGCACACAGGAAAGGACTGTAAGGTGGTTCTCTAGAGATTTTGAATATATGAGAATATTATTGAGGTAAACCACCACAGCATATCTTGGAGGACATCGTTAATAAATTCTTGGAAAACTGCAGGAGCATTGCAGAGACCAAAGGGCATTATGAGGTATTCATAGTGTGCGCTCCTAATATTAAATGCAGTTTTCCATCCATTGCCCTCTTTAATCCTCTCCAGATTGTATGCCCCTCTCAAATCAAGCTTAGTGAAGACCGTTGCTCCCTTGAGGTTGTCAAATAATTCCATTATTAATGGGATTGGATAAGCAGTTTTAATTGTAATGAGATGTATTGAGACCCCTATAATCAATACAGGGTCTCAGTTCACCACTCTTTTTTACAAAAAAAAAACAGCACCGGCAGAAGAGGATTTGAAGATGACCCCCATCCCCCCCCGAGAGTGAATCCGCAACATACTCCCCCAAAGCCTTATCCTCTGAGACAGACAGAGGGTAAACCCAGTCACAAGGAGGAACAGCACCAGGTTGAAGATAAATTGTGCATTCATAAGGCTGATGTGGTGGCAAAATACCAGCCTGACCTTGGTCAAAGACATCAGACATCCTCTGGCAAAGAAGAGACTGAAGACGTGAGCAAGACCCTACTCACTTTCTGAAAACAAGTATTAGTGCATTGCGGCAACCATGACAGAACCTCGGCTCTATGCCAATCAAATGAAGGATTGTGCTTCTGTAACCAAGGATAACCAATGACAACTGGATAATGAGGTGAGGAAATGACTTAGAATTGGATTATGTCATGGTGAAGAGCCATACAGCCATGGTCAACGGTGCCGTTTCATGGGTCACATGGGCTGGCTGTAGAGGTCTCCCATCAATAGCCTCAATGGCAAGTGGGGAGGCACAAGGCTGCAGCTGTATCAAGTGCTTCAACACGAAGGCACTATTTATGAACAAGCCTGCAGCCCCAGAATCAATTAGTGCCAGGTTGTCGATGGAAAACTCAGACCAGGAAAGGGTAACCGGAACTAGAGGCTTATCTTTATAGATAGCTGGGGACACAAAGACACCACCTAAGGTCAGGCAGATATAAACGATTGGGCATTTGATCACATCCGATTTCCTCCGAACACGTCTAGGACCATAAAAAAAAAAAACTAGAAAACGTTTGCATCCTTTTCCTTTTTGTATACCTAAACTTGGTGGATCAGAGGTATACAGATGTAAATGGTCCAGTTTACATCAGCCTGCCCATGGACCTAACATACGTCAGGTTTCAGACTAGAGGAAGAGTGACATCTGTTCCATTCTGCTCCGATTCATGGATCCCCTGCTGACTAAAACCAATGCTGCCCATGAGAAAGGGCCCTAAATCAGAATATCAACAAGATGGTCAGACTACACATTTCTTCATTTGAAAGGTGTTTTCCAGATATAACATACATAAGTGAAATAACAAGAGACTCAAATAGAGATGTAATCTTTCCAAAAATGTTAAAGCCATGAGAAAAAAAAAAAATTCCCGTTTTTTTTTTCCAGAATAAGTGGAAATTTTCGGAACAATTTAAAAAAATTAAGTGTTTAGTAGTTTTACAAATTGAACAGAGGCTTTCTCAAGGAATGTATTGGCAAATCATATGATGGTCATAATATTTTCAAAGCTTCCTGCCAATATGCATATCCAGAAGCATATGTTTCACTTGCAAAAGCTTGATCAATTTTCTCCTAATTTTCAGGTTTCATGTTATCTATAAATGAAGGGAGTGTGTATATTGTGAGGCAGCGGTTTGTAACACTTCCCTACTTGAAGATGCTGCTGGTGTAAAAACACTTTGTGACAGTCCAGAAGCAGCTGAAAGACTTTTTCTGGAAAGAGAACTCTGGGAAAGGCAAAAGCTCCTTGAACTTTCATTATGGTTTTCATCCAGGGCAGGTGCTTCCACTAGGCAAACTAGGCATCTGCCTAGGGTGCACTGCCACCTAGGGGTGCCTGGGTGCAGCACAGGCTGGCATTCTCTTTGTGTGGCCTATGTGGACCTGTCTGCAGAGTCCCCCTCCCACACACTGAGGGAATGATGGTATCTTTACTCTGCACAATTATCCACACACATGACCATTTAGTACACACACACACACACACACACACATATATATATACACACACAGGTGAAACTCGAAAAATTAGAATATCGTGCAAAAGTTCATTTATTTCAGTAATACAACTTAAAAGGTGAAACTAATATATGAGATAGACTCATTACATGCAAAGTAAGATAGTTCAAGCCGTGATTTGTCATAATTGTGATGGTTATGGCCTACAGCTCATGAAAACCCCAAATCCACAATCTCAGAAAATTAGAATATTACATGCAATCAATAAAACAAGGATTGTACATAGAACAATATCGGACTTCTGAAAAGTATAAGCATGCATATGTACTCAGTACCTGGTTTGGGCCCCTTTTGCAGCAATTACTGCCTCAATGCGGCGTGGCATGGAAGCTATCAGCCTGTGGCACTGCTGAGGTGTTATGGAAGACCAGGATGCTTCAATAGCGACCTTCAGCTCTTCTGCATTGTTCGGTCTCATGTCTCTCATCTTTCTCTTGGCAATGCCCCATAGATTCTCTATGGGGTTCAGGTCAGGCGAGTTTGTTGGCCGATCAAGCACAGTAATCCCACGGTCATTGAACCAGGTTTTGGTGCTTTTGGCAGTGTGGGCAGGTGCCAAGTCCTGCTGGAAAATGAAGTCAGTATCCCCATAAAGCTCGTCTGCGGAAGGAAGCATGAAGTGCTCCAAAATCTCCTGGTAGACGGCTGCATTGACCCTGGACTTAATGAAGCACGGTGGACCAACACCATCAGATGACATGGCTCCCCAAATCAACACAGACTGTGGAAACTTCACACTGGAATTCAAGCATCTTGCAGTGTGTGCCTCTCCATTCTTCCTCCATACTCTGGGTCCTTGGTTTCCAAATGAGATGCAAAAGTTGCTCTCATCAGAAATGAGGACTTTGGACCACTGAGCAACAGACCAGGTTTGTTTTTCTTTAGCCCAGGTAAGACGCTTCTGACGTTGTTTGTTGTTCAGGAACGGCTTGACAAGAGGAATATGACATTTGAAGCCCATGTCCAGGGGTCCGTCTGTGTGTGGTGGCTCTTGATGCACTGACTCCAGCCTCAGTCCACTCCTTGTGAAAGTTCCCAACACTTTTGAATGGCCTTTTCCTGACAATCCTCTCCAGGCTGCGGTCATCCCTGCTGCTTGTGCACCTTTTTCTTCCACACTTTTCCCTTCCACATAACTTTCTATTAATGTGCTTTGATACAGCACTTTGGGAACATCCAACTTCTTGTGCAATTACCTTTTGAGGCTTTCCCTCCTTATGCAGGGTGTCAATGATGGTTTTCTGCACAACTGTCAGGTCAGCAGTCTTTCCCATGATTGTGATTCCTATTGAACCAGACTGAGAGACCATTTAAAGGCTCAGGAACCCTCTGCAGGTGTTATGGCTTAATTAGCTGATTAGAGTGGGACACTTTGAGCCGAGAATATTGCACCTTTTCACAATATTCCAATTTTATGAGATTGTGGATTTGGGGTTTTCATGAGCTGTAAGCCATAATCATCACAATTATGACAAATCATGGCTTGAACTATCTTGCTTTGCATGTAATGAGTCTATCTCATATATTAGTTTCACCTTTTAAGTTGCATTACTGAAATAAATGAACTTTTGCACGATATTCTAATTTTTCGAGTTTCACCTGTATACTGCACACACACATACAGTACATACACACATACACACACTGCTCAAAAAAATTGAAGGAAGACTTTTTAATCATCATCAGGTCAATTAACTGATCAGATCAATATCCCAGGAGTTTACGTAGCAAAGGGAGTTGTCATTCAGTTTCAGCTGCTTTGGTGTTAATGAAATTAACAACAGGTGCACTAAATGGGCAACAATGAGGCGCCCCCAAAACAGGAGTGGTTTTACAGGTGGAGGCCATTGACATTTTTTTCCCTACTCCTCTTTTCTCAGTGTCACTACTGCTAGCATAAGGAAATACCTGGACCCTACAGAGGTTGCACAGGCAGTCCATCTCCTCCAGGATGATACATCAATATGTGCCATTGCCAGAAGGTTTGCTATGTCTCCCAGCACATTTCTCAAGAGCATGGAGGAGATTCCAGGAGACAGGCAGTTACTCTGGGAGAGCTGGAAAGGGCTGTAGAATGTCCTTAACCCATCAGCAGGACTGGTATCTGCTCCTTTGTGCAAGAAGGAACAGGATGAGCACTGCCAGAGCCCTACAAAATGGCTTCCAGCAGGCCATTGGTGTGAATTTCTCTGACCAAACAATAAGAAACAAACTTCATGAAGGTGGCCTGAAGGCTAGGCATCCTCTGGTGGGCACTGTGCTCACTGCCTGGCACCATAGAGCTCAATTAGCATTTGTCATTGAACACCAGAATTGGCAGGACCACCACTGGTGCCCTGTGCTTTTCACAGATGAGAGCAGGTTCACCCTGAGCACATGTGACAGAAGGGTCTGGAGAAGCTGCGGAGAATGTTATGCTGCCTGTAATATCATTCAGCATGACTATTTTGGACGCACAGACCTCTACAGGCTAGACACCCTGACTGCTATTAGATATCGTGATGAAATCATTGGACCCATTGTCAGACCTTACACTGGTGCAGTGGGTACTGGGTTCCTCCTGGTGCACGACAATGCCCAGCCTTATGCAGGCAGTTCCTGGAGGATGAAGGAATTGATGCCATTGAATGACCCCCTTGCTCGCCTGAACTAAATCTAATAGAACACCTCTGGGATATCATGTTTGGTCCATCCAATGCCGTCAGGTTGCATCTCAGACTGTCCAGAAGCTTAGTGATGCCCTGGTCCAGATCTGGGTGTATCATGAACTCATCCGTCGTCTCATTAGGAGCATGCCTTGACATGGTCAGGCATGCATACAAGCAGGTGGGGGCCATACAAACTACTGAGTACCATTTTGAGTTGCTGCAATGAAATTTCAGCAAAATGGACTAGCCTGCTGCATCATTTTTTCATTTTGATTTTTGGATCTTTGAATTCAGTCCTCTGTAGGTTGATAATTTTCATTTCCATCAAAGGATGGGGCATCCTTACGTTCCTAACACATTACCCAGTCCATATCAGTATAGATATCCAGCATGATATCATTCCTCATTGAGATCTGATGTGTTTTCAAAGTGTTCCTTTAATTTTGAGCAGTGTATAAATATATTTATATATACATATATACACACACACACATATATATTGCCAAAATTGCACATGAACTTTAATAGCATCCCAGTCTTAATCCGTAGGGTTCAATATTGAGTTGGCCCACCCTTTGCAGCTATAACAGCTTCAACTCTTCTGCGAAGGCTGTCCACAAGGTTTAGGAGTGTGTCTATGGGAATGTTTGACCATTCTTCCAGAAGCTCATTTGTGAGGTCAGGCACTGATGTCAGATGTACTACAATGTAGGAGGGCAGCAAGGCCTCAGTATCCCTGAATGTGAGTCCATAGATGGGATCCCCATCTACCCTGGTCTATCACACCTATGCACAGGAGTAATTGTTTCATTTTCCTACTGATAACGGACAAGAAGGCCAGGGTCGCAGTCTTTGCTCTGATTCATCCCAAAGGTGTTCTATCGAGTTGAGGACCTTGCTTTGTGCACTGTTGCACAGTCATGTTGGAACAGGAAGGGGCCATCCCTAAACTCTTACCAGCATGAAATTGTCCAAAATGTCTTGGTATGCTGATGCCTTAAGAGTTCCCTTTACTGAAATTAAAGGGCCAAGCCCAACCCCTGAAAAGTAAACCCCACACTATAATCCACCTTGGCACAATGTAGTCAGGCAAGTACTGTTCTCCTGGCAACTGCCAAACTCAGACACATCCATTAGATTGCCACACAGAGAAAAGTGTGATTCGTCACTCCAGAGAACACATCTCCATTGCTCTAGAGTCCAGTGGCGGCGTGGTTAACACTACTGCATCCAATGCTTTGCATTGCATTTGGTGATGTAAGCCTTGGATGCAGCTTCTCGGCCATGGAAACCCATTCTATGAAGATCTCTATGCACTGTTGTTGTGCTAATTTGAAGGCCACATGAAGTTTGGAGCTCTTTGGCTATTGACTCTGTAGACAGTTGGCGACTTCTGCGCAGTGTACGCCTCAGCATGCGCTGACCCTGCTCTGTCATTTTACGTGGCCTACCACTTCATAGCTGAGTTGCTGTTGTTCCAAGTTTCTTCCACTTTGTTACAATACCACTAACAGTTGTCCGTGGAATATTTAGTAGCAAGGAAATTTCATGGATGGACTTATTGCACAGGTGGCAACCTATCACAGTACCACGCTTGCATTCACTGAGCTCCTGAGAGGATTATGGTGTGGGTTTGTTTTTTTAGGGGTTGGGCTTGGCCCCTTAGTTCCAGTGAAGGGAACTCTTAAGGCGTCAGCACAGTAAGACATTTTGGCCAATTTCATACTCCCAACTTTGTGGGAACAGTTTGGGGATGGCCCCTTCCTATTCCAAAGTGACTTCATGGCTGAGTTGCTGTTATTCCCAGTTACTTCAACTTTGTTATAATACCACTAACAGTTGAGCACCATGTTTGAATTCACTGAGCTCCTGAGAGTGACCCCTTCTTTCACAAATGTTTGTAGAAGCAGTGGTAGTGATTGGAACACCTGAATCCAAAGATTTGGAGGGGTGTACAATACTTTTGGCAATATATACCGTATTTTTCGCTCCATAAGACGCACCTGACCATAAGACGCACCTAGGTTTTAGAGGCAGAAAACAGGAAAAAAATAAAATTCTGAACTAATGGACTGCAGACTACAGGAGATGACCAGAGACTGCGGACATAGTACAGGAGATGACCAGAGACTGCGGACATAGTACAGGAGATGATCAGAGACTGCGGACATAGTACAGGAGATGATCAGAGACTGCAGACATAGTACAGTAGATGACCAGAGACTGCGGACAGTACAGGGATGACCAGAGGCTGTGGACAGTACAGGAGATGACCAGAGACTGCAGACATAGTACAGGAGATGACCAGAGACTGCAGACATAGTACAGGAGATGACCAGAGACTGCGGACAGTACAGGAGATGACCAGAGACTGCGGACAGTACAGGAGATGACCAGAGACTGCGGACAGTACAGGAGATGACCAGAGACTGCGGACATAGTACAGGAGATGACCAGAGACTGCGGACATAGTACAGGAGATGACCAGAGACTGCGGACAGTACAGGGATGACCAGAGACTGCAGACATAGTACAGGAGATGACCAGAGGCTGCGGACACAGTACAGCAGATGACCAGAGACTGCGGACACAGTACAGGAGATGACCAGAGACTGCGGACACAGTACAGGAGATGGCCAGAGACTGCGGACACAGTACAGGAGATGACCAGAGACTGCGGACACAGTACAGGGGATGACCAGAGACTGCGGACAGCACAGGGATGACCAGAGACTGCGGACAGCACAGGGATGACCAGAGACTGCGGACAGCACAGGGATGACCAGAGACTGTGGACAGTACAGGAGATGACTGCTGACCTTTGGGGGGGGGGGGGGGAGCGGGTACCTGAATTTGACAGGTACCCGCTCTTACTTCCGCGGAGTTGTCCTTTGATCTTACCTGTTCCTCTATCCAGCCGCGCGCTGTCTACCCGGCTTCTGTAGTGTCGGCGCTCGGCATGACAGCCGGGTGCCAAGTGCGCATGAGCGAGAAGCGCTGCGCTTTGTGATTGGTCCGGCAGATTCTGGGATCTGTCATGTGTCCCAGGTACCGCCTTGCCATTCACAAAGAGCACCGCTTCTTGCGCATGCGCACTTGGGACCCGGCTGTCACGCACACTACAGAAGCCGGGAAGACAGCGCGCCGCTGGATAGAGGAACAGGTACGGTCCCACTGCAGAGCTGAGCGGCCGGCCCGGTATTCTGATACGGCGGCGGTGGAAATACTGGACCGGCCACTCCATATTCGCTCCATAAGACGCACTGACATTTTCCCCCCTTTTTTGGGGGGAAAAAAGTGCATCTTATGGAGCGAAAAATACGGTACATACATACATACATACATACATACATACATACATACACACACACAATGGATATAAAAAAAAAAGTCTACACACCCCTGTTAAAATGTCAGGCTTATGTGATGTAAAAAAATGAGAAAGATAAATCATTTCAGAACTTTTTCAACTCAATTGAAAAACAAAATGAAATCTTTTAGGGGGGGAAGTAAACATAAAAAAACTAAAACAATGTGGTTGCATACGTGTGTCATACAAATTTACCCTCTTACCTGTCAATTAAAGTGGTTGTAAAAGCTCATTCTATGCATGAAGGTAAAAAACCTTCTGTGTGCAGCCCCCCCCGAACACTTACCTGAGCCCCAACCTGATCCAGCAATGTCCATAAGAGCCTCGATTCCCTGGCGACTCTCACTCCTGATGATTGGCTGAGGCAGCAGTGGGAGCCAACTGTGTGTGAATGGACACACAGAGCCACAGCTCCGGAGCATGCTTGCTCAGGTGACTCCATAGCAAGCAGCTTGCTGTGGGGGTACCTGACAGGAGGGAGGGGACAGGAGCACTATCGGGGGACCGGAGAAGAGGATCCGGGCTGCTCTGTGCAAAACCACTGCACTGAGCAGGTATGACATGGTTGTTATTTAAAAAAAAAAAGGCCTGAGAGGAGAAAAACTATCTACTGAACCCCAACAATCATACAACTTTAAGAGGTACAAGATGGAGCCCACAAGCAAATTAAACTGGAGCCTTTCCCCTGCAGTGCCACCTAGTGATAGAAATGCACGTTTCTCTTGTTTGAGAACTGCATTTTTGAAGTACAGTGTTACTTAAATTACATTCCAGGATTTGCTTGACTTCAGCTGAGAGAACTTGCAATAATTTAAGACTTTACATAGAGTCTGCAAAATCTTTCATTAGGGTCTCCATGTTATATAGCATGAATACCATGTCATAGATATATTATTGATCATTGTAAAAGATTTTATTCCACATTGTTTTTTTTTTAATTGTTATAGAACCCCCAACAAAAATCAGGTTTGGAAATAAACTAAAAACAAACAAAAACGGGGAGGGGGTGGGGAGTGGGTCCACAACAACTAGCAATCTGAATGCTGTTTCTAATATCACGTTAGCCATTTCTATGTTTCATATGAGACCACCAAAGGAGAGGAAATCACCATGACATTTAGCTAAAGTCTTTCAAATCCTCTATATGGACATAACCTGCTCATTACAGAGTTGGAGGGAGGGAATTGGTTTATGTTAAATCAATATTAAATCAGTAAATAAAAATCTGTAAGGTTTAAATTGAAGGCATGTTTCTTAGTCTAATCAAGCCAGATCTGTATGTATTTTGGTGCTCCTGCAGTGCTGTAAGTAATCCATTGTGTACAGTTTAATTTCTGCTGTGTGTTTATTGAAAGTTTGAATTCCATTATTTAAAAAAAAATGTAACTGCTGTATTGTACATATAGGGCTTTTTTTTCCAGTGGGAACACCAGTACTGAATATTTGTAATGGCAAGGGGTGCTGGGATGTGCTGGAGGGTCTATTAATGTTGGCTGCTAGGTGGTCTATTGTTGCTGGAGGAGATCTATTTTTGAATGGTGGTCTATTGTTGCTGCAGAGGTCTGTTGTTGCTGGTGGGGTATCTATTGTTGCTGGGGGGTTATTTTGCTGGGGGGGTCAATTGTTGCTGGGAGGGATCTACTGTTGACGGCGGTCTCGTGTTGCTGGCTGCTGGAGGTCTATTGTTGCTGGAAGGCATCTATTTTGTGTGGCTGTTGATTGTTGCTGGGGAGATTTATTGTTGCTGGTGGGTCAGTTGCTGCTGGAAGGGATCTACTGTTAAGTTAGGGGTCTATTGTTGCTAGCTGCTGGAGAGTCTATTGATGCTGGCTGCTGGGAAATCTGTTGTTGCTGCTGGTGGCCTATTGTTGCCAGGGTCCATTGTTGTTGGGGGTGGAATGTATTGTTGCTGGGAGAATGTATTGTTGCTGGGCAGGGTCTATTGCTGCTGGCTGTGGGGTATCTATTTTATGAATTATCTTGTTATTAACACGTTCCATACATATTACCAGTACTTAATACCACAAAATTACTAGCTCTGTGTTCTCTAAAAGGGGCGGTGCTAGAAGGTGGGTAGGGGTGGAACCAAGGGCCAGAGCTCAGTGGTGGGTAGGGGGCGGAGGCAAAGTGACTTAGAAGGGCGGAGTTCCTGCACCTATTCTGAGAAAAAAAAACCATTATACAACCATTTAAAGATGAGATGACCTACAGAACTGAAAACTAGCATTAAAGTATAACTAAATCCAAGAACAAAAAATGTATTTATATTGCACTTTACCAATCCTTAGATATGATGTCTGCATTTGTTTTAATTTTTACCTTTTCTTCAACTATAAATGTATTCTCCTAGCAACATGTGTGTGTGAGCACTTCATGGACCTTAGCACTAGTTATCATAAACAATACTAATTGCATGACTTGCAGTGGGAGCAGCCAATATGTTTTTTTTATTTCTGTCTACATTGCTGTTAGAGATTTTCTCTATCTTCCCATTTGGTAAATGTTGCCAAATGAGTAAGTTAGAAGAAATCTCTCCAACAGAGGCCCGGGTTAGCAATTAACTGAACAGGGTTCTGATCCTTTCACACAGTATTCAAAACTAAGGGGGGGGGGTATTCATAAAGCTATGGTAGAAAGAAAAAAAAGGTTCATTTGGCTGAGGGTGGGGTTGCCACCATCCTTAACTACATTTTTACCAACCTCTTAAATGGAATTTTAAGGGCAACCAAACACACATCTTTTTTTTTTTTTTTTAATTAAACAGACAATAATTGGATAAAATCATTGGATTTTACAATGTGCTGACATATTTGAAATATGTAATTAACATTTCTTTTCAGATCACAAAAGAGGACAACAAACCTTTTGGCATGTTTAAACATATACATAACCAGAACATCTTGATTGTTGGTTTGTCAGCCTTTTCCAAAATTTCTCTCTATAACTTCTTCCTTGGGGATATAATACCATGCTTTAATATAAAGATTCATTTATAACTGCAACAGTCTTTAATACATATACGTAGCAATTTCAAAACAAAAAAAAACAAAATATTTTTCATAGCATATTATAAAATTACTTACTTAGCATAATATTACGTTAAGCATGGGTGCCATCTTACAGAACATTTCCACTAAAGCCACCCTCCTGGTACAAAAGGAGCCAGGACCATAGTCTCCAGCTGCCACAATACAATGGGAGGAATAAAAAAATTATATATATATACATATATATATATATTTATACACACATACACCAATTGCTCTCCATTTTTATTTTTTTTTATTTTTTTGTTTCGGACAGAGCAGGAAAGGTATTACAACCCTGTGAATGCTTTATTGCTGTCTGTGCCCCCATTAAGAAGATTCATCCTCTCTATTTTCCTGTTTACCATTATCACCAAGAGTGAAAGTGAAAGAAAATCCCAAATTTTGAGTTGTCTCCAAAACAGGAGTTCAAATCTTCCTATGGGGTCACTAGTTTTGGTCACCCTGAGGATAACCAGGGATTCCCTCACTTAGGAGAGATTTCTTCTCACTTCTTATTTTGGATATGTGATAGGAAGTGAAATGAAATCTCCACTGTAGGTCACAGATGGCACAAAAATAAAAATGACAGGTATTATAACTCTCTCTTATTCTATTCAAAATTAAAAAAAAAAAAAAAAAAGTTCTTCTGTTATTTCTCCTTTAATCCAGACTTCACCAGATGTATATACTTACCTAACTTTCCCTTCCCTGTTGCTTCAGCAGCAAAAGAAAAGCCCTTGTAGTTCACACATGTAGTCCACATGACAGTACTTATTGGCCCAATGTTGGCACATACTCCTTCATATTCAGAAGTTTTGTTTATTTTCTTCGGCTGTTGGTGACATGAGCACAAAGGAAAAGTGAGTATATGATGCTGTGGAGGGGGGATGAAAGCAAACCTGTTGCCTTGAGCTGGCCTTAAATGGATCCAAATTCATCTGGTTCCAGGTTTGATCCATACATGGCTGTTCCTGTTTATAAGAAGTAGATTGATTGACTTTTCATGAACAGGCTTGTTGGAAAGTCTGTGCTCAATCAGTGCATGCAGCACCGATCGGTGTACTCTGACAGCGGGAGAGTCCAATCATCACAAAACAATGACACAGTGGGGAGGATTTACATACCTCAAATGTGTAAATGGAGAATTCAGCCTAATTTTTCTCCTTCAGCTGCCTGGCTGAACAAAAAAGACAAAACAAAAAAGTGTAATGTATGACCAGCTTTACAATGATATGAGCAGCAAGTAGCATCAGCTTAAAACTATAGATCCTGAAAGATATAATCATCAAGTGGGTGCTCCTGTCTTCCACCCTAAGTTAAATATCAACTGACCCTTCGGATCAATCATGATTGCAGTTGTCAGGAATTCCCAGTGTTGACACCATATGCTGGCTAGTCTGATGCAAATCACCCCAGCATGCAGGACATATCATGAATAGGAAACAAAAACAATTTCTCACCAAGAAATCATATTGTCATCTAGATAACCAAAAAAGCACAATATGCTAAAGCATGTAATCAATAAAAAGACATGTTTTTTGACATTCCAAAAGCTTGTTCAGATAACAGATGTAGCCAAAGGGGGCATCTTAGCATCACAAGCAATAATCTTACAAGGGGACCACTATGAAAGACCGTTCATGAATTTCACTCGACAACACACACTGTCACTTTGGGGCTGGGTATTCCCACAGCAATTTATTCTTTGCAAAATCTGATCACCGCCACAGTCTCTGACATTGTCTCTGCACACCTCTCCCTATCTGTCCACATCATGTAACAAATGGTTAATCTTCTAGGCCATGATCATTCTATTAACTCCATGTTTTCGGAGCATCCCGATCTTTGCTATTTTCCTGTAAAGGTGACCTTGGCATCTCGCTTATATGATAAATTAACTACCGATCTTCACCTGCTTCAAAATTACAGGCCATCCTTCTTAACCTTGATAGGAGCCATTAGACACACATTTGTTATTTTAACATTAAAGCATGTCTCAATAGAAAGCCATAAGACATCAGCCAATATCCATTATATGTATGACATATTCAAGTACTCCAGATAACGGGGTGGTAGGAAACATATTTGTAAACCAGTCTGAAAATATATATATAATTTTTTTTTTTTTTTGTACAATAGGCTATTAAATATATATATATATATATATATATATATATATATATATATTTTTTTTTTTTTTTTTGTACAATAGGCTATTAAATATATATATATTTTTTTTTACAATAGGCTTGGCCATATGTTTTATTCCCAATATGGCTAATATGTCTTGGAAATGAAAAGCCTACAGTATACTTGTGTGTGAATAAGAAGGAAAGTACCATAATTTTATGAGTATGGACAAGCTTATTCTCAGTGGCATGCATACTTATCCACAGAAAGTTGTGACTCCTTTATTATTAGTGCTGTATAATCAGGAGTATACCTACACTTTCTGGAACCTGTTTTCTGTACTCAGGTTTGGTTCACATATATGCGGGTGGTGCCACTGTGGATCCGCATGAAAATCCGTGCAGCCGCACCACCCGCACAGAGGAATGTGGACCTAATTCCAATGGCATGCCGCCCACACTGGAAATCACAACCGCACTGGGAACTGAGATTCCCATCTGAGCTGCAGTTTCTAAAGAAGAGCAGGGACTTCTTCCCTGCGTGTCACAGGAGTCCATTCAAATGAATGGGCTTTCATGCCCACGCAAAACACGGCTTTCACAACTGCACAGGGGCGGACTGACCATTCGAGCATTCAGGCACTGCCCGAGGTCAGTAGGGGGCCTCATGAAATGCACCTGGTACCTTTTTTAGGCTTTTTTTGAGTGTGGGCAAGGACACAGGGGCCCCATGATCCCTTACTGCCCGGGGGCGGACTGAGTTGTCAGTCCACCCCTGCAGCTGCATATATGTGAACCAGGGCTAATACCACTTATATACAGCATTATAAAGTAAAATGCAACTGAAAGGAGGGCCATCCATACACAATCCACTGGGGGGGGTCCATTTCAGAACAGGCTGAATATGACCTTTTACACCGGCCACACACAGTCCACAGCCTATACAGAACTCTGTCTCTGCATCTAGTGAGCATGTCTTACAAGTCCTAAACATATCCACACTCCTGGTCACCGATAACAACAACCCTTCTAAGTCTGAGGACACTTCTTGACTAGGGCCAGACATCTCCTCCATAGTTACAGGATAGGGCTCAGACAGTTTGCTGAACAGCTTATGGCTACATAAAGGAGGGCCAGCACTTCAACAAGAGGAGTGCTGCCTCAAATCAAATCTCCAATGGTAATAACTCCATTTTATTGTACTTGAGATCATTCAAATGCCAGTCCATAATAAATGAATATACTTTCCTTCAGCCATAAGACAGTTGCCCTTTGCATGGCACAATCTAATTTGGAGTGCCTATCCGGGGGCAGTCATAAATTATTTTAAATCTTTAACCTATTTCTCAGACCAGGCTCTGTTCTTCCCCTCAGCCAACTGAACACCCAGAGACCCACCCAGAGAATGTATATGATCCTTCCAGGAATGAAGTGAGCTCACCTCACTTCCTGGGCAGACTTAAGAAAAATTCCCATGTTAAAGGGGTGATAAATTAACCACTTCCTACAAATAGTGCACAGGGATGAGCCAGGTACAGGTTCAGATCCTGAAGTTTTTTTTTGCATAATAGAGTACCCAGGGTTTGAGTCGTCTGGTGTTCTGTGGAAACCATTAAGTTCATTTTAAGCTATAGACTGAGTCTGGAAACAAAAAAGTACTTATATTCAGGCATACAACTGTGTTCCGGATATTCAACTCTGCCCTACCCCGATCTCCTGTTAGATATTGCTTTGTAAATCCTAAGAATTACATAGATCACTTAAAACAATGGCTCCTGATTACCTAAGAAGCAGGACCTGAACTAACACTGTCCTATAAAAGGGAAAGAGACAAACATTCCGGTACTTAGCGTGACTAAAAAAAACAGGTACTGTACTTAGGTTCAAGTTAAATACCGGAGCAGGGCTTATATT
This sequence comes from Staurois parvus, assembly GCF_062004578.1. NCBI lineage: Eukaryota > Metazoa > Chordata > Amphibia > Anura > Ranidae > Staurois > Staurois parvus. The sequence continues at coordinate 13,781,698 of NW_028318099.1, forward strand.
TTTTAAAGATTTCGAAAGATGGCAAAAAGGCACAAAGCTAAACTATCATTCAAGATGGTAATGCATGTATAGAGCAGGGGCGGACTGACAACTCATGGGGCCCCCGGGCAATAGGGGATCATGGGGCCCCTGTGTCCTTGCCCACACTCAAACCACACCCGAAAAAGCCTATAAAAAGGTACCAGGGGCATCTCATGGGCCCCCTACTCGAATGGTCAGTCCGCCCCTGGTATAGAGTGACAGCTACTACAGGTGATTGATAGAGAGAGCACAGAACAGAAGTACTGGAGGTAAAAAGATCTTGATGATATAGTTTTTTTCTATTCAAAACCAAATCATTACATAAAAAAATAATTTTATCCTAGCATAAAATGTCCAGGGACATGGAACAATTGGTGCAAAATTAAAGCCTGAAAAAACCAGACCTACCATATGACATCTGTACTTCCATGGCATAAGCGAGCTATGGAAATTTTTGTTTTTAGATGACACACATTTTTACATGTTCCAAAAACTTCAAAAGCCGTAATTGCCAATCTATATATTTCACAGCATTATTTTCTAAAATATACTATTTCATACAATATAGAATCTTCAGCAGAGAATAGCATGTTTTGCAGCACAATGGGAAACTAGTTCACTTTAGTACTGGGTACCCTCAAAACAAAAGACAAGCTGTGATGGCTCAAACTGCAAAAAAATCTTATTTTCAGAAAGTTTTAAGTGGATTCTAAAATAGTTTTTTTTTTTTTTTTTTTTTTTATTACACAAAGCGGGAGGATTATTAAAACTGGTGCACACAGAATCTGCTGCAGCTGTGCATAGTAACTAATCAGCTTCTAACTTCAGCATGTTTAAATAAGCGTTGGCAATAAAACAAGGAAGATGATTGGCTACTATGCACAACTGCACCAGATTCTGCGTGCACCAAATCTAGTAAATCTCCCCCAAAAGTATGGTATTACAATACAGAGATGAACATAATTTATTTTTATTTTTGCCATTTTATCAGAAGTACAGCTATCTTTTAAATTCAGGTAGCTCTAGGCCACATGGCTCTTAATACACACAATGAGAAAATCAGACGAAAAAAACATTTTCGGAGTGATCATCCATTATTCTACTCATTAATATACAGCTTTCAAGAGCTGATCACGACAGTTCATGTGAAATTATCCGTAGGGACAATCACGAAAAGTTTTCTTGCAAGACAACAGAATGAACGATTTTCGTTTATTCAGTACAGTATTCGTCCATAAAAAAAAAAAAAAAAATCAAGTGAGCAAACCGCACATGCTTGGAAACAAAAGAATGCATTACATTATCATGGGAAGTTGTATTCTGTCTTCTGAGAATTTACGTAACTCTAATACCCTATTCGTTTTCAATATGAGACTAGCATGCAAAAAAAAAAGAAAAGGATGATTATTCATTCAATATTCCCATTGTCTGTACGAGGCTTAAAAGTTACCAAGCTTTGCATTACCGATAATCTTGTTGTTGTTAATTTTCATACAATTTGATCTCAGTTGTGTAAAGGTGTACCCAATTTCTACCCCTTCTCTGGTTCTTAAACTCCAGACATGCAGCTGCAAATTCCATTTGTGATTACAATGTGGGGTTGATTTACTAAAACTAGAGCGTACAAAATCTGGTGCAGCTCTGCTCTAATCAATTTCCAGGTTTTTTTTGTCAAACTTAATTGAACAAGCTGAAGTTAGAAGCCAATTGGCTTACCATGCTCAGCTGCACCAGATTTTGCACTCTCCAGTTTTAGTAAATCAACCCCAAGTATCAAACAAAGAAACACAAGGCAATGAAGTGGATCAACTAAAACCTTTAGACCACACTAATGCGGTGCGGGAAATGCTGTGAATCCTGTGTGTGTATTGCAATTGCATGGTGTTCATATGGTGCGGGTGTCAATGTTAAATTAATGACACCCCAAAACAGATTGCAAAATGTGATGCAATTGCCAGAAATCTCATTGCATTGGGTGAGAACACCCATGTGATGCGATTCATGTGCGGGTAAAAAAAATGGGTCCTGAACCTTTTTGGTGCATAAAAATGTATGGCACAAATCACACCGCACAGACACTGTATGTAATTCACACAGAAATGTAGTGTGGACTCATGCACACTGGGTGGTTTTACAGCTGCTGTTTTTGGCTTTTGATTTTTTTTCTACAGCTAGTAAACCCCCCAGCATGTTATCCTATGTGTCCATGCACACATAAACTGTAATCAACGTTTTTTGGCTGGAAAAAAAACTCAGGACTAGTGGGTTTTTAGAGGAGTCTTTTAGCTGTAAAAATGCTCTGAAAAACGCAGTAGACTGGCGTTTTTGGACTTTTTGACCCAAAATGCTAATGCAAAAACGCTAAAAAAAAGGTTAAAAACTCATGTTTTTAATGTGACGTTACACAGCTAATGTTACCAGCATTATCAAAACGTCCAGTGTGCATGAGGACTAAGGCTTAGTTCACATTGGCATTGAAAGCAGGTGTTTGAGGGGTGTTTTTAATGCTCCTCAAATGTCTATGCAAAATGATACTATGGACAGCACACAGTGCTGTTCACATTATCAAAACATGAAGCATCAGCATCACTTCAAAATTGAAGCCTCATGCCAAGTCTGGAGGAGTTTGAAGCTTTTCAACGCCTCCCATTCAAGGCTATGGTGATGCTGCACAAATGCGCATTTGAAGTGCGGTTGTGGTGCATTAATACCATTAGAGTATTAGTTTTATTATATTAGTTTAATATAGGTATTTGTAGTGCAGTTTTAATGCTTGTAAAATGCCTCAAAATCGGGCATAGGGCATTTGGGTAGTGTTTTTAATGCTTGTAAAACGCCCATACCAAAGCTCATTAACACCTGTCTAAGCCCATACTAACTCTATAGGGGTGTTTTTGAAGAGTTAGAGGTTTAGTCAAGTGTCAATGAGCCCCTAGAGTACCAAATCTGGTGCACCTCTGCATAGAAACTAATCAGCTTCCAGGTTTTATTGCCTAATTGAACAAGCTGAAGTTCAAAGTTGATTGGCTTACCATCCACAACTGCACCAAATTTTGCATTGCCAAGTTGTAGTAAATCAACCCCAATGTATTATCAGTTCAACTTTCGTTCTGTAGGAGGTGGTCTATCACACATGAATTACACAGTGCTAAAATCAATGGCACCATGGGCTGGACATACTAAGCTAATATACAAAATTCATCAAAGGACCAAAAACCGTTCAGTGACAGGGAACTACATAAAAATATATATAAAAAAAAAGAAAACCAATACCATTACAGCACAGTGGGCAGCACAGTGGCTTAATGGTTAGCACTTCTGCCTTGCAGTAAATGGGTCATGAGCAGGAGCGGACTGACCATTTGGAAACTCGGGCACTGCCCGAGGGCCCGGGGTCAGTAGGGGGCCCCATGAGATGCCCCTGGTACCTTTTTCATAGGCTTTTTTGAGTTTGGGTGAGGACACAGGGGCCCCATGATCCCCTATTGCCCGGGGGCCCCATGAGTTGTCAGTCCGCCCCTGGTCATGGGTTCAATTCCTGACCATGGCATCTCCTGCATGGAGTTTGCATGTTCTCCCTGTGCTTGGGTGGGTTTTCTCCGGGTACTCCGGTTTCTTCCCACACTCCAAGGACTTGCTGGTAGGTGAATTGATTCCTGTCTAAATTGTCCCTAGTATGTGTATGTATGAATGTGAGTTAGGGACTTTAGACTGTACGCCCCTTGAGGGTTAGGGACTGATGTGAATGTACAATATATATGTAAAAGTGCTGCGTAAACTGATGGCGCTATATAAGTACCTGAAATAAATAAATAAAATTACCCTATCTGATCTGAGTAATACATACAGCATATGAACACTGCTGAGCACCAGGAAAAACTCGAAATGCATAGTTGAAATATATCTAGGGACAATGTTTTACCAATGATTTGTTTTTATTTAGACATTTACACAGCTCTGCCAGATAGCACAGCTTGGGGGATAACCTAACTTTTCTCTTCTGCATTTAAGCAATACAACTTGATCACTTCCCTGTCCCCAGCAGTTTATTGGACATTGAAGTAGAATTTGAACACTGCTGAGCTTATACGTAAAAAAAGTAATTCTACCCCAAGAATATTATTGACTATTTCAACATATTTGAACAAGCAAATATTAGATCTTCATTTAAACATTACCTATATACTGTATAAAAAGTGACATGCTTGAATGAAAACACAAGGAAAATTAGCATTATCAATCATTTATTCAACAAAGATATCAATAGATGTGCATGAATATCCACTAGTTTCTGATATTGACTAAGTGAAATTTTTGATTTTTTTCATTTGAAAAATGTTTGTGGATTTCCATGTGTGAACTGCCATTTTCAAATCCCCAAAAACAATTTCAATGGGATTCTAATTGGGACTTTGACTAGACCAGTGTATAACCCTGAAATGTCTTCTTTTTGAGTTATCCCTTGGTGACTTACTTGAGTTCTTCACATTATCATGTGGAAAGGTCCATTTCAACTTTCATACAGCTGGCCTCACGTTCTTATCAAGCATATTTTGAAATGTTGCAGAATCTATAACGGACTCAATGACTGCAAGCTTCCCAGGCCCTGAAGCAGCAAAGCAGCCCAAAATCGTAACATTTCCAGCACCATGCTTCACAGTTGGTATGAGGTTATTCTCTTGAAATGCTGTTTTCAGTTTGAGTCAAACATATCTACGGTTACTGTGGTTGAAAACTCTTTGATTCATCAGTTCACAGCACGTTGTTTCAGAAGGTCTGGTTTTTGCCTATTTATTCAATGGTACACAGAGGTCTTGGTCTTCATTCATTTGCAGAGCCACAGCCTTTAGGTGTGTCGGATGCCTGGTCCTTCATTGCACTCTGTGGTTCCTGTCGCTGGCTCATGTGATGTAGGTGTCAAGGAAAGGAACCACAACACAAAGCAGGTGAAATGGTCATCTGACACTCTTAGAAATGTCGAATGTGTAGATTCTGCCAGAAGTTGCAACTTGTGGACAGAGAGCAGGATGGAGGAATTGGGGATGAGGTAGGTGAGTGGAAACCCTCTTTTGCAGGTGGTGCTTTTTCTCCTTTTGACCTAACAGCAGTGTTACTTTATGTATGTTTTGTCCAGGGGTGGACTGACAACTCATGGGGCCCCTGGGCAATAGGGGATCATGGGGCCCCTGTGTCCTTGCCCAAACTCAAAAAAGCCTATGAAAAAAGGTACCAGGGGCATCTCATGGGGCCCCCCTACTGACCCCGGGCCCTTGGGCACTACCCGAGTTTCCAAATGGTCAGTCCACCCCTGGTTTTCTCTTTTTTTCTGCCTAAACATTTATTACATAGGTCACTAGGTTATGGAAGTATTTCTTTTTATATGTAGCACTGTACTACAACTGTTCTTTCACATATTTTATATGTCTTGTATTGAAATGCATGAGGTTATTATTTTTCTGTATTATTCTGACATCTAGTAGCAGTTTTGAGACACTGCAACTTGTTTACTAACGTGATTTTGGTTTCTCTCTGTCCACCCCTCCTGGTTTGAGTTAGTTCAGTGATAGCTTCACCCTTCCCATTTCATTCATGTTCCCTCAGTCAGTTTTAGTTATTTTCAGAGACAGGGCTTAGGAAAGTCATTGGAGTGGATATACTAAAGGCAAATAGACTATGTACTTTGCAACTGCAGTTGCACCAAATCCAGTGCTTGATGAATGTGGTGACATTTTAGTTTGTAAAGAATACTCTTACAAGGAAAATAAAAAAAACAGCATTTTTGCTTGCGCATGATTGGATGACGGAAATCAGCAGAGCTTTACCTCATTCACTAAGCTCTGGGGAACATGAGATCAACTGTACTTGCAAAGTCTGCATGCCTTTAGTAAATCCACCCCATTGTCTTATTACACTTCACAAAACTGGAAAAACCTCCTTTGTACTGCACTTCTGTGAAGTAAAAATGCTGTTGAATTTGACTTTTGTTTTTTATTGAAAAGATAAGCTGGCTTTAGATGGTGCCAGGTCAGCAGGTGACCATACTGTCTGGACAGACTGGATCTAAGGACGTATGTCAATGCATAACGCAACATTTTAAACAGAACACCACACGTAAGTGTTCACAGAATTGTAACAATATAGACGTGCCCTTAGATTTTTTTTTCTACAGTATACTCCAAAATACAATTTCAATATCTGCCATGGCAAACCAAATTTCACATCTACTGGAAATCTACCCAGACTGTGATGTCATGCTAAAAACAAACGGTCTCTTTTACAGTGGTGTATACTGTATATCGCAAGATGGTGACTACACTGTTAAAGTGTATCCTGAAAGTGCAGATTGGTCATGACAATGTCAAAACATATCCTCAGCATTATCATCTGACATTTCTTTATAGATTTACACCAGACAGGAACCACAAATGTGCAGAAGTGCATGTGGGAATACAAAAAACCCCGCCAAAAAACACAACATTCACATGAACTGCAAAAATGCATATCTATGCACATGCCTGTCTGTCTAACTATCTATCTATCTAGTATATCTACTATCTGTCCTACATATTATGTAGAAACAAACACAGACACATGACCGCTGGATGCAGTGCAACATGGGAATATGATGGCTTGCGGTGTAACTCCACGACTTGACTGCAGCTTATAGGTGAGGGATTGCCTTTGGCTGTTCAGACTCAATTAGTGCAGCTTGCGTGGCTGAATTTCCCCCCCTTTCTAAGGCGCCTGTTCTTCTCTCTGTTTTCTTCCTTAATTGGAACCCAGAGAGACTAGCCAAAATCGCATTAACGCAGGGCCCCGCCAGAGAGAGCCATCCATCTTTTTTTATTACAGCGTAATGGGGCTGCTCGGGAGCCTCCATTCGATTTGTCACCGGCCTCGTTCGCTGATAACGGGCATTTGTCATCACTTTCTCTCCGTGTTAATGTCATCATCTCGAGCTGACAGCTGGCCCCGTTGAGGGAACGCTGGCGACAGAGCACATCCGTCAACATAATATTTCCATGACTGTGGGGACTGCTGCTGCAATGAACACACATTAAAGCACTTATGAAAAAAAAAAGAATGTCTTGTCATTAATTAAAATGTTAGTGTGTGCCATATCAGTACTTGTGAATGTTTGTGCAGGTTTGGATGTCAGGCACAAGCATGGAGTCTGTTTGGCTCAGAGTGAGCAGGTGTTATATAAAATGTCAGCTTAACCGACAGCTCTATAATTCTTTCTAAATCCGCCGAGCATACACCATATCGGGAACAAACGCAAAAACAGCCTCAAAATGTACAAAACTTACTGAAAGACCCCATACACACTGATGATACAAAAGGGTGTTCAGCAAGCATCCATTTCACCCTTTGGGGATTCCATGACACCTGGGACAAATAGTGTTCCGTGACATCTAGCCATCATATCATACCAAAATTAATGGGCTGGCTTTAGTCCAGTTCATTTGAATTGCTTTCCAGGGTGCCTCAACAATGTCCCTATATGTATGAAAACTAGACAAAGCTCAAGTCAAATCAGCTAAATACAATACACAGATTATATATATATATATATATATATATATAAAAAACGTGTGTGTGTGTGTGTGTGTTTTTATTTATTTTTTGGTGCAAAGGTTTTAGACAGGTGTGAAAAAATACTGTAAATAAGAATTCTTTCAGAAATAGAAGTGCTATTAATTTTTTTATTAATTAATAAAATGGAAAGTACTGTAAGTAAACAGAAGAGAATTCTAAATCAAATTAATATTTGGTGTGACCACCCTTTGCCTTTAAAACAGCATCAATTCTTCTAGGTACACTTGCGCACAGTTTTTGAAGAAACTTGTCAGGTAGGTTGTTCAAAAAATCTTGGAGAATTAACCACAGATCTTCTGTGGATGTAGGCTGCCTAATTCCTTCTGCCTCTTCATGTAGTCCCAGACAGACTCGATGATACTGAGCTCAGGGCTTTGTGGGGGCCAAACCATCACTTCCAGGCAGGGGCGGACTGACCATTTGGAAACTCAGGCACTGCCCGAGGGCCCGGAGTCAGTAGGGGGCCCCATGAGATGCCCCTGGTACCTTTTTCATAGGCTTTTTTGAGTTTGGGCAAGGACACAGGGGCCCCATGAGCCCCTATTGCCCGGGGGCCCCATGAGTTGTCAGTCCGCCCCTGCTTCCAGGACTCCTTGTTCTTGTTTATGCTGAAGATAGTTCTTAAATGACATTGGCTGTATGTTTGGGGTTGGTGTCCTGCTGAAGAATAAATTTGGGGCCAATCACACACACCTCTCTGATGGTACACCATGATGGATAGGTTGGGGACATCACTGATCCTGACCAAATCTCCAACTCCATTTACAGAAATGCATCCCCAGATTTGCAAAGAACCTCCACCATGCCACATTGTTGCCTGCAGACACTCATTATTGTACTGCTTTACAGCCCTTCAGCATCCCAGTTCCTATGTTTCTTGCATACTTGAGTTACTTAGCCTTGTTTCCACATTAGAGGCATGGCTTTTTGACCATTCAGTTCTTCCAGGAAGACCACTTCTGGCCAGACTTTTCCAGACAATAGATGGATGTACCTGGGTTCCACTGGTTTCCACCAGTTCTGTGCTGATGGCACTGCTGGACATCTTCCAATGTTGAAGGGAAGTAAGCATGATGTGTTTTTCATTTGCTGCATTAGGTTTCCTTGGCTGACTACTGCGCCTTCAGTCCTCAGCGTTGCCAATTTTTTTGTGCTTCTTCAAAAGAGCTTGAACAGCACATCTTGAAGCCTCAGTTTGCTGTGAAATCTTTGCCTGGGAGAGACCTTGCTGATGCAGCATAACTACCTTGAGGATGATTTACTAAAAATCTGGTTCAGCTTTGCATAGAAACCAATCAGCTTCCAGGTGTTATTTCCAAAGCTTAATTGAACAAGCTGAAGGTAGAAGCTAATTGGCTCCCATGCACAGCTGCACCAGATTTTGCACTCTAAAGTTTTAGTAAATCAACCCCCTTGTGTCTTGTTGCTGTGCTCAGCCTTGCAATGGTGTAAAACCTGTGATAGGGTGGCACAGTGGCTTAGTGGTTAGCACGTCCGCCTGGCTGTACTAGGGTCGTTGGATCAAATCCCAACCACGGCACCACCTGCCTGGAGTTTGCATGTTCTCCCTGTGCCTGCGTGGGTTTCCTCCGAGTACTTCGGTTTCCTCCCACACTCCAAAGACATGCAGGTAGGTTAATTGGATCCTGTCTAAATTGTCTATAGTATATGTATGAATGTGAGTTAGGGACCTTAGATTGTATACCCCTTGGGGGTTAGGGACTGATGTGAATGTACAATATATATATGTAAAGCGCTGTGTAAATTGACGGGCGCTATATAGGTACCTGAAATAAATAAATAAATAATGTGAAACGGTCTTCCACAACCTCTCCTTAGTAGTTTGGCTGTTCTTCACCCAGTTTTAAGCCTCCTACACAGCTCTCTCGGTGTCAGGTAATGGCTGTGTTTCAACCTACATATGAAATTGATGATCATTAGCACCTGATTGGTATAATTGGCTAATCATGCCCCGAATCTAATTCTACAAAATCTCTGAATGTGTGCAAGTGCACAAAGCGTGTAAATGTAAGAATTTATGCTGGTTTGAAGCCAAAATGGGAGTCACACCAACTATTGATTTGATTTAGATTTTTCGTCTGTTCTTCTGCTCACTTTGCATTTTGTAAAGTGATAAAAATAAACAAAATATATATTTTTGAAAGCATTCTTGTTTTACAGCAGGGGTGTCAAACTGACAGCTGTTCGGCGGTTGCAGAACTACACGTCCCATCATGCCTCTGCCTGTGGGAGTCATGCTTGTAACTGTCAGCCTTGCAAAGCCTCATGGGACTTTTGGTTATGCAACAGCTGGAGGGCTGTCAGTTGAACACCTGTGCTTTACAGCATTTCTTCACATCCAGTCCTGACACAGCTCTGCCACACAGTCCAGTCCAGTCTGGCAGGAAAGGAGATCCAGTTTACCTCTGCTAAACTTGTTAGCCTTACGAGTCTTGTCCCTTTGCCAGCCTGTGAGTGGACAGTAAAAGGATAAGCTGCAGACTGATGAGCTCATCTCTCTGTCACTAGGTTCTCTCCCCCTATCAACATTCTCCTTGTTAGCACATGAGCACTTCAATACCATTAATTGGCTCCTTGTGCTGCTTCTCTCTTTCCAAGTCCAAGTTCTGCTGTACAGTGGACTGCAAGGCTGATACCAAGTCCAATTCAAGTACTTATGCTGCTTGCATTTGAAATATGCATTTAATGATGTAATACTGAATACAAAGCTGAAATAATGTAAGTCTTTTTTTATCCTCCGTAAAGTTTAATTCCATATATGGTTATTTTTACTTAGTCACATTGGTCCACCTTGGACCAATGTAACTATGTATGTGTCATACCTGGCCGATCCCAGTGGAGGATAGAAATCAATGTAGTAGACACAGCTACTACAATGATTGCTGCTGGCTTCCAGTACCAGTGCCTACTGCATAGTGAACACAAGAGGTTGCTTGCTCGGCACAGGCTTCATTCAGATTTCCTCAATGACACAGTTTTCCTAAATACTTTACCTGCAGACTTTCAGTAGACACTTAGCAGTGCAGAAGTCCAGTGCTGTCTTCACTGGAGTTGATCCTTTTCTGGGCTTCGGATCCCCAGCACTGCCATCTTGGATGTGGCTTCCTCATGTCTCACACTTGGCTCTCTACTGCGCATGCATGAGGTGCAGCACTTTCAGACTGGTCGCACATCTTTCTGGAACATGTATCCCAGTAGGTTGAGGGCAGGTGGGACTGGGCAGAGCTGACTAGACGAGAATTATGGAAGTGGGAGCAGGTACCTGTCAGAAAACACTAATTTTGATAGAATAGGGGTGGAAGAGGAGGATGAACAGAACTTTCACTTTTATTTATACAAAAATTAACTAAATGCTCAAAAATGTGGTCGTAGCCACTGGAAATCCATATAATGAAGTACACGAACCTTGTTCAGGGAAGACATTTTATCAGGTGAAAGTGATCTTGAAGGGAGGTGAGAGTTTTGGTGGAAGGCTCATGGAAGAGGAATTGTTGGCTACACAATTGTGAGTTGGTGCCTAGAGTGTGGTTAGATCGTGCTGATGAGGATCTGGGAGCAGGAGCTGGGCCATCAAATGATGGTACAGAAATGGGTGTTTTTTTGATTGGTGGAGCTCTCTACTAGCTGTAGCACTAACCTCCTTGTAACTAAGTGACCTAAACATTGGAAAGACCAACCAGCTTGTACTGTTTAATCAGAGATCTGGCTTTTTCTTTGCAATAAGGCATAGTTTTAAACTACTCTTAATGTAGAGGTATAGTATATTTTGTTGCAATCTTTTTATTGATTTTGAAATAACAAAACAGTGTCAAAGCATCGAAACAATGAGCAACATGAGGCATACATAGGTGACCAGAGTGATATTACCTCAAAATGAAGAATTCAAGGAACAACAGGGGGAAAGAACGTAATTGCACTACTATCCAGTCAGATATTATATCGTCTGTTCCTTCTGAGGGGTGGAACACCCATATAATCTAGACTATAGTTTTAAACCCTGAGTAGAGAGGGCGCATGAGCGTCCGGCTCCTGGATGGATGCGGTCTGATCCTCGCTCCGTCCACCCGCCAGACATATCGCGGCACACCCCGGCCCCGAGGGACATAAACCGACTGAGTACAAAGCTAAAGGGTGTACAACCCTCAATGGCCATGCCTCGCCGCCGCAAAACCCCTTGACAGCCAGGGAAATTAACAAAATTCTTCCTTGCTGTCACAGTAGGGATCCAAGATGGCGCTGGCTGCACAGCTAAGGGACACAGCAGCCATGAGGGGGACAACACATCCCAGCATCCAGACGTCAGGCTGAGATCTCCTCTATTCCCTGGGGACCCGGGTGAGTTATCTCCTCCCCTGTCTCCCACCACAAGCAGCCCAGCCAAATGTAGACCCCGACTAGAAACTGACTCTCTATCTGCCTGTCAGCCTCTCATCCCTCCATCACTTCATCACAATACTGATCCATCTGTGAGTGAATCTTTCCCTGCTTCTGACCAGCCTATCACCAAAATATGCATTAAAAACATGCTCTTATTCCTGCGACAAACACTACATAGCGATTTGACAGCATCACTATCCCTGATCTCCAATGTGGTTCAGCAACAAGAATTACACCATATTGAAACCAGAATGGGAGAAATAATTACAGCGCATAACGACCTAACTGACGCACGCGCAGACCATACAACTGATATCGAGCAAATAAATCTGAAACTAGCGGATTTAGAGGACCGCTCAAGACGCAACAACATCAAATTCAGAGGCATTCCTGAAAATATCGCCAATGACACACTACTGCCATATATCCAACAATATATGAAACATCTCATCCCATCTCTCTCAGATATGGAGCTCGCCATAGATTGAGCACACAGAATACCCAAACCATCATTCCTATCACCATCAATTAATGTTCTGGCTCGCATCCACTTTTACCACGTAAAAGAAAAAATAATGTCGGCAGCCAGAAACCCCCCTCCACTCCCGCCATCACATGCAAATATCAGATTATTCGCAGATTTGTCAAAGGCCACACTCCTTAACCGTAAAAAGCTGGTCACCATCACCAAAGCCTTACGAAACCATGGAATAGGCTATCAATGGGGTTTCCCCACAAAACTGACCGTCAAACATCATGGTAGAATATATACAGTCAAAAACCTAGAAGCAGGCATCGATCTTTTAAAGACCTGGAACATAATACCCGTGGAATCCCACCAATCCACCTCTACCAATATGCAACAAATGGAGGCGGAGTGATTCTGACACCTTACACCCTCAATCCACCTCAAACATATCACCTCAGGCACTATACCTCAACCTGCTAATCTCTGGCAAACGACCCTTTACCGAATATCTTCACATTACAAGATACTGTTTGGCATGACCTCTTCCACTGTCAATGCTTGTTCACACCCCCCTATTTTGAAGTAGCACACCACGCTACTCACGTTACTTGCATTTTCAGCAAGTTTTTTTTTACCCCCCTTCACCTCCTTCCCCTCCTGCACCACCAGTCGACCATCCGAATCAACTGTTTAACTGAAACCTGCAAAACAACATGGAATACATCCCCTGACTCAACGACCGAACCAATACCACATTAACATGCCTTTGGAAATTCTCCTCCCATGACCACATCTAACCAACTTCTCTCAACAAACCAAGAAACAACTCTCCTCAACTAACCAAGTCAACGATCTGCAATATGATTAACATAACATCTCTTAATGTTTGTGGCTTAAACTCCCCCTTTAAGAGATCAATGCTCCAAAAGGAAACCCGTACATTTCATGCTGATGTACTCTTCCTACAGGAAACACACTTTGCATCAACCAAGACTCCTAAATTACATCTGCATCAATTCTCTCACATCTATATGGCCACTAACTCCAAAAAATGGTGTCATTACAGCCATAAAAGACTACAAAATTCCACCACATCTCAGAAATAGCAGACCCCCGAGGTCGCTACCATATCTTAATCTGCAAAATCAACTATATCCCCTATACTCTAGTAAACGTTTACGGTCCTAACAACAATCAGATGCAATTCTACAACAAACTCCACTCCACCATCTCTTCTCAAAAACAAGGCAGACTTCTCATTGGCGGAGACTTCAACGTCATTGGCAACCAGCTTCTGGACTCTTCCTCCAACAAACGATCCCCCAAACATAATTTCCACCGTTTCTTACATGACCATGATCTCTATGACATCTGGCGATGTCAGCATAGCACGGAAAAAGACTACACCTAATACTCCCGATCCCACTTATCCTACTCCAGAATTGACTTCTTTGTTACAGACAAATGGACTCTACAACATGTAACGTCATCCAAAATTGGCACCAAAACCTGGTCAGACCACGCTCCAATCAACATAACCCTGGACAACAATCAACATTCTTCAATCCCCCGCATCTGGAGACTGAATTCTTTGATATTGAAGAACCCAGATAACAAGAAGCACCTGCTAGAAGCTCACAACTTATTTTTTGAATTTAATGCCACACCTGATATCTCTATAACCACACTGTGGCCCACTTACAAAGCATACATGAGAGGTATCCTCATACAACTAAATTCCCACATCAATAAACAAAGAACCCAACAAATTGACCAACTTCTAACATCCATAAAACTAAAAGAAGAAATAAACAAAAAAAACCCAAACCCCTCCACATCAGCATCCCTAGCCTCAGACAGAAATAAACTCCGAACCCTCCTACTTTACAAATATGACCTTAACCTACAAATTCACTATTAACTAAACTAATTAAACAACGACATCTCAAATCCAAAATTTCTTCAAAACCCAATAACACATACATCTCTCACAAACCCGCAAGACATAGCCCACGCTTTCGCCACCTGCTACAAAACACTATATAATATCAAAGATGACCCGGACACAACCCAACCAACAACTACATCCATACAAAAATTCCTAAACACTACGAATCTCCCCCAACTTACTCCATCACAACTCGCTTCTATTTCTACCCCAATTTCTCCCACAGAAATATAAAAAAACATAAAAACTTTACCTCTTAATAAATCACCAGGAAATGATGGCTTCACTAATGAATTTTACAAAACATTTGCCCCTGATCTTACACCACACCTAACCGATCTCTTCAACCATGCCGCTTCAATGGGTGAATTCCCCAATGAAATGCTACAATCCATAATTACAACTATTCCAAAACCCGGCAAAGACCCCCAACTTGTCCAAAACTACAGACCAATCTCACTGCTAAACACAGACATAAAACTTTATGCCAAAATAATAGCCCAAAGACTACTTCCCCACCTTCCTACATTAATTCACCCAGACCAAGTGGGAATTATCCCTGGTCTCCAAGCACCAGACACAACCAGAAGACTCATTTCCCTCCTCCACAAATTAGAAACCACCAAACAACCCTCTCTATTCCTATCCCTGGACGCAGAAAAAGCATTAGACCGAATACAATGGCAGTTTATGAAACTAACACTTAAAAAATTCGGAATTACAGACTGGATGCTTTCTGCAATCCTCTCCCTTTACTCCAACCCATCAGCTAGAGTATTAACAAATGGCACACTCTCACAGCCCTTTCACATTTCCAACGGCACTAGACAAGGTTGCCCCCTATCCCCCATAATCTTTACCTTACTCATTGAACCCTTAGCTTCAAAACTCAGAGATGACCCAACATTCACAGGAATCGCCCACCTTAAAACAGAACATAAAATTAGCCTATTTGCAGATGACATCATACTAATGATAACTAACCCATACAAATCGCTCCAAACGATTTGTTCACATGTTCAAAGTTATTCAGAAGTAGCATATTACAAACTCAATGAACCCAAATCTTCTATCCTAAATCTCCACACGCCTACTAAGACACAAAAAGTACTAATCAAACAATTCCCCTTCTCTTGGGAACAACACAGCATCCCCTAACTCACCACTACGACAGATCAGCTATATGCCTCAAACCACAAACTATTACTCGAATCCATTCCACGAGAACTTAACAATCTTCGCACATCAACACTATTGAAACTAGGAAGAGTAGCAAACCTGAAAATGTACATACTACCCAAAATCCTTTACATATTCCGCACACTCCCCATTCCCATCCCCAATACCTTCTCCAAACTACAAGCAATACTTGCCAAATTCCTCTGGAATTCAAAACAACCCAGATGTACTACAAATCTTTTAATACGCCCAACATCCAGAGGAGGAGCAGGTCTCCCACATTTAAAATCATACTATAATGCCAGTCTTCTAGACCAAATTTATTTTTGGTGGCACCCAATCAAAAAAAAATCATGGTCTACCATGGAAACACTCTCACATCACACCACCTAACATACTGTTCTCACCACAAACACCTCAGACCAAAATTCTACTCAAACACCCATGCATTCAAGCCTCCCTACAAGCTTGGTATGATCTCCTAACCTTTATCTTGACAGATAGTACCAAACATATACCTACCCCAATCACTACACTACACCTCATTATTCCTTCCCTAAACCTGCTACAGTGGGAGAACCGAGGCATATCTCTCATACAAGATCTCTATACAACTCACAACTTAGACTCCTTTTCGACTCTTCAGAAGAAATTTAACCTCCCCGACACTGAACACTTCACCTACCTGGGAATAGCTCACTCCCTACAAAAGGTAAACGTTCCACATTTTTTGACAATTCCTACCACTGCATACCAATTCTTTAACAAAATACAATACCCGAGAAAAGGGATTTCAACTTTCTACACATACATAACCAGCTCACAATTTACCCTACAAACTACCTCTCTAATCAACTGGGAGAAACTTCTCACAACCAATACTACCGCACACATGGGAAAAAAACTTTAACATCACCCATAAACCTTCTCTATGTAGCTCCCACTGGGAATCGTACATGAAAATTTTACACCAATGGTACTTAACACCCGTTAAACTCTCTTTATATTACCCTCAACACTCATCCGCTTGCTAGAGACAATGCGGTGAAACAGGATCAACTTTCCATATACTTTGGACGTGTAAATCTCTCAGATCTTACTGGAACAGCGTTTTCCAATTGATCTCAACACTAACTGAAACCCCAATAACACCAAACTCTGCTCTTGCACTCCTCCACATTGGAATTAACAAATACCCTAGAGATTCTCGTATTATTATCCACACATTAGCAGCTGCTAAGACCAACCTTACTAAATTATGGAACTCTTCCAAAATTCCCTCTCTCACTTCACTTATAACAGATCTTAACTCCCAATGTGATATGGAAAGAAGATCAGCCCTCAACAACTCCTCCTACCACACGTTCAAATACCAATGGTCTCGATGGCTACAGAACCCAAACTGTTCCGTAAAATGCTGATAAATTAATTGTACAATACTAAGACCCTTTACTCTAGACTGGTGCCTTTGCCACCCCCCCCTTTTTTTTTTCCCTACCCCCTCCCCACCATACCCTCCCATCCCTGTTCCTTACCCCCTTTATATAACATACACACCCATATACGGTTCACACCAAACCGAGCATACCTCTCAGGTCAATGTGAGTTACGTTTATAATGTCCCTAGCCAAATGGTGGGGAATTTATTTTGCACAAAATGTATTACTGTACTTGACTATGAACCATATTTTCGTATCCTGTTTTGTACTAAAATCTTTCAATAAAAATATTGAAACATAAACCCTGAGTAGAAGTCCGTAACACAGACCAAAAATATTCACAGAGAAAAGTTGAGAGCAAAAAAGATGAGAGGGGAGAAAAGAAGAAAAAAGGGAAAGGAGAGTGTTAAAGGAGGTACACATCCATCTGAGAAGTCTGCCTTGCGATTGACGCGATGACAATCGTAAGTGTCTGGTACATGCAGGTAGGATAGCCAGAAATTCAATACTTTTTCAAACAGAGGTTGTTTGTCCTGTAAAACACTGACTAGTTTCTCATGTAGCATAATCCAGGTTAGTTTCTGTTTCACTAAGGCCAAATTAATCACAGGGCTTTTCCAAGCAGTAGCAATAGCTATCTCAGCGGCTAGAAACATGAAATATATCAGGGTCTGTATGAGTCTTGGAACATTGTCCACAGGTTCATGGAGTAACACGGTCCGAGCGTCTTTGGGAATATTAACCATAGTAACCGAGTAAATTAATAAATGAACCTGTATCCAAAATCGTCAAACCTTGGGGGAAAACCACCATACATGTATAGCTAAGCCTATTTGGCCACATCCCCTAAAGCATGAGGGAGACGACCCCGAATACATTTTAGAAAGATGCTCGGGTACCAAGTACCATCTGGGGAGCACCTTGTATGCTGCTTTAATTAGGACCACGTACATTATGCCCCTATGTACTCGTATAGACCATGTTCAAAATACCGTCACTTCAGGAGATATGTCCAAATCCTGCTCCCACGCAATTTGCTAGGGAAGCTTCGATGATGGGGAGACATAGGATTTATATAGAATGGAAATACTTCCCCTCGTGAGAGTCACTTGTAAAAATTTGCTTTCGAATTGTGTACGAACTGAAAGATCAGGACTCTTCTGTTGTAGAGTGCTAAGAAACTGGTGATTTTGTCTTAAGTGAAAACTTTCCAAAGGCAGCAGCTGCATTTTCTGTAAGTAGTATGAAGAAGGATGTATCCCCTTATGATCTATAAATTGTCCTATATGATAGAGGCCCTTATTTGTCCACCAGCGGGACTGAGCCGGGGTCATACCTGGCAGAAATAATGGGTTGTTGAAGAGAGGAGCCATAGGTGTGTGGGGGGAACTGAGAGACCAATGTCGGCATGTCGACTCCCATAGAGCTATGGAATGTGAAAGCATAGGACACATAGTGGCCCTTTGGTGTTTTGAAGGGAGCCATAGGACCATATCTATTGGCATGGGGGAACAGGCCTGGGCTTCTAAAGGTACCCAATCCAGTTTATAGAGTGTATGGTGAAGTTGGCTAAGCTGAGTGAGTTGAGCTGCAATATTGTATTCTGAAAGTCAGGTAGCCCTAGCCCTCCCATATCTCTAGAAGCATACATACTGTAGTGTTTCGAGCTAACCTGCTATCCTTCATTCCCCAAATAAAATGGAAAATTTTGATTGAAACTGGCTTAAGGCCTCCACTGGTACTGAAATAGGTAGGGTCCTTAAACAATAAAGTATCCTTGGCAAAACTGTCATTTTCACAGAAGCGATTCTGCCCATCCAGGACAAGGTTGCTTATGACCAGATCCTCACGTCCTCTGGCAATTTATGAAAGAGGGCCGGGTAGTTCGCCTTATAGAGAGACTAGCTGTGAGGAGTTAACTTAACTCTAAAATAGGAAAGGGAAGCAGTTTGCCACATAAATGGGTACTGAGCTTGAAGGCTTCTGTACATTGTTTCTGATAAATTGACATTCATGGCTTCAAGATTTGTTCTGACTAATCGAGAGATTCGAAATCTGACCAAAATGGTCCAATAGGGAGAGTAAGTTAGGGAGAGTAGTATGAGGGGAGGTGACAAATATGAGCAAATAGTCTGCGAAAAGTGCACATTTATGATGTCGGTCCCCACTCATGATCCCTAGTATATTTGGGTCCTGACGCATCGCAATAGCGAGGGTCTCTATTGCTATGATGAACAGTAAGGGCGACAGCGGGCATCCCTGTCTAGTGTCTGAGGAGATATCAAATGGTGCCAATTTATGGCCTTGCAAAGAAATCTGCGCCATAGGATTGCTATATAGTGAGTGGATAGATACCAAGAATTTGGGACCACAATTCCATCTTTCCAGTAGCCGAAAGAAGTAGGACCATGAGAGGGAATAATATGCCTTGCATATATCCAGGGATAATAACATCCTATGTCTATCACCCTCCCTATCCCACAAAGAGTGTAAAAGAGAGATAAGATCAACTGCTCGACACACTTGGCCTACCGCCTGTCTGTGGGGTAGGAAACCCACCTGTCTAAAAAGGTCAACAATCGATTGCTGTAGATTTTGGTGAACCGTTTTAAATCATTGTTGATTAAAGAAATAGGTCTATAATTAGCTACACCGTTGAGGTCTTTATGGAGTTTCGGGATGAGTGTAATGAATGCTCTGTTCACAGAGCTCCCCCTTCTGAATGGTGTCGAAGTAATTTGTCAAAGGAGTTGCCAATAGTGATGAGAATTTTTCATAGTGTAATGCACTAAAGCCGTCTGGGCCAGGAGCTTTACCCACCTAGGCCTGTTTGATGGCCAACAACATCTCAGTAACTGTAATAGGCTGTTCCATAAGCTCTCTGTGTTCTGCTAGCAAGGCCAGAATGGGGAGAGCGGCCATGAAGCCATCGAAGTCCTGAGGGCCAGAGATGTTAACGTTTGTGTATAGATGAGGTATAGTATATTAAAGACTGTGCTTCTGTAAAGCTTTGTAGGGCCTGTGTTGGTAATGTTTCCATCCATACAGGTTAGTTATTATTTAATCACGGTCTAGAAATACACAGGACAGCGACTATCACTAGACATGTGCAGAACAAAAACATTTGTTTTGTTTCAGATTGATTCATTAAGTTACTAATTTAGTTTTGTTACATTTGTAACTAAATTAATTTAGTTTAGTTTTGTTTATTTGTTTTCAACTGGATAGCTTTTTACAAACTTAATAAGCTCCACAATTTTAGCATTCCATTGTGAATGAGACTTTGCATCTCTTTTGTTAATTCACTAATTTATAAGTCTCTCCAAATTTCCAGTGTCCATCTCACAGTGTGGTTCCACACATTCACAACATGAGTTTACAAGAGCTAGTCCAGAAATACTATACTTTATATGCTTTTTATGCATCCTGGGATTTTATTTGCTTTGGCATTTGCTGCTTGGCATGGAGTTATGCTGAGTGGCTGCAGTTAATCAGTACTCCTAAATCCTTCTCTAGTTCTGTTTTCCTATTTTGAATTATACTAAATGCTTGGTGACAGTAATAATACCACGTTTTAGATAAATAACCTTACGTTTATTATCATTACATTATATCTGACAATGTTGGCCTATTGATAGATTTCTTCTGTAATATGTTACTATCCTAATTTGTAACACAATTTTGCTAAAATATTTGGTCATTCCATAGTGTACTGTATGCATACAAAGCCATGCCTGGGAAATTAGATAAGGGACTATATTTGGGTCATTCCATAGGGAAGACTATATACAATGGCACATTTGGGTAATTCCATAGGGAAGTCTATGGTATGCATACAATGAAACATGTGAGTCATTCCATAGGGAAGTCTGAGTATACAATATGCCTGGGTCATTTCATAGGGGACTGTATGTATACAATGACCCATATGGGTAATTTCATAGGGAAATATATGTATTCAATGACAAACTTGGATATTGCCATGGGGAACTTTATTTGACTTATCTGGGTCATTCCATAGAGGACTATATGTATACACTATCACATCTAGGCCATTCCATAAGGGAAAGTATGTATACAATGTATAATGACACATCTGGGTCTGTATGTATAAATTACCACACCTGGGTCATTTAGTAGGGGACTATATGTATACAATATGCGTAAGTGATTCCATGGGTAACTGAATGTATATAAAATGATACACCTGGGTCATTTCATTAAGAACTGTATTTGTACAATGACACATTTGGATTATTCTAGTGGACTATGTTTACAAATACATGTCTGGGTCATTTCATCAGGAACTATATGTATACAATTACATTACTGGATCATTTTATTGGGAACTGTATATATACACAATGACATTTCTAGGTCATTCTAAAAGGGACTGTATAACTAGTGACAGGCCATGGGACACAGTCACCCCTGCCCAGAACCCCCACTTGACGCTCCCACCTTCCCCTAAATATGTGGGAACTGCCCAGTTGAGACCATGATCCTCTTTGTTAATACCCTTTTTTGAGTTACTGCACATTCTCAGTAACTCAAATAAGGTAGATGCTGTGATTCCAAGACACAGCATCATCAGGACAGAGACCCAAAATGAGGGACTGTCCTGGGCCCAGAAAATCTTGGACAGTTGGCATCAATGACAATGACTCACCTGGTTCACTGCCTAGGCCACTGTATTTATACAATGACTTGTCTGGGTCATTCCAAGGAGGCTTGTATGTATACAGTACATTGACACGTCTGGGTCATTTCCCAGTCAACTGCGTTTATTCAATGACATGTATGATTTCTTCCACAGGAGCATGTATGTATACAATGACATGTCTGAATCATTCTATGGGGGACTGTGTATATATACTGTATAAGGAGACACCTGGGTCATTCTATAAAGCAAATGTCAAATGATAACTAGTGTAATTGGAGGCTACTTGGGTGCCAACATCCCATAAATAGTCCATCCAATAAATTGTGTCATGGGTATATCGAACTTTCACAGCACTAGATATAATTCAAACACCAAACATTATTAAACACAGTTTATTACAACTTTACAGAACATAAAACTATATCTCAAAACAGTTACTGTAGGCTTAGACCAGAGTCCCATATGCAGCTCTCAAAGGTTCAAGAGTAACAGTCTTGATGTAAAGGCTTCCCAACGTGTTTTTGAGTATCACTCTTCCTCAGGGGCATAAATATACCTGAATTTACAATAATAAATAACAATACTAAAACATAATAATAAAACATAATAGGACTGAACAATAAAGCATTTTTACAAAATACAACATGGTACTTTAAATACTCACAAGATCATAGAGAGGTTAGCAGTTACAAGCCTACAGATGAAAGTTAACCACTTGCCCTCCTGAGGATTTACCCCCCTTCTTGACCAGGCCATTTTTTAGCGTTACGGTGCTGCGTTACTTTCAATGGCAATTGCGCGGTCATACAACGCTGCACCCAAATGAAATTTACGTCCTTTTTTCCCATGAATTGAGATTTTTTTCAGTGGTATTTTGATCGCCTGTGTGTTTTTTTATTTTTTCTGCTATAAAAAAAAAAATACCGACAATTTTTAGAAAAAACTATTTTCTTTACTTTTTGCTATTAAAACGTCCAGTAAATTTTTTTTTTAAAAATCCAATTTCATCATAAATTTATGTATTCTGCTACATGTCTTTGCTAAAAAGAAAATACCAATACGTGTAAATTAATTGGTTTGCGTGAAAGTTCTAGTGTTTACAAATGGCAGTATAGATACTGGAATTTTTTTTTCTACTAGTAATGGCGGTGATCAGGACTGCGGTAGACATTCTGACACTGGGGGATATGACTTGGTGTCACTGACATCCCCAGTGACACCAATACAGTGATCAGTGCTAAAAATAAAAAGCACTGACACTGTACTAATGGCACTGGGCAGGAAAGGGTTCACATGAGAGGCAAAGGGTTAACTATGTGCAGGGAGTGTTTTACTAGGGGGATGTGTGTTGGTGCTTCACTGTAAGCACACTGCTCTGGATGGCTGTGTTGTGCACAGCCATCCAGAGCAGTGTGCCCAAGCTGAAAGGGAGGAGGATTGTTAGTAAACAAAACAGTCCTCCTCCCCATCGGTAATCATTGTAAATCACGGGGCGCTGGCGAGTAATTACCGGCCAGGACCCAGTGATTGACAGCCGCGGCCGTGAATGGTGGCGCAGGTAGGGCGCGCGCACGACTCACTCGCACCCCCTACCAGGAAATGCAAAATCACGTGTATATATACATGATTTTGCTCACCCGTGCTACCCTGCAGCAGTATTTCTGCTATAGGGCAGTCGGGAAGCGGTTAAACGTTCCTGTGGATGCATTGTTTGGTGTGCAGATGACCATCTGGCCCCGTTATGCCCTCCCCTCTGTGCTGGCTGATCAATGGCTGCTTTGGACACTTCCAATGGACATTCCAATATGGCCTCCATGTGCTTCCACTACACATATGTGGTGACATCATTTCTGGTTTGGCGATGATGAACATCCTGCCCATGTGTGGTGGGTGGTTCAATAGAAGGCAGTAAATCAGGCGGACACATACATTTTAACTTTAGTTGACATTCGGTCCATTTCCTGTGTTCTTTATGGTATTGTTAGTTCCACCTTCAGCAATTTTCTACTTTGTGCCATATAAAAGGGAGATCCCTAGAGGCATAGTTGTCTGCATCTTCCCTGGTGTTGGAGTGTTGCTCCTGGATAAATCCAGTTTGGTTTGTGGGTAATGTCAATTTGTTTGCTTTTTTAAATTATTTTTAATATTTGTTTTTATGGGTCCTCCCTATGGTCAGCATGTGTATACATATTTTTTACATATCTTTCAGCTGCCATCTGGATCATTGCATTTACAGCTGTTCCGTTTCCCCTCCTGGGACCCTTTCACCACGGGATCGCTCCACCACAACACCAGGCTTATTGTTTTTAACTTTCATCTGCAGATTTGTAACTGCTAAGCTTGGTATGAGCTTGTGCGTATTCAGAGTACCATGTTGTATTTTGTAAATACTTTTATTGTTCAGTTTTATTATGATTATTAATATTATTATTTATTCTTGTAAAGCCAGATATATTTATGCTCCTAAGAGAGTGATACTTGAAAAGCATCGGGAGGCCTTTACAGCAAGACCATAACCTATGAGAGCTGCATATAGGGCTCTTTTCCCTTATGGTCTAAGCCTATAGTATATATTTTGAGATCTGGTTTTATGTCCTGTAATGCAGATGTAATCAACTCTCTTTTTATATAATTTTTGATGTTTGAATTACAGTATATCTGGTGCCATGAAAGCACTGTACACCCATGACACAATTTTTGGATAGACTATAGGGAAATGTATGTATTCAATGTGGATCATACCATAGGAGACTGTATGTATACAGTGACTCATACGGGCCATTCTATAAGGGGACTGTAGGTAGAGAATGCCTTTACTGGGTCATTTCTCAGGCAACTGTATTTATACTTTGAAATGTCTAAGTAATTCAAAAAGGAAAGTGTACATGCCATGTTTGGGTCACTCTATAGGGGACTGTATTCATACAACACATTTGGGTCATTCCACCGGTGATATATTTATACAATGAAACATTTAGGTCATTCCATAGAGGACTGTGGGTTTATTCAGGGTTAGGTTATTTGGCCAGTTAAAACAGTGGCAACAAAGTTCTTTAAATGCTGAACACTGTTCTGTTCAGAAGCATAAAGCAGACTTCCTTTTAATGAATGTAATATTTTATAGAAAATATTTATATTTTTTCCAATATAGATGTATTAATTATACAGCAAAATTACTATTGCAAATTATTATAAAATACATGACTTTTCTCTTAATTATTTCCTTGAACAAGAATTAAAAATGTTTTATATAATTTTTACCGCATATGTTAAACCTGGTTTGTTAAATGAACATTTAAAACAGGGTGTACCCATAGCGCACAATATACAGAAAAGTGTGCTCTTCCTAAAAGAACATGCAGAGGCTGTTTCCTTTCAGACTATGAAATTTAAACTTTGGAACCCTCTGAAGAGAGAAGAAGGAAATGAATCACTGCTCTGACGCATTCAGCTGCATGTTTAAGTCCTCTGACACAAGGCCAAATATTAGATTGCATGGCCATGCAGAGTAAAATATGCCTCTATTCTTGGCACTTGGGAGCCATAACTGCCACAAGAGTTTGAACATAGACCTGCATTACACAATATGCTATGTGGATATATGTACTTATATATCGGCGCTTGCATTTACATACACAAGCACAGCGTATATTGTAATGCAAGTCAATGAGGAAAAACTATGCAGCAGCTGTGGCACCACAAATACTGGTGTAATTTACTCTGTATGGCCATACGACCTAAGTAACGGCTGTATGCAAGATCCCTAACTTTCAGCTTGAGCTTTTGAGCTCTGCAAACAATCTTTTTTTTTTTTTTCAGAAACAATTGAATACTGTCTGTGATACTTTTTCTATTCACACTAACATACAATTTTCAGGACAAGCTTTCAGGGTATGTCCCCTTCTTCAAAGTCCAAGCAGTCCAAGTATTTTTTTTTTTTCAAAAAACATACAATAGCCTGAACAATTGTTCTAAACCACCTCCTGGTTAAAATGCAAATATAACATATTTATGTGCAATCTTTATTTTAAAAGAAAAAAAAAATAAACCCCCCCACTTTGCATTCAGTTGAGGCCTGCATGGTACTAGAAGATCCCACAAGATGGTTTAGAGTACAACCCCTGGCAAAAAGTATGGAATCACCACTCTTGGAAAATGTTTAGTGAATTGTGTTGATAAAAAAAATTAATCACAGACAAAACTATTTTCATTTACCTTTCCGACCTTCTGGCTTTCAGAAACACTTAAAAAAAAATGCAGATCTAGCAGAGGAAAAAAATATGGAATCACTCAATTCTGAGGAAAATATTATAGAATCATTAATAAAAACCCAAAACACTACAGTACACCACCAGTACTTTGTTGCACCACCTCTGGCTTTTATGACAGCTTGAATTCTCTGAGGCATGGATTTAACTATCGACAAACGGTATTCTTCATCAATCCGGCTCCAATTTCTCTTACTGCAGGTGCCAGATCAGCTTTGAGGGTTGGAGCCTTGTCATGGACCATTTTCTTTCATTTCCACTAGAGATGAGCGAATCGAACATGACGAAGTGGAATTCGTTCCGAAGATTTGGAAAAATTCTATTTGCGACGAATCCGAAGATTAGCAAACTTCGGATGCACGAATCGAATTTTCCCAAAATGGCGGCGACATGTGTGGCGACGGAGAAAATGGACAGAGAAGATGGGGCGGGGATCTCTGGGAAGGCGCGCAGACAAGGCGCGCTGACCCATAATGCATTCATGACATGTGATCGCATTAGCCAATCAGCAGCCAGCCAGCACTGTGTAATGATGGAGCTATAAATCGCGGCCATCTTAGAATTCTCCATTAGCCTCCGGTCATTCAAGAGAGACAGACCTGTGTGTATTAAGGGACAGAGTTAGGGCCACAGAGACTTTAGGGCCACAGAATCGTTACTCAGGGACACAGAATCGTTACTCAGGGACACAGAATCGTTACTTAGGGCCACAGCTATCAAAGAATCGAAAATTTAAAGTGACATACACCCTTTTTTTTTTGGTGGCTGTCGTGCACAGTTGGTGCTGCAGTTTGCCGATTGTGCAAAATAAACTGACTTTCTGCTTCACAACCACTATTGTACGTTCAAAGAGTTAAATCCATTTACACGCCGGCTGGCGGTAATATTTTTTGGGTGATTAGTGCATTCCAGTGACACAAACGTACAGTTTCCAGCCAACGGCAAGCTGCAATTGACCGATTGTGTACAATAAACTGACTTTCTGCTTCACAACCACTATTGTACGTTCAAAGAGTTAGATCCATTTACACGCCGGGTGGCGGTAATATTTTTTGGGTGATTAGTGCATTCCAGTGACATAAACGTACAGTTTCCAGCCAACGGCAAGCTGCAATTGACCGATTGTGCTAAATAAACTGACTTTCTGCTTCACAACCACTATTGTACGTTCAAAGAGTTAGATCCATTTACACGCCGGCTGGCGGTAATATTTTTTGGGTGATTAGTGCATTCCAGTGACATAAACGTACAGTTTCCAGCCAACGGCAAGCTGCAATTGACCGATTGTGCTAAATAAACTGACTTTCTGCTTCACAACCACTATTGTACGTTCAAAGAGTTAAATCCATTTACACGCCGGGTGGCGGTAATATTTTTTGGGTGATTAGTGCATTCCAGTGACCTAAACGTACAGTTTCCAGCCAACGGTAAGCTGCAATGACCGATTGTGTACAATAAACTGACTTTCTGCTTCACAACCACTATTGTACGTTCAAAGAGTTAAATCCGGTTTTATTTTTGGGGTGCTTATTGAATTAAAGAGTATGTCAGAGAACACGCAGAGGAGTGGCAGAGGAGGCAATGTTTCAGGAGCAAGCAGACGTGGCAGCAGAGGAAGGGGTCGAGGCAGCACTAGTCGCAGCCAGAGGCCAGTGCTCCTGGTGTCATCCAGCGGTCGTGTCTCCACCGACAACCCTGCCGTCATCGATTGGTTGACTCGGTCGTCTTCCTCTTCCCAGGTCACCTCTGACACCTACAGCCAACGGTCGGTGGGTACGTCAGACACAACCGTTAGTTGGCATGGCCCGGGAGCAAGCCCACTGAAATCACGTGTCCTTGACCTGCCCCTGTCCTTTGGTGTTCCCTCACCAAGCGAAGTATCGCATGCTGTGGGCTCAGCCCCACTGTACAGTGAGGAAGAGCTAACAGAGGGCGGTCAGGAACGGGGGGAGACATCCGCCTCTTCAGCAGCCAGGCAAAGAAGTACTGGCGAGGAGAGTGGCTCGGTAGCCGGTCTAGAGACAGGTCTGTCTCCTGACCCACACGCAGCCGAGGGGGCTAGTAGTGAGGCGGAGACCCTAATTGATGATGATGAGGCTGATCGCACTTGGCAGCCTCGTCGTCATCAGGCTATTGCTTCCGCATCATCAGGAGAAGAGGGTGCCAGCTTGGCAGCGAGCAAAACAGTCGGTGGGTTGCCCAGGAGGCAGCAGGGTCGCAGCAGTGTCAGTGGAGCCAAACGGCCACAAAGTAGAGCACCAGCTCCACTGCAGCCTACCACCACGGCCAGTAGTGGTGCCGGTGTGCACGGAGGAAGTAGCAGTCAGCCAGTGAGGAGTAGCGGGGGCAAAGTTTCCTACTCGGCGGTGTGGCAATTTTTCGTCAAGCCGCCCGAGGAAGTAAACGTAGCCGTATGTCGACTATGTGGCCAGAAAGTCAAGCGTGGCCAGGGGGCCAATGTTGGGACTACAGCGTTGCGTCAGCATATGCAGCGTCGCCATTTGGTGGCCTGGGAAAACCGTGATAAAGATACGGCGGTTCTGCCTGCCCCAGCCCCCGCTCCATCACCCGCTCCGTTACTTGCTCCCTCAATCGCCCTCTATCAGCCAGTCAAGGCTCCAACACCTCTGCTGAGGGGAGTTGTCGCTCGTTGGCATCTTCCGCTCGTTCAGATGCTCCTTCTCCTGCTACTCCTCTTCACGGATTCCGTCAGCAGTCTTTCTTGGAATCCCTTTCCAAGAGACAACAGTTTGCGAGCACGCACCCGACGGTGCAGAAGCTGAACGTCCTCCTGTCCAAGTTGCTGGTGCTGCAGTCCCTCCCTTTCCAAGTGGTGGACTCAGCACCTTTCCGAGAAATGATGGCTTGTGCCGAGCCGCGGTGGAGAGTGCCAAGCCGGCATTTCTTCGCCAAAAAGGCAGTGCCAGCCCTGCATTCACATGTAGAAGAGATGGTGGGCCAGTCTTTGAGCATGTCGGTCTCTGCCAAAGTGCACGGCAGCGCCGACGTGTGGAGCTGTAACTACGGTCAGGGACAGTACGTGTCATTTACGGCCCACTGGGTGAACGTGGTGCCGGCACAGCCGCACCAGCAACTTGGACAGGTCACGCCGCTTTTGCCTCCACGTTTGCACGTCCTTGGTCCAGCAAAGATGTCCGCCTCTACCACCTCTTCTTCCGCCGTGTCCTCAGCCGCCACCCCCGTGCCAAGTCCCATTACCTGACCGGCATATCACATGTGCAGGGCGCAACGGTGTCACGCTGTGCTGCACCTGGTATGCCTTGGCGAACGTAGTCACACAGGGGAGGAACTGCTGAGTGTAATGAACAGAGAAATCGACAGATGGCTGTCTCCGCGCAAACTGAAAATCGGAACCATGTTGACCGACAACGGAAAGAACATGGTGTCTGCTCTGCGTCAAGGAAGGTTGTGCCATGCGCCATGCATGGCTCACGTGTTCAATCTGGTTGTCAAGCGGTTCCTAAAATCCACCATCCCACTGCAAGACATCCTTAAAATGTCACGTAAACTTTGCATGCATTTCAGCCATTCCTACACCGCAAAGCACACCCTCCTTGAGCTGCAGCGGCAGAACGGAATTCCACAGCATCGCCTGATCTGCGACGTTGCAACAAGGTGGAATTCAACCCTACATATGTTAGACCGCCTTTACGAACAGCGAAAGGCCATCATCGATTTCCTGATGTTACAAGCGGATAAAGGTACTCCCCTGTGTAACTTAGATGTCAGCCATTGGCAGCTCATGCGTGACACCTGCCGCTTGCTCAGGCCCTTTGAGGAGGCCACACTATTCGTGAGTCGGCAGGACTATGGGATGAACGACGTCATTCCTCTGTTGCACGTCCTGGAACAAATGCTGTTAACAATGGCTGGTCAGGTTGCGGTAGACGTGGCGCACAGATCTCAACGCCACATGACCCCTGTGGGGGCAGGACAGGAAGAAGAGGAGGAGGTAGAGGAGGACATTGGTGCTCAGGAATTATTGAGTGAAATGGGTGGTTTTTCCACTCAGCGGACAGGAGTGGAGGAGCAGGAGCATCTGGTAGAGGAGGAGGAGGAGACAGAGGACCCAGACGCACCGTGGCAGTATGCTGTGGAGATGGAGGCAGGGAGTCCCTCGCATTCCTTGGCACAAATGGCCCATAGCATGCTCGGTTGCTTGCGTAGCGACAGCCGAATAATAACCATCAGACAGAGGGATGACTTTTGGCTGTCCACCTTGTTGGACCCTCGCTACCGTTCAAAAATGGTGGCCTTTTTCACACCTGCTGAGAGGGAGGCCTTGATAGTCGTCTCCCCACACTGCTGCTGGGGGGACTTTTTAACCTAGGCCTGTGTATGGCCTTCAATTGAAGCTGCTTCCGCTCCGCCACTCTGCCATTGGACTCTTGATAGTCGTCTCCCCACGCTGATGCTGGGGGGACTTTTTAACCTAGGCCTGTGTATGGCCTTCAATTGAAGCTGCTTCTGCTCCGCCACTCTGCCATTGGACTCTTGATAGTCGTCTCCCCACACTGCTGCTGGGGGGACTTTTTAACATAGGCCTCTGTATGGCCTTCAATTTAAGCTGCTTACGCTTCGCCACTCTGCCATGGGCCCCTGTACCGCCTCCTCTTGCTGCTGCCAGGTCCAGAGTGTGTCATGGGTCCCTGTACGGCCTCCCATTGCTGCTGACTTCATCGCCAGACTCTGCCATGTGCCACTTTCAGGTCTCCTTACACTGTTGGTGGGTTCCATTTTGTGATAGGGTGCTGTATGGCCTTCCATTGCTGCTGCCTCCGCCGCCACCCTGCGCCATGTGCCTCTGTCGTCTGCTCACGCTGCTGACGGCTTCCGCTTTTTAACCGAGGCCTGTGTATGGCTTCCGAATACTGCTGCATCCACCGCCACCCTGCGCCATGTGTCTCTGTCGTCTGCTCACGCTGCTGACGGCTTCCGCTTTTTAACCTAGGCCTGTGTATGGCTTCAGAATAATGCTGCCTACACCGCCACCCTGCGCCATGTGCCTCTGTCGTCTGCTCACGCTGCTGCCAGGTCCATACTGATTCATGGCCCCCTGTACCGGCTCCTCATGAACGTGGTTCAGCGGGTTTGCATCACTTAACGGCAAATCGTTGACAAACGCTGGGACGTTCAGTGTTGTGCGCATTAAGCCAGACACCAAAGGGCAGCACAGACCTGTTATTACTCGCTCAAGCATGGCTGAACAAAACCAGTCTCTACCAGAAATTGGACCCAGACCTGCCCAGGGTCTCGTAAGTAGATTGCACGGAGGAGTAGAGTTCGTTAATGGAATTAACTGTGAGGGACTTTTAAACCTAGGCCTGTGTATGGCCTTCAATTGAAGCTGCTTCTGCTCCGCCACTCTGCCATTGGACTCTTGATAGTCGTCTCCCACGCTGCTGCTGGGGGGACTTTTTAACATAGGCCTCTGTATGGCCTTCAATTTTAGCTGCTTACGCTCCGCCACTCTGCCATGGGCCCCTGTACGGCCTCCTCATGCTGCTGCCAGGCCCGTAATCTGCCATGGGCCCCCGTACCGACTCCTCATGCTGCTGCCAGGCCCGTAATCTGTCATGGGCCAGAGTACCGCCTCCTCATGCTGCTGCCAGGTCCAGAGTGTGTCATGGGTCCCTGTACGGCCTCCCGTTGCTGCTGTCTCCATCGCCACACTCTGCCATGTGCCACTTTCAGGTCTCCTCACACTGCTGGTGGGTTCCATTTTGTCATAGGGTGCTGTATGGCCTCCCATTGCTGCTGCCTCCACCGCCACACTGTGGCTCCACACTCTGGTTTTGACCCCGTGACTGCCCAAATGAGTGAAGTGTGCGGTGATTCTAAGATCGACGGCACTCATCTGCATGTCATACTGACTGACAGTATTATTTCTCTTCCCCAGCAGACTCCAAGGGCATTTAAATTAAAGGTACAGTGTTCTGCACTAATATAAAGGCTCTCTGAAGCCTAGAAACACCCTTTTTATAAGTTAAATTCGAAGCGAATATATTCGGCTCGAAGCGAATTTATTCGGCGAATTCAGCGAATCAGCCGAACCGAATTTTTGAATAATTCGCTCATCTCTAATTTCCACCATAGATTTTCAATTGGATTGAGGTCCAGACTATTTACAGGCCATGCCAATGACATATGTCTTTCTTGAAGGAAAGTTTTCATGGCTTTTGCCCTATGGCAAGATGCATTATCATCCTGAAAAATGATGTCATCAACACCAAACATCCATTCAATTGATGGAATAAGAAAAGTGTCCAAAATCTTAATATAAACTTGTGCATTTATAGAATATTTAATGACTGTCATCTCCCCCGTACCTTTACCTGACATGCAACCCCATATCATCAATGATTGTGGAAATATGCATGTTTTCTTCAGGCAGTCGTCTTTATACATTTCATTGGAACAGCACCAAACAAAAGTTCCAGCATCATCACCCTGCCCCATGCAGATTCGCTATTCATTACTGAATATAACTTTCATCCAGTCATCCATAGTCATGATGATTTAGCCCACTGTAACCTTATTTTTTTTCTTATAGGTGTTAGCCACTTGAACCTCTCGAGGATTTATCTTCCTTCCTGACCAGACCATTTTTTTTGCTTTACCACGCTGCGTTGCTTTAACTGACAATTGCGCGGTCATGCAACGCTGCACCCAAATGAACTTTTACGTCCTTTTTTTTCCCCATGAATTTAGCTTTCTTTTGGTGGTATTTGATTGCCTGTGCGTTTTTTATTTTTTTGCACTATAAAAAATTTAAATAACGACAATTTTGAGAAAAAAAACAATATTTTTTGACTTTTTGCTATTAAACACATCCAGTAAAAATTTTAAAAAAAAAAAAATGTCATAAAATTTAGGCTGTTCTGCTACATGTCTTTGCTAAAAAAAAATCCCACTACGTGTAAATTAAATGGTTTACATGTAAGTTATAGCATTTACAAATGGCAGTATAGATACTGATTTTTTTTTTTTTTTACTAGTAATGGCGGTGATCAGTGACTTATAGCGGGACTGCGGTGGACATTCTGACCCTGGGGGGAACTGACTTGGTGTCACTGACATCCCCAGTGACACCAGTACAGTGATCAGTGCTAAAAAAAAAAGCACTAACACTGTACTAATGGCACTGGGCAGGAAAAGGTTAACATGAAGGGTGATCAAAGGGTTAACTGTGTCTTGGGAGTGTTCTACTAAGGGGCTGTGCCAGTGTGCTTCACTGTAAGCACACTGCTTTGGACAGCTGTGCTGTGTACAGCCATCCAAAGTAGTGTGCCCAAGCTGACAGGGAGGAGAAATGTTAGTAAACAAAACAGTTCTCCTCCCCGTCGGTAAATAACCGGGCGCCAGCTTGTAATCACCAGCGGGGACCCGGTGATTGACAGCCGCAGCAGCGAATGGCGGTGTTGATAGGGAGCTCGCCCCCTAACCAGAAATGAGAAATCGCGTATATATACTCTACACATGATTTTGCGTACCCGTGCCGCCCTGTAGCAGTATATCTGCTATAGGGTGGACGGGAAGTAGTTAATGATGGTTTTTGTTTGGCTTTTCTGTATGTAAATCCTATTTCCTTTAGACAATGTCTTACAGTTCAGTCACAGACATTGACTCCAGTTTCTGCCCATTTGTTTTGTTGGGCATTTTCTGTTTTCAAGGCATATTGCTTTAAGTTTTCTATCTTGATGCTTTGATGTCTTCCTTGGTCTACCAGTACGCTTCCCTTTTACAATCTTCCCATTTGATTTGTACTTTGTCCAGATTTTAGACACAGGGGAACAACCAACATCTTTTGCAGTATTCCATTTAAGAAGTTTTATAATCCTCTCCTTTGTTTCAACTGACATCTCTCATGTTGTAGCCATGATTTAAGTCAATCAGCTTGGTGCAACAGCTCACCAAGGTGTGCAAGCACTTTAACTGCAAACTAATTAGCAGATGTAATCTGATGCAAATGTTTGTTGTAGAACTGCAAAGTACATGGTGATTCCATAATATTTTCCTCAGAATTGAGTGATCCCATATTTTTTTCCTCTGCTTGATCTGCATGAACGGTTGCAATTGACTTCAGGTTTCTTTCCTTTTTATTTTTTAAGTGTTTCTTAAAGCCAGAAGGTTGGGATGTTAAGTGAAAATAGTTTTGAGGCATGTCTTTGCTTATTTGTTTTTTTTTCTACACAATTAAACAATTGAATGAACATTTCCAAGAGTGGCGATTCCATACTTTTTGCCAGGGGTTGCATTATCAATATTTGTAAAGTGTAATGTGGTGCACATGTATGAGAAAATTTTCGAACATATAGTTGATATTTGTTGGGGGGTGTCCAAAAAAACTTATAAATATTGTCAGCATGCATACTATCACAGTTCTAGCAACCTTTCAAATGTATTTGTATAACTGTACCCCCTTTTGAAATGCAGTAACACTACAATCAGAACATCTTTTTTCTAATTTTTTTTTTATTTTGAAAATCTTACAGATCTGAATGTAATGAGGTTCTCATGTCTGTCAATGTTTATAAGTGTAGCTCTACCCTCATGAGGCCACTGGATTTGATTTGGGTCCCCCAGTGATCTGCACAGCCAGGCAACACATTTTCTGCACTTGCACACTTGGATGGTGTCTAGGGGGAATACGGGATGCCTGAGGCACTGTAGAACTTGAGGACAAACCTCTTATCAACTATGTACAAAAATGAGGATAGCAACAGCCCCAAAGACTCTTCCTAGTGTACCTCCTCAGACCCTGGATGATTGCTCCTCTTCACCCAGCTGCACTGAGGATATTCCCTGGGCAAGGGGGCCCAGAAGCTGCCAATATAGCATAAACAGTCCCCGATGAGAAGTTAGTTGGGTCTTGCACCTGACCACCCTCTCTCTTTATCTGGCCCAGGGGGTGTAAGAGTACTCACACTCAGTGCTCTAGGCAACACAAAAATTGGACCCCCCCCGCCCCAGCGGAGAGAGCCTGACATTGACCAATAACATCCATGCCCCCCCGCACCCAAGAGAGCTTTCCACTAACACACATTTCCCCCCGGTGAGAAAGACACTCACCTTCACAGCTTCGGACATCCCTGGGAACGAGAGTCGGGCTTCGCATACACCATCAAGCAGCACACAGCCTCTCAGTACCCACCTGGCCCCCATGCTGCAAGTGTCCCTTGTTTCAGGGGGTGGTGCTGCCCCCCTAAAAAATGCCATCCTAGACAAATGCTTTGCTTGCCTTGTGGTAAATACACTCGTGCTCACACTGTCCTCTCCTGTTAGCTTAGTGGGTTGGTGGCTGCCTACGGGCCTTACCCTGGGCTAGCTCCTTCCTTGCTATACAGGCTGTCCTCTCCACGAGATGTTGAGGCAGTGGAGATCCTCTTTTCCAGCAACCTGCCTTTATGTGGGCTCCCCTCCCTGGAGTCATCTCCTGGGCTCTACACTCCAGTCTTCCTCAATCCATCTTCCACCCTACACTGCACATCTCTTCCCCAGCTTTGCCACATTTGAGGGTTGCCCTGGTCACCATGTCCAACCTCCTGCTAGGGGGATTAGCCAAGGTCCCTTAAACATGCAGATCTGGGCCTTCTCCCCTCCTCCACCCCTCATCCAGAAAGCTCTCAGGTTTCTGAAAAGGCGGGATGGCTCCAGAAGCCCTGACCTGAAAGCCTCCCTAACCTCACAACCTCACTCCCTCACTGCCCAGGCTGACTCATCCCTAGGCTGCTACTCAACCTCTGTCTAACAAAAGAACTACCTAACTAACCTGGAGGGTGTTACATAAGTATTTACACCTGCCGAATTCTAGCACCACATAACCACAGAATTGTTGAGATTTTGGAAATTCATGTAGGAAAATAAGCAAATGTAAGTGCAGAAACCCCTAGTAGCAAGCATCTTCCAGACTACTACAGAATAATCTGTGAAATGAGATCTGATTGCTTGTTATGGGCTGCTTGTAAGAGGGGGTTACTGCCTGGTCGGTTCATTTTCTGCCACTGATTGGCCATGGATAGTAGGCCCATTTTATAATGGGGAAGGAGCTAGTTAATTGAATGGGTCAAGAGAGCATGGATAAGAGGGAAAAAAACAGACAAGGGTAAGTGCAGACCACTATTGAGCAGTGCATGTAGTGAGGCCTGTGGCTTAGTAGTAACAGATACCAAAAGTTTGTGACCTTATGGAACCAGCTTAAACCACCATCTCTAGCACTACTAGAGACAGGACCAGTTATAAATTTTACATGTTTCCACTATAGCTATGGATGCTATCCATATGTTTGGGACTTATGATATCTCGGCACAGAGCTTTCCTAGTTGCTTAAAATGTACTCTGAAGACATGTACCCTGTCTGACTGTTATGAAGAATTTTGTTAAAGTAAAACAATTATAAGAAGTCTTTTGACTCTGTGTGTGATACTAAATGTGTATTCTGCTCACCATCCCTGCAAAGCTGCTGATGTCCTTCCTGTAAGTCTGGGAACTGGTTAAACAACCCAGATGCTAGGTGGCACCCCTCCCCACAAACTTGGCTTAGACAGCAGGATAGACCAAAGTGAAGAAGGAGGCATTTTTCAAAAAACCATTCACTCTGTGATTGCCAGGTTCTGACATGTGCAGGAGGTGGAGTATGTTGAGCTGCGGTGCCTAGGAAGTCACCATGGCATCCACAGCTGCAAATGGTACTGTGCTGGATGCAGGTCTATGGCTCCAGCGTGTGAGAGACCTTGTCCCAGAAGAGGATTTATGGTTAATAAAATCAATAGCAATCAACTTATGACAACACTTTTGCTGCCAGCACTGTTTCTGCTTTTTTTGCAAAAGTTTAGGAAATAATTTTAGGCTTGAAGATTATGTAAAACCCAGAAATATATATTTTCTGAAAGCTGACAGCCTAGAGAAAAATGGTGGTATTTCCAATTTTTATGTAAAAAAAAGATATTCAAGTGAGTTCTAGGACATAAAAATTACATAAATTACACAATTTTTTTTCAAAATTTAAAAGATGATGTGGCACCAAGTAAATAGATACTGAACTTGTCAAGCCCTAAAATTGTGTGCAGTCATGAAAGGGCAACAAACGTCAGTACCCTATATTTTCATTAGGCAATGCTTTAAAAGTCCCCATAGGTCATCACTGCAGAGTTATCCGCGAGTAGAACAGCCTAGAATCATTGTTCTCACTCTGGCATATGCAGTGAAATGTAAAATGAGTTTAGCAATCAAAGCTTTCTTGCATAGGCACCCCCAACACTGGCATTTACATTTGTAAGTGCATATATGTGGGAGTGGGGTTCCCACAACTAAACTTTATTTTCAACACATAATGGTCAAAAAGTAACCCAAGTAATGCATTTTTGGTGATCGTTTCTCTTTAATGAGACAGAGGTCCAAAAGATTATCGGCTTTACTGTAAAAATGATTGTACATTGCAGCTGTACAGTAGCCCATCCACTTTTACAGGGTTCGGAAGGGAGCCTCCCATCTTCAGCCACTGTTCCCAGGCTCTCTTGTTCCGTAGGGGAGCCTAGGATTGCTGCAAGCAGTCGGGTTAGCAACATACAGAGAAGGAGTACTATCCCCAGTGGCCTAGGACCCATCATTGTTGTAGTAAAAATAAAGTCCTATCTTAAAATAAAGTCCTATCTTTGGTATCAGTGAGATAAAATAGCACCATTTATCAAATCTCTTCCTCTCCCTTCCTAAAAAGTGCTGTGGAGCTCCCTCCCTTCCCAGGCACACTACAAAAATATAGTCTGAAAATGAAGGTTTGGCAGCTGTCAGATGGAGACAATTTTTTTTTTCAGTGCCAAGGCCAACATTAAAAGGGAGGAAGCATTGTGTGACTTCCTTTTGTCTCAGCCAATCATGCCACATCCACATTGTAGCTCCACTGCTCGCCTTGCTATCACATTTTGATTAGAGCTGATCTCTCACCATCTAGGTCATCGATCTTATAATTTAAAGTTCTAGTAAAGTCTTGTATTACACTTGTACCTACAGGTAAGCTTATAATAAATATTACCTGTAGGTTCTGTGAATATCTTCTAAACCTGCACTGCAGGTGCAGCCAGAGACTCCACCAGCTCATGTGCAATAGCTCTGCATTCAGGGCACACTGTCAGCTGTCAATGCAAAGATCACTATACAGCTTTTGTAACTCCTGTATGCATGTACAGGAGTGACGCCATCACATCCATTCCATTGCAGCCATTCAAACAGCTGGAACACGGACCTGAAAGGAAGAACAGGTGAAGATGGAAGTGCTGGGAGCAGTAACAGCAGTGACAGCGTCACTGCAAAACAAGACATCACTGTATCACCCTGAACTAAGGAAGCTGCAATTTAAAGTCATGAAACACAATTTTTTGTTGGAATAAAGTATTTCAATGTTCATTAAATAGGAACTCCGACCTATCCTTTGAAATATGACAACAGGCACCTCTGCCGATCAAACCACTGGCTTTTTTAGACCCCTATAAATTCACTTAGTTCTTGGCATTGAGAATAACTATATCTTGTGTAGAGACAGGTTTTTCTCCACCTGCACACACAGGTCATGTTTTTTCACCCCATAGAGTAGGGGTGGGCTATTCATTTTCCCAGGGGGCCACATGAGAAACTGGGACTGTTCTAAAGGGCCAAACTTAATTCTGCTCAGTAATAACTTTGGATCTGGGAAGGCCCGCAGGTATGTAACAGACACCTGATGCTAGGAATAATAGGTATAACTGCTCATGAAATAGGTCTTTCAGATGGGCAGTTGGGGGGGTTGGTAAAAAACAGACGGCCAATCTGCAGTTTTACAAATAGTTGCTAGTCAAACTCACCCATTGAATCCATTGAAGCCATGTCACAACCGTGTGCAATGCATGTGATTGCAGCATGGTACTGCTGCACTATAGAGTTAAATCAGGTGGTGAGGAGGTGATATCACACTTTACACTGCATTGTCAAATGCCCTCTGAAAAGCACCTTGACTGAAAGGCGAGAGCCTGAGATTGATATAGTAGGGATTCCTGCAGAACAGGTGCATTGCCCCTGGAATTAAGACTACTTTCACACTGATCCACATCAAAAAAGCATATGCATTTTTGCATCATTTTTCCCGCATTTACAGTGCGTTTTTAATATGACATGTGGCTCCAAAACTGCACTAAAACGCACAGTAGGTGCATTTTGCCACCTTTTCCATTGATATGAAATGGGAGGTGTATTTTTGGTGTTTTTTTGTTTTTTTTATCCTGCCAAACCTGGGCCAAAAAATGCAGCAACCAGGACTTTAAAAACACACCTGACCTGCAACGGATCAGTGTGAAGAGTTCTATCGGAATACATGTTCACACGTTTTCTTCGGGGTTTTTTTTTTAACCCAAAAGCAGAAGATAAGTGAGTCAATGTGAAAGTAGCCTTACAGCATGCAGGTACTAACACAGGAAGAGCTTGGCCAGGTAGCAGTAGTAATAGAGTGCCGGGATATCCCCTAGGCAAAGCTCTCGCACATAACCTAGTCTCCCCACTGTACTGATCAGCTCATCAATAATAATCGCATAAAAAAACTGACATTTTGGTTGTATCCAAGTCGTACAACAAATTGACTTGGGTACAATAAGCCTTCCCATATATGATTTGAATCTCTGCTGAACTGGCTGGGATTCGAACAATCCACAGCTGGCTTTAATCTCTTGATCCCATCATCATAGATTTTGGGCCAACTAACTACGCTATAGGGACTCTCCAACCTACTTCTTGTTTTTCTTGTAGACACCTGAGCTGCTCCAGAAACCGGTGATCACCAAACCACTTGGACATTTTCATTTTCCCAGAAGTCTGCGCTAAAATACAAGTGAGATTTAACAAAAAAACAAAACACTCCCTGCAAGGCAATGGCATAATGTACTAGTATGCATCGCATTCTAGCCCATGATGTGAAACTTACCATTAAAATTAAGCCCTCTAGCAGCACGCTGTCACAGGTGTAAAGGCCTCCATCTTCACCCGGTCTTCCTTCCAGGTTTGTGAGCTCCAGCCAGCTGACTGGCAGAGCCACGATGACGTCACTCCCACGAATCATGGGCCACGGCACACTGCTCTGAAGGAGCGGCACAGATATTCTGTTCCTTCAGAGTGCATGTGCCAGCTAAAAAAGAAAATCAGAATATCTCCTAAATGGTACACTTTTAGGGGATATTTATTTTACCTACAGGTACGATTTATTATAAGCTTACCTGGAGGTAAAAATTAACAAAGTGGGTTTATTGCCACTTTAACTGCCTCCCGCCCGCTTTTTCATTCTGGAATTACGTCATATGATGTCCCCCCACTCTAGCTGTGTATGTGTGCCCCTGGGGGCGTGCGGCAATCGGAGCTGCTTGTGTCCCTGGGTGACACAGGCTCTATCATGTGATCATCTGTGTCCAATCACAGCTGATCGCATTTAAAAAGGAAAATGCTGGTTATTGGCAGTCCTCTCCTCGCGCTTGTGAGAGCCGATAAGCAGCATTCCTCAGGGAGGACATCTACACTGATCTTCAGGGCACTGATTGTCAGTGCCTATAATTGCCACCTGTCAGTGCCCATCAATGCCACATACCAGTGCCCATCAGAGCTGCCTTTCAGTGCCGCCTATCAGTGCCATATATGAGTGCTGCCTTTCAGAGCCCACCAGTGATCCCTGTCAATGCCCATCAGTGCCGCCTATCAGTGCCTCCTCATCAGTGCCCATCACTGCAGTCTCATTAGCGCACTTCAGTGGAGGAGAAAAATTACTTATTTACAAAATTTGATAACCGAAACGAAAGTCTTTTTCAAACTTTTTTAGTTTGTTTAGCAATAAATAAAAAACCCAGTGGTGATTAAATACCACCAAAAGAAAGCTCTGTCTCGAAAAAAAATTTGATACACATTTTGTTTGGGTACAGTGTTGCATGACTGCGCAATTATCATTCAAAGTGCGACAGCACTGAAAGCTGAAAATTGGTCTGGGCAGGAAGGGGTGAAAGTGCCCGGTAAAATTTTTTAAACAAAAATTTAATTTTTGGTGAGATACTCCTAAAAGGGTTAATCACTTCTAAAGGGATGCAGACACTGCAACTTTCCTCATTTGAACACTGCAAGTGCCTCAGCTGATTGGTAATGAAAAATCACTCCCATTCAGAGTCACTCTGCACACAACAAACAACGTTTTCTTGGTAAAAGTTACTCTCTAACATAATGACTTCTGAGGTGGAATGGTTATCTGTAGGATGTAACCTGATCCACTCCACTGTCTTTTATAAGTCCGTTTTTAATTTCTGAAAGTTATCAGACTTCCGCATAAATGGAAAATGAGGAAAATAAACATCTATGCAATCAAAAGAACGTTTTCCGGTGCAGAATAAAGAGACACCAAGAAAGTCACTTTTCGACTGCAGCCTTCTGCAGATTAACAGGAGATGTCTCACAAACACCTACCTTTCTCATGCAAGCAGGTGTTTCATAATCTCTCCACTTTACATTTTAATGAAGTTAAAACAGTCAATATCGCATGCCTCGCAGAGTGGAACAATCTGATTGCCATTCATCTGCACAAAGAAACAACTGCACAGGAGATAACAGGTGGATGGAGTGATCTGATTAGTGATATGCTGCAGGGTCTTTTTAATGGTGTAGAAAGCTAGTTTAGGAACGACAGCTAATGATTTATTGCACCTGTAAAATCCCCTCTGATGTCATAATTGGCTTCAGAATGCTCTAAAACACAAGCCTGCGATTAAAAATAAAATGGAGAGAAAAGCAGACAGAGGTGCTGCTGTCACAATATGTGTGAATCAAAAAGAGGTTTAGAATAATAATATAAAAATGATCAAAATTAGAACACTATAAATCTGTTCTTA
This sequence comes from Staurois parvus, assembly GCF_062004578.1. Taxonomy (NCBI): domain Eukaryota; kingdom Metazoa; phylum Chordata; class Amphibia; order Anura; family Ranidae; genus Staurois; species Staurois parvus. Next base: position 13,823,584 of record NW_028318099.1, read on the forward strand.
TCACTTTTATTTCGATCTCTACAAGAAATATAAAGTGTTCTTTTAATTTTAATTAAAGAGTAATTGTTCTAAGGATTTAAGGGACACTATTATCTAAATGATAAAACGCATAAAACATAAACTAGAGTAGTGGAATGGCTTTATACCAAATCTGACTACTTGCCCTCCAGAGGATTTACCCCCCTTCCTGACCAGGCCATTTTTTTGCATTATGGCTCTGCGTTATTTTAACTGACAATTGCGCGGTCATTCAACACTGCACCCAAATTAAATTCATGTCCTTTTTTTTCCCCACGAATAGAGCTTTCTTTCGGTGGTAATTGATTGCCTTTGCGTTTATTATTTTATGTGCTATAAAAAGAAAAAAAATACCGTCAATTTTGAGAAAAAAACAATATTTTTGACTTTTTGCTATTAAACATGTCCAGTAAGAAAAATATAAACATCAAATTTCATCATAAATTTAGGCCAAAATGTATTCTGCTACATGTCTTTGCTAAAACAAAATCCCAGTACATGTAAATTAATTGGCTTATGTGAAAGTTGTAGCATTTACAAATGGCGGTATATATACCGGGATTTTATTTTCACTAGTAATGGCGGCGCTCAGTGACTTATAGCGGGACTGTGAGGGGAACTGACATCCCTAGATACACCAATACAGTGATCAGTGCTAATAAAAAGCACTGACACTGTACTAATGGCACTGGGCAGGAAGGGGTTAACATTAGGTGCAAGCAAAGGGTTAACTGTGTGCTGTTTTACTTTGTGCTGTGTGTGCTTTCAACTGTAAGCGCACATGCACAGCCATACAAAGAAGTGTGCAGGAGCTGACAGGGGAGAGAACTGTATTGTTTACATACAGTTCTCTCCCTCCATTGGTAACGCTCCTCGATCACTGGGTACTGGCGAGTAACCACTGGCCGGGACCCGGTGATTGACAGCTGAGACCGCAAAAAGCACTGGGGGTAGGGCATGCGCCCCCTACCTGGAAATGCAAAATCACATATATATACACGTGCTTTTGCACACCCCTGCCAACCTATAGCAGTATTACTGCTATAGGGCATGCGGGAAGCGGTTAAATAAGTAGCTATGCCTGCTTAGCTACTGCCATCAGGTTCAACTTTGCTCCTCTGAGTTACAACAATATTTACCACTTCATCCCATTAACACCAAACACATATTAATTACACAGGTTCTGTGGCTGATTAAGGTGGTAATTAAAGGATAAGTTCACCTTTTGGACAAAAAATATAAAATGCTAATTTTTTTTGCAGGTAAAAAAATATGCATTTAATATTTTTGTCCAAAGGAGCCTGGAAAACATTGCACCAGGATCAGTAGATTGCTGATGCCATGCAGGTCTTCTGCAGACCTGTTAGAATATCTGCTTGCCATATGGGATGTACGGGATGTACGGTCAAGCAGATATTCTGACAGGAAGCTTCAATGAATTGCCACGGGGCTCCACAGCACTGTGGTAGTTCATTGAAAACTACAAGCCGATAGCCGCTAAGGCTGCCGGGACTTGTAGGCAATCATTCACAGAACTCTGTGAATGAGTGACGCGGCCCTGCGGGCGGAGCCTCGCACAGCCACACGGTTTTCAAATCTGGCAGTTCAGGGAGACTTCTCGCCGTACTGTCAGAGGGGGGTGGTGGGTGCAGCTGCAGGAACATTTTACATGTTCCACCCTAGCAACTGGTGGAACATGTAACATGTTCCAAAGGTGAACTTATATGGATTTATTTACTAAAGCTGGTCTACTCAGAACCTTCACATGGTAGCCAGTCAGCGTATCACCTCAATCCTAGTTACAAATTCAGCTTATGGCCCATTCACACTGGTGCTCTTAAAAACGTGGCATGTGTTATAAAAAAACACATATCACATTTTCAATGCTTTTTTGATATGTTTTTTGGATTTCTGACTCACTGCATGCACCTGTGAACCTTGGACATGTGACTCAAAAACTGCAACAAAAGCCTCAGGGTGCATTTTTAACGCACGTTTGGTGTATTTCCTATAGAAATCATTGGGAGGTGTTTTTTGATGCGTTTTTGAAACAGGGCACCAAAAATGCAGCATGCAGGACTTTACAAAATGCACCGCACCTGCAGCACATTTGTATGAAGAGTTCCATAGGATTTAAAAGGCAATATTTTAACTGCTATTTTCTTGAGCTTTTCAGCAGCACAAAAGCACATTAGTTTGATGGAGCTAACGTTTTTTCATTCAATCAGTGGGTTTAAAAGGAAAAAAAAATTACTCAATTCCCCCATTCATGTGTTCAAAGTGGATACGGGAATCCTCCCTGCTGTCATTGTATTCTGAAAGTGGGGAGAGTTCTCCGCCGTCGGAATACACTCATCAGAACTGCAGTCTGTTTGCTGGGGTGCTGACCAAGAAAAAAATATACCGACAAGGCAAAACTGAACAACTTCTGTACAACCGCAGTGGCCACACAGGAATCAAAATTCGGCAGCTTCAACAGAGACTGGACAAATTTCAATCCATGTAACAAGCAGATGAGCCACATTTTTAACACCCCCCATCCCCATATTTCAAAGGCAGCCATACAACAAAAATTACCCCCACCCCTTCCAGTTTGGTGGGCAGTTCCTGCGGTTCCCTAATGGGCTTAGTTTGGATTGGTTATTAGGTTCAAAAAGAGACAGGTGAAGCATGAAGCAGACATATTATATATGAATAGGGATTTTTCTAACCCTGTGAACATCCTAGTAAGAGAGTCAAAACTGCTGGAGAAAGTTTGTACTGTAAATGCTGGCAATTAAAATCAAATATTGGCTATAAAATGATCTGACTTGACTTTGAACTGAGTTCTGGCTACGTCACATCCAGAAAGACATGCACATTCATACTGCATCACTGTAGATGTGTTTGGAATCCTCAAAAACCCCTTCATCTCAGGGGGACAGGAGATTCTGGTGATTGTTTGCCTAGGTGTGAAGGTGCCCATAAGCAAGGCCGAGACAAGGGGTGGGCAGAAGGGGCATTGCCCTGGGCGCTGGTGTCAAGTGAGATGGAGGTGGGGCACCAAGAGTTCCTGATGCTACAACTGTCAGCTTAGTGTGGGTAGTGACAAGCCAAATCCTTGGAGGAGGAGAGGTGCAGGCTGTGCTCTCCCCCCCCCCCAGAACCGCACTCTTACTGTTGCACTGCTCTTGGACCAGAACTGTCAGACTCATGTTCTGGGAGGATGATTCCAGTGGGGGCAGGGGGGATTTTTACATGAAGGAGGGGATTTTTTGTTTGGGGAGAATTACAGCTTGCAAAGGGAAATTATGCTGAGGGGGTAAGTGTGCAAGTTAGTGCTTGATTTTTTTGAGTGGAGGGGATATTTCTGACACATAATGTTCATACATCTTGGGGGGGGCGAAGTTTGTCATCTTCGCCCCGAGCACTAGATGACCATGTCCCTTCACTGCCCATAGGCATGTCACTGCCAAAAACTACAGGGTTGAGCTACAAGTACCTGATGTCTATAGATATTTAAAGCACTTTAAAGACTGCATTTAGATTAGGGGATGATCTTGTACTATACTGTATCAAAGATGGTCAGTAGCACCTCATTCCAAGCTTGGCAAGATGTTTGTAGATGCAGTTGTGAGTTGGTTAGCATAAAAAAAAAAACCCTGTGACCATGAGGGAATTGTCTAATTACTTTTGGTCCCTTAAAAAAGGGGGGATGGCTACTCTTAAGAGCTGTAATTCTTAAACCCTTCCTCCAATTTGGGGGTGTGTGTGTGTGTTTGTGTGTGTGTGTTTGTGTGTGTGTGCGTGTGCGTGTGCGTGTGTGTGTGTGTGTTCAGATGGGATAGGATATCCAAGGGAACCGACAACTGAGGATAGACTTCCTAGAACTATTCACAAGCTTCTCTGCAGCACAGTCTGTATTGGAGAGCTAGCCAGCATCTCCAGGATGTACCACCCAAGACCCTACATGAAATTCTCCTCTTCGCCCAGCATTGTGGAGGTCTTTCCTGGGCAGGGTTTTTGCTCCTGTCCCTTTAAATAGGGTAACAGTCACTAGTAGGGTGCTAATCTGATTTCCCACCAGAGTGCTCCTTCCTCTATCCGCCCAAGGGGTGCAGGTGTACTCACTCAGATGCTCTCCTATACCATTTGAAGATTGGCTGCTGCTACCTGGCCTATCAGCTGGGCTGCTCCTTCTCTGCCATACAGGTGGTCTTCCCTCAGGGGGCCCGTGAGTTCTGAGATTTCTGCCTTTCCAGCTCCAGGCTCGCAGTCCTTGCAACCTCACATCTTCCTCTTGGCTCTCCACACTCCCCATTCAGCATTCCACACTCCTGCTACTAAGCAGGCTCCAACACTTTTAAGAGAATCCAAGACTCTTGACAATCCTTTTATTGGGGATTGGCTGAGGTCCCTCGAGTGCAACCAGCCATTCCTCAGATCCACCCACTGCCTCTAAGGCTTTCCTCCAAGACCACAACAGGTTTTTTTATGTATTGTCCTTTATGCACAGTCTTGTCCCTGTACTTTAGACTTTTTTTTATAGATTACTATTTAGAAAAGTAGTCTAAAAATTTTTTTTTTTATTTATATACTGTGCTCTGAGATCTCTTTGTTCTATACCTCTATAAAGCTGCAGTTTTCCAATTACTACAATCATTGCTGTGATTTCAAGGAAGAGTTATTTTACAGCAGTAAAGATGCACACGGCCAAAACTGGTGTGTGAGCCATTACTTTGTAAAGTAGGTGCCAGTTAGAGCTGCTGTTGGCATTATGTGCAAAGTCTGCCCAGCTGCTTGGGAACCTGACATTGCATGAAATCCAGTTAAGTTTTTCACACGTTACAATCTTTTTTTTTTTTTTAGATTTACCAATAACTATGCAGTGCAAAAGGTCTTGAATTAATTTAACTACTTCAGCTCTCATACTTTTATACCCCTTATGGACCATAGCAATATTTACATTTCCACTATGAACCTGCTTTTTCAGTAATTGCTTTGTTATAAGTTGAAATATTATTATACAGTATTTATATAGCGCCAAAAGGTTTGCTCAGTGCTGTACATTATAGTGGGGGACAGAACATGAGACAATACAGTAACAAAACAGTACACGAGGGGTTCGAGGGCCCTGCTCTTTCGAGCTTACAATCTAGGAGGGAGGGGATAGTGGTACAGGAGGAAGTGGCTGTGGGGGATGGAGTGGTAGGAGGAGTGGAGGAGATCGGCTGTTAGGTGAGGGTGGGGTAGGCTTCCCTGTAGAGATGGGTTTTCAGGGTGCGCCTAAAGGTGAGGAGGGTAGGTGACAGTCTGATGGATTGGGGTAGTGGGTTCCAGAGGATGGGGGAAGTCCTGGAGAAGTCCTGCAGTCAGGCGTGAGAGGAGGAGACCAGGGAGCTAGAAAGTAGGAGGTCTTGTGAGGAGCGAAGATTACGGGTTGGGAGGTATTTGGGTATCAGGTCGGTGAGGTAGTTTGGGGCAGCGTTATGAATGGCTTTGTATGTCAGTGTTAGTATTTTGAATTTAATGCGTTGGGCAATCGGAAGCCAGTGGAGGGAATGACAGAGGGGGGTGGCAGAAGCGGAGCGGTTGGTAAGGTGGATGAGTCTGGCCGCTGAGTTCAGGATAGACTGAAGTGGGGATAGCCTGTGTTGGGGTAGGCTGGTGAGAAGGGAGTTGCAGTAGTCCAGGCGTGAGATAATAAGGGAGTGAACGAGTTGTTTAGTAGTGTCTGGGGTTAGGAATGTACGTATTTTGGAAATGTTGCGGAGGTGGAGCCTGCATGAGTTTGCCAACGATTGGACATGGGGTTGGAAGGACAGGTTTGAGTCTAGAGTGACACCTAGGACTTTGGCTTGCGGGGTGGGACTGATGTTGGCCGTGATGGAGAGGATGGGGGGGGGTGCGGGCTAGGGGGAAAATTAGGAGCTCGGTTTTGGAAAGGTTCAATTTGAGGAAATGGAGCGACATCCAGTCTGATATGTCGTTCAGTAGGTGGGCGATACGGGCGGAGACTGAAGGGGTGAGGTGAGGGGTGGAGAGGTAAATTTGCGTGTCATCGGCGTAGAGGTGATAGTTGAAGCTGTGGGAGTGTATCAGTTTGCTGAGGGAGGAGGTGTAGATGGAGAAGAGAAAGGGCCCGAGGACAGAGCCTTGGGGGACCCCAACAGAGAGGGGGAGAGAGAGGGAGGTGGTAGCGTTATAGGTAACGCTGAAGGAGCGTTGGGATAGATAGAAAGAGAGCCAGGAGAGAGCGGAGTCTCTGATGCCAAGGGAGTGTAGTTTATTAAGGAGGAGGGGGTGGTCATCTGTGTCGAAGGCCGTGGAAAAGTTGAGGAGTAGGTGGACTGAGTAGTGGCCATTAGCTTTGGCGGATAGCAGGTCATTAGTGATTTTGAGTAGGGCGGTTTCGGTGGAGTATAGGGGACGGAAGCCAGACTGTAGTGGATCGAGGAGGTTGTTGTCAGTGAGGTGGGAGCTTAGGCGATTGTAGACTAAGCGCTCAAGGAGCTTGGAAGTAAATGGCAGCAGGGAGATGGGTCTAAGGTTGTTCAGGTCGGTGGGGTCCAGGGAGGGTTTTTTGAGTATGGGGGTGATGTGCGCGTGCTTTAGGGGGGAGGGGAATGCACCAGTAGAGAGGGAGAGATTGAAGATGTGGGTGAGGGAGCGTAGGCTGGAGGAGGAGGGTGACCGGAGGAGTTGTGTGGGGACAGGGTCAAGGGGGCAAGTGGTGAGGCGGGCTTCTGAGAAGACCTTAGTGACCTCCTCAGTGGTAGCAAGGCTGAAGGAGCAGAGTGTTGGGGAGGTTATAGTGTGTGGGGTGTTAGGTGTGGTGTGGGGTGTTAGGTGTGGTGGGGGGCAGGGCAGTTGCAAGGTCAGAGGAGGGGGGAGTTGATGGGGTTATGGTGGGAGGGAGGCTAGGTGGGGACGTAGATTGAGCATTGGCAATGTCCATACGGATTGCGTCGATCTTATTTTGGAAGTGATTGGCAATCTCGTGGGCGGTGAGTGAGGTACTGGGTGGAGGTAAGAGGGGAGAGAGTAGGGAGTTGAATGTGGAGAAGAGCCAGCGAGGACAGGTGGAGAGGGTGTTGATGAGGGTTACGAAGTAGGCTTGTTTGGGTGGCGTGGAGGGAGGAGGTGTAGGTGAGGAAGGCAGATTTGTAGAGGGAGAACGCTCTAGGGGATCTGGTTTTGCGCCATAATCGCTCCAGCGCGCGACTGCAACGTTTAAGATTTTTAGTGTGGTCGTTCTGCCACGGTTGAAGTGGTTGGGGTCTAATGCTACGTGTGGTTAGGGGTGCTAAGGAGTCTAAGGCATCTGACAGCGAGTCGTTATACGTAGTAGTGGCCAGGTCAGGGCATGACAGTGGAAGGATACTGTCGTACAGACGGGCGGCTGCAGATTGGAGAGGGGCCGGGTTCAGGTTGCGGAGTAACGTAATATGTGCATAGTTTGTAGGACAAACAAGGCTTTCTTTTGACAGTATTGTCTTGAAAACCCTATTTGATTTGCTATATATAATTTCTAGACAAAAAAAAAATTTTTTAGTTTGGCCGGTATACGTTTAAAGTGGAACTTTAGGTTAAAAATTAAAAAATGGTGAAAAGGCAAGAATTTTAATGCAGAAGAAACATGTTTTGAACACCCGAACATGCGATTGAGTGATGTCATCCCGACCCATCCAATTAAAGCAGCTGGTGATCAAAAGCCAGCCACCTGAAGATGTCAACAGCTGGGCAGAAAGCTTTATTGCAAATAAAAAGTTAAACATACTAAACATATTATTCTATCATTTTTCCAGTTTAAAATTGCTCGAAAATATGGGAGACTTTTTCACAGCCTTGCCACATAGAGAGGCCCGACATGCAAGGAGCACCATCAGGTGTCCAAGGGGTATAAATTACACATTTAATTTCCTTACTTCCTATTACACTTTTGAAGGCCCTGGAGAACCAGAACAATGGAATTACCCACAAAATGACCCATTTTGTGAAGCAAATACCCTAACGTATATTCTACGAGGCATAATAAGTCTTTTGAACATGTAATTATTTTCCACAAGTTTTCGAAAAATGTGGAAAGAAAATGAAAACTTTTTTTCACAATGTTGTCCATTTATAAGATATTTCAAACACATAGCATGTATATACCAAAAATTACACCCCAAAATACATTTGTCTACTCCTCCTGAGTATGGGGATACCACATACTGTATGTGAGATTTTTCCACAGCCTGGCCACATAGAGAGTCCCAACATCCAAGTAGCACCGTTAGGCCTTCTATGGGCAAAAATTACACATCTTATTCCTTATCTAACCTATCATGTTTTTGAAGGCCCTGGAGCACCAGGCCAGTGGAAACACCCACAAAATGACCCAATTTTGAAAAGAAAACACTCCAACATATTTTTTTTGTGAGGCACAAAGAGTCTTTTGAACATTTTTTTCCACAAGTTTTTGGAAAATGTGGAAAGAAACGGAAAACTTTTTTCTTTTATTGTTTTACACTAAGTTGTCCATTTCTAAGATTTTTCCACCACATAGCACATACATAAAAAAATTACATCCCAAAATACATTCTGCTACTCCTCCTGAGTATGGGGATACCACATGTGTGAGACTTTTTCACAGCCTGGCCACATAGAAAGCCCCAACATCCAAGTAGCAAGTTTAGGTGTTCTCGAAGCAAAAATTACACATCTAATTTCCTGACAACCTATCACATTTTTGAAGGCCCTGGAGCACCAGGACAGAGGAAACACTCACAAAATGACCCCATTTTGGAAAGCAAACACTCAAATGTTTTTTTTTTTTTTGTGAGGCATAGTAAGTTTTTTGAACATGTCACTTTTTTTCACTAGTGTTTCGGAAAAGTTGTCAATCTGTAAGATATTTCTAACAAACAGCATGGACATACCAAGAATTACACCCAAAAATACATTCCACTACTCCTCCTGATTGTGGGGATACCACATGTGTGAGACCTTTTCAACATCTGTACAGACGACGTCTGCTCAACGTTGCAACATGTGTAACACAAAAGTAAACGAGCACTGTATAGAAAACAATGTAAACAAGATTACCTGTGGTTTGAGGAGAGCATTGGTCCAGGTCAGTACAGGCACCAGGCTGACATCCAGACAGCAGGCAGGAACAAGGTCCATAAAATGTCCTGGGTCATTATAGGCAGCAGGCAGAGATATGGTCAGCAATGCCAAGATATTTGTCCAGGCAGCAGGCAAGAATATGGTCCATAAAATGTTCTGGGTTATTACAGGCAGCAGGCAGAGATATGGTCAGCAATGCCAAGATATTTGTCCAGGCAGCAGGCAAGAATATGGTCCATAAAATGTTCTGGGTTATTACAGGCAGCAGGAAGAGATATGGTCAGCACAGCCAAAGTTTTTGTCCAGGCAGCAAGCAGGAACATGGCCCATAAAAGGTCCTGGGTCAGTACAGGCAGTCGGCAGAGATATGGTCAGCCCCTCTATACTCTGAAGCCCCTCACATATGTGAGACCCCTGTGTTATCTTGAATCCCACTACTACAGTAGCAGGGCAAAATATCAATCCAAGCAGCAGGCAAAAAACATGGTCGATTAACAAGCCGAGATCAGTCCAGAAAGAAGGCATAAACGTGGCTGATAATCCAGATGGCAGGAAGAAGCATAATCAATAAACAGGCCAGGATCAGTTCAGGTGGAAGGCAGAAACGTGGTGGATAAACAATGCAGGTAAATGATCAGCAAGATATTGAAACGGAGAAATGGCAGGCTGTTTGAAATATGGTCTAATATTTTAGTGACGTGAACACGTCGGAAGCAGTCTCTGATGCACAGGCCTGGTTGGGAGAGACACTGGGGACAATGAAAACTTGTGTCTCTTCTAACTCCTCCTCTGCTGCATCCCCAACATCACCAACATTTTGGCATCTTCAGCCTGCTTCTGTTGGTAGGATGCTCTCAGGGAAGTGGCGCTCTTGCAGTCTGCTTACAGAATCGGAACAAATGCTTCTTGGGGGATCCTTGCTGGTAGATAATGGATACGACAATTTCTTCTATAAATGTAAGGAAGGCAGTAGGTCTTTCTGTGGATTTGGTGTAGGTGACATATGCATTATAAAAAGCCAAAGGAATAAATAGATTGCAACTTTTATACCGGAAAGTGACCTTCTTGTTGCTAAATAGGGCTGCAACATCTGATCGTTGAAAGCAAACCCCCCCCCCCATGTAGAGATTATAATCTTGGATGGTTGAAGGCATTTGAATGGAACCGTGTCTTCCAGTAATTTCCACCGAGGTGTCATTGTGGATGGTATACAGGATGTAAATGTCTCTCTTATCCTTCTACTTCAGGGCCAGAACTTCGTCATTTCTTAGGCTTGCTGATTCCCTCTTAGACAGTGTGAGGAAAGTGAAATCGAGAACCGGCAATTGCATTTCCCGGAGATCAGCGTGTCATTGGACACAGCTGATCACGTGGTAAAAGGCCGCTGTAATTGGCCTTTTACCACATCACGTGAACAGCTGTGTCCGTAGGAGAGCGCATTTTGGGAGGCCGTCATATGACAGCCTCCCAGAATTGGCCGGCAGCAGTGCACCCGTCATTCGGCTACCTGTGGTCAGCAACTAGTTAATACACTGCTCAGAAAAAATAAAGGAACACTTTTTAATCAGAGTATAGCATCAAGTGAATTAACCACTTGCCGACTGCAGATAGCCGAATGACGGGTACAGTGCGGCCAGCCAGTTCTGGGAGGGCGTTATATGACGTATATCCCAGAATGCCCCGGGGGCGCGCACCCGGCGATCTCCGTGATCGCTGTGTCCTACGGACACAGCTGATCATGTGATGTGGTAAAAGGCCAATCACAGCGGCCTTTTACCACGTGATCAGTCGTGTCCAATGGCACGCTGATCACCGGGAAATGCAATTTCCGGTTCTCGGCTGCACTTTCCTTGTGCTGTCAGAGCGCAAGGAAAGCACTGCCGAGAACCGGCAGTTGTCAGAACAGGGATCGCCACCGATCATCAGGACACTGATGATCGGTGCCCTGATGATCGTTGCCCAGCAGTGCCACCCACCAGTGCCACCCACCTGTACCCAGCAGTGCCCACCAGTGCCACCCAGCAGTGCCACACACCTGTGCCCAGAAGTGCCACCTACCTGTGCCCATCAGTGCCACCCACCTGTGCCCACCAGTGACACCCAGCAGTGCTGCCAGTCAGTGCAGCCCAGCAGTGCTGCCAGTCAGTTCCACCAGTCAGTGCGCAGCGGTTGTGCCAGTCAGTGCCCAGTAGTTGCACCAGTCAATGCCTGGCAGTGCTGCCAGTCAGTGTCCAGCAGTGATGCCAGTCAGTGCCACCTATTAGTGCTGTCTATCAGTACCCATCATCAGTGCCGCCTAACAGTGCCACCTATCCGTTCCACCTCATCAGTGATGCCTATCAGTGCCACCTATCCGTGCCACCTCATTAGTGCTGCCTATCAGTGCCGCCTATCAGTGCCCTTCAGTGCTGCCTATCCGTGCCCATCAGTGCTGCCTATCAGTGCCGCCTATCAGTGCCCATCAGTGCTGCCTCATCAACGCACATCAGTAAAGGAGAAAAATTCTCCAGCAAGTCTTCCAGCATGGCACATCAATATGTGTCATTGCCAGAAGGTTTGCTGTGTCTCCTAGCACAGTCTCAAGAGCATGGAGGAGATTCCAGGAGACAGGCAGGTACTCTAGGAGAGCTGGACAGGACCGTAGTGGGTCCTTAACCCATCAGCAGGACTGGTATCTGCTCCTTTGTGCAAGGAGGAACAGGATGAGCACTGCCAGAGCCCTACAAAAAGAGCTCCAGCAGGCCACTGGTGTGCATGTCTCTGACCAAACAATCAGAAACAGACTTAATGAGGGTGGCCTGAAAGCCCGACATCCTCTAGTGGGCCCTGTGCTCACTGCCTGGCACCATAGAGCTCGATTGGCATTTGCCATTGAACACTAGAACTGGCAGGTCCGCCACTGGCGCCCTGTGCTTTTCACAGATGAGAGCAGGTTCACCCTGATCACATGTGACAGATGTGAAAGGGTCTGGAGAAGCCGTGGAGAACGTTATGCTGTCAGTAACTTCATTCAGCATGACCGTTTTGTTGGTGGGTCAGTGATGGTCTGGGGAGGCATATTCATGGAAGGATGCACAGGCCTCTACAGGCTAGGAAATGGCACCTTGACTGCCATTAGGTATCAGGATGAAATCCTTGGATCCATTGTCAGACCCTACGCTGGTGCAGTGGGTCCTGGATTCCTCCTGGTGCACGACAATGCCCGGCCTCATGTGTCAACAGTATGCAGGCAGTTCCTGGAGGATGAAGGAATTGATACCATTGGATGGCCCCCACACTTGCCTGACTTAAATTCAATAGAACACCTGTAGCATATCATGTTTCGGTCACAGTTTTTGAATCACCCCCCCCCCCCACCACCCTACTCAATTACCTATCTCGATCCAGCGCTGTGCCCATTCTCTCCATTCTCTTCTCTTAGGACACAGAGGCAACAGCCATTGGCTCCTGCTGTTGTCAATCAATGAGGAATAAGTGGGGGATGGGTTTGAGCTGTGTTGTGTGTGTCTATGGACACACACAGCTCAGGGAGTGAGTCTGCATGTCTAACCCCACAGGAAGAAGTTTGCTAGGGGGGAAGACACAGAAGAACAGCGGACAGCACCATCAGGGGACCCCAGAAGAGGAGGTTTGGGGTCACTCTGTGCAAAACCATTGCACAGAGCAGGTAAGTATAACATTTGTATTATTTAAGAAAAATCAACCTTTACAACCACTTTAACTGCATGCACATGTACACAAGATGGAGATCAAATGACAGATTATAATTGTAACATTTACCGTCTGTATGGCCTATAGCTGCTTGAGCTCTATATATTCTGTAATTGTTTAGTAACTTTAAATAGTAGTTTACAAGCAACTTTTTCTTAAATTTCAACTTTTGTATTTAGATTTGTTACTTCTCAAGAAACAATCTACATCAACCCAACATCATTCCACAGTTTGTTATTTTTCCTGTAAAACAACAGAGGAATGCACTGAAAATAACTTTTATTCTTTCTTAAACAACTATCTAAGTCCTTTAAAAGAAAAATATTAAAGACAGCAAATCTGCTGTATTCTTTTACCGCTTTGGGAACTCAGGCGGATGCTTAACTTCAAAGAATGCGTAAGATTAGTCACCCAGGGCTGAAGCCATGAGTCTATTTAGGAGAAGAAGCGCCAAGGATAAGTTATGAAATGCCCCAAAGAAAATCTGTCGACTTGTAATTAAGAAAATAAATTGCACAGATCGTTACAGCCGAATTATCTGGAGATGTCTGAAAAGAATTACTGTCCTGTTTATTTCAGATTTTGTTAATTTTTTTTTTTATTTCCAGCAGTGCTGAAAGAAACAGTAAATGGTGTATATAGCCTGAATGCAATGCAACAATGAATTTAAAGCAATCCTGTCACCTTCTCCCAAATAACTCCCTTCTGCACAGCAGGTGCCTACATTGCCATATTTTAACTTTAGTGCTACTGTACTGTATGTCACCCAATCTGCTGCTGCAACTCTGAAACAAAGACCCAGTTTTTTTCTGGTATGAGATAGACATATAGACCTCTCCAAGTCCACATATTGATACACTTGGTGCCTGAGCGACCAGTTGGCAGACCAAAGCAGTATCATGTTCATGGTAGTGTGCCCAGCCATATGCAAATCTCACAAGTTGATATTTGCATTGGATCTTTGGGGAGTTGTAGAGGCAGTTCATGGTGGCTGGAACACTAAAGATAATTTTGCAGTGCAATGGGGCAATCAGATTACTAATTTTATTTTTATCCATGAGCAGACACCCCACGATAAACAATTAACCATAGTAGGAAAGAAAAGCATTTGCTTCTGTTCAGGAGAGACTGACCATGCATAACAAAAGTTGCAATTTAGATTTTTTTTATGTCCTTCATGCAAAGTATCCTTGGCATCAGCAGCAAATTTGAATGATGTTGGTTTGGGTTTTTGAATAGTAATCCGTGCGGTGAGGAAAAGAAAGAGGATGGGTTTGCTGTCATCATCTGCCTCTTTAGAACTTGTATGTCCTTTGGGACTTGAAAAATCTAAACATGTGTCTAAATCTCCATGGCTTTGCCTTTGTCTGCACTAATTGTACACAATGATGGCTATGCTATCCTGTCATGTAAAAAATTGCAGATGGTAGATGCCTATGCTTTGTCACCACTCCTTCTCAAATTCTCATAGCTGAAACTTGTCCTGACAATTTGAAAGCAAGAGGCCTAAGAAGCATTATCGGTGCCAAAGCTACCCATTTTTGAATAAGCCCTGTCCCCTTATAATATTTTTTCATGAAAGCATAGCAGCATCTCATCTGTTTTATGACCACCCTCTTTATTGATATGTCTTTTTGTCATATTGCCCACACTGCCATCTTTAATATATTCTGCCCAAGATGCAGATCCATCAAAAATAGTATTACCAGTGTAAAAATAACAGAGAATGGGGCATCATTTTTTTCCTCTTTCTGAACACATCCCTTATGTATTCCCAAATTTCTAAATAGATCTATTCTTCTTACTCATCTATAGACTGAGAAGAACATTAGTTCACTCAAAAGCGTTTAATTAGGATGAGGCTTGAGCAATCCAAGTAAAAGTTTCAACATTGTACTGGTATTCCAAAAAAATCCAAGAGAGGGGGGAAACCTGTCACTTGCACTATGCTATCGAGTAGAGAGTCTGTCACCCCCTTGTAAATGCAATACAATTCATTAAAAGAAAAGAAAAATTGTAAAAAAATAAATTTTAATAATAAAAGAAGAAAAATGTACCATCAGCAGGTTGTTGTAGTAGCAGGTAAACATCATTGGGAGCTGCGTCATTGTTATTAACTATGGATCTACGATGATGAAATGATGTTGTTGGTGATTGATTCACACTGGGGGTGGGGGTGGTGGGTTAACATTGGTAAATGGTCTCTTGTGAGGGAGGATACGCAAAGTGGGGATAGTTCAAGAGGGGGGGGGGGACACTCTGCTTTTCCTTTCCTAGCCACCCAGACTGCATACCTGGTAAGGGCCTAGTTGGAATTTTAAGGGAACCTTTGTTTTTTTCTTGCTACTTTTAAAGGACCACATCATACTATTCTTTAACATCATATGCAGCTTTCAGGCATCTTTCAAGCATGTTTTTTTAAAGGGTTTGTGTATTTTCAATGTTGCTCTTAAAGGTGCATGAAAACACTCAGCTAAAGAAAATTTGCATCAGTACCTGTCCTCCATGGCAGTGCTCAGCCTCCCATGTCCTTTATCATATTTTCAGTTTTCGTGACACCAAGAGAAAAGTAGTGATGGGGAGGGCAGAGTTTATGATTGGCAAATAAAAAATGATCCGGTGTAATTTAGGGTGTGGTTGCCATCATCCCCATTTTCATAATAGAGAGAGTTGTATCTTACATTTGGTGGGATTTTTAAGGCCACCTTAGAGTGTATACAAAACATTTGACACATTAACACATATTTCATCAATCGAGTGTAGCATTTCTTGACAACATGTTTGCTTTACAATACTTGTGGTTATTGCATTGAATAGCTAGTGGTATCCTTTGAAGCTGATTTCCATCTTGCAACCTCAGGTTTTAGGACTACAAGTGTATTCAGCCTAAATCCAATTATTTTTTTTTTTAAGTTTTAGAGAAAAAAATCTTCTCTCCGCTGGCACATAAAATCTTTTGAGAGATCTATTCAGGAAAACATCAATCCAATTGAACTCAGAGTCCAAATTTTTCCATCATTAGACAATATCTGCTTGGATTTAAAAAAAGTTGGGAAGAAAAACTTAATGAGTGCTCAAAAAATTTGATGTTGTTACTAAGAGAAGAATATCTTATGCAACAAAAAAATCTAGATAAAGATATTGAAGCCTTATATATACAACTAACACCATTAAAAACTCACATTCAATATATCATCTTGAAAAAAATAAATAAAAGAACATCTAGAAAGTTTTAATAAACAAGTTCTTCAAAAGAAAGATAAGAAACATTGAAGAGATAGACTAGCTTTTAGCAAAAATAGGGCATACAAATGGCCTGGAGCGCAAAGATTACGCTTTAGGAGACAAGCTAACAATATATCTAATAATTATATTTATCCAATTCATCATCTGCTTCTTTCTCTTCTTTTCCATCACAAACGGGTCACTCCTTCCGCAGGTGGAAGAGTTCACTACACATCCAGCATCAGGTTGACGTGGATGTGGAACAAAGTACAAAGAAACATATAGTTGACTCTCAAATACACAAATTTTACAATTGGAAAAAGGTGGTGGGACCAAAAATCACTTTGCAACTAATGGTATACAAAATGATTCAACTACCAAATCCAAAATATTTCAGGAACATACACAAATAATTGACACAGGTACTGTCCCTAAGAAAAAAGATTATTTTTTTAGACAGACAAAATTTGAGCACTTCACCCAAGACAGGCAGAGGGATAGAACCATACACTGTAAAGATGACACAGAAGGGAGATTGAATATTAACAATCTCTCATTTTATACATTATCAAGAGATGAGGAACGAGTACTAACTTTGGGACTATCTTATTTCCCCAATAAGAGAATGGATAAGTTTGAAACAATAAAAGACTCTCTTTGCACGGAAATAGTTTTTTAGAAGCTTGTATGTTAAACATACTAATCAAACTGAAAATATTGAGTCTAATTTGACAGCAGCAGACTTTAAAGCACTTAGAGATCTAACGTTGCTACTAGAGTAAAGTGAATCGAATGTGTGAAAGTGTATTGGAACAGATGGATGAGGATACACAGACACATAATATGACCTTTCGTAAGAAATCTCATATTTTTCCTTCATTAAACCAAAATCCAGCTATTGCTCTATTTGTACGACAGGTTACTAAAGATATTGAATTACTTAAGTTTGATAATACTAACCATCATTTAAGAATAGCTTAGATGTGTCAAATAAAATGTAATTTTTTTTAAACAATTGTTTGTTTTGTATACACTCTAAGGTTCTCTTAAAAATCCCACCAAATGTAAGATACAACTGAGTTTATGATTTCAAAAACTCATACAAATGAGCGCAGAGAGGCCACTCCAGGTGGAAACATGTGAACCGTTAATCATGAGCTCACCGCTGCTGACTGGACAAAGCGCAACTGCGCAAAACATGTCGTCTTGGTAACCCTACACATGCTCCCAGCTGAAGCCAACGCCGGACACTGCCTTCGCTTGCCATGGTGACACCACCTGGGACGCCGGTACGCTGACACCACGTGATTTGAATTTGACAGGAGCATTCTCAGATCTCAGCTCCCTTCAGAGCCGGGCCATCTATTGGAGTCACACTGTACACTTCAGGCTGGTCAAATTTTATTCTATTTGTTACTTTGTCTCACCCAATAAAGATGCACCTTCATTAAGGTGAGGCCAGTCACTTCACTAGGTATAGGTATATGTGTACACAAAATGAACAAAATACATTATCTCTGGCAATGAAAGAGTTATTCATTGCAAGCAGTTAACTCTACCCTACTTATTAGAAGCCTCCTTTCAGGGAGCTGGGAAGTAATTGTAATCACATCTGTGTTGGCTGTCCTGTAGCTCACAAAAATAAGAGACAAAAAAGGGAAGTTGTATATACCCTGATACATATGTGTAACAATGTAGACTGTAGCTGTCTGTTAATTTATGGTCAGAAACACAGGGACTAAGCTGAGCGTTCAGTGCAGGTAGTTGTGAAGGTTGCTGGAATAAATTAAATACTGTATGCATATGGGGCTAATTAGGACATAAGAAATACCTATTTACTTAATCTTAGGAAAAGGACAGGCTATGTAAAACAGTGATCCCCATGGATACCAAATGAAGAAATCTTTCTGAAGTATACTGAAAGGTAGCTATTAATGAAATATCATATTTGCATAGTGCAGTAACCTTTATAATCAAACGTAATGGACCACACATGAGGAAGGTTGGTTGATAGTGCTTATAGTACTGTGCTTGTATGTGTATGAAGACTTCCCCCTCGATATGTAAAGATTAGAGTAATATTGTAAGCATACCTCCCACCTTTCTGAAATGGGAAAGAGGAACACCTATTAGAAACAGCATGCAGGTGTAGGTTCAGGGGTCACAGGGGTCACAATTGCAACCCTGCCCTTAGCTCTATGGGGCCCATGGCTCCACTCCCTGCTGTCATATTACATTTTCCCCACAAAATCCCGGAGCAGGTGTCCAGTTACGATCCGCCTTGTGTCCCCCAGGACCCCAGCCAAGCTCTATAATCTAGTAATCAGCTTCCAGTCGTTTACCTTCTCCTTAGTCCACATCCCTCTTCTGGTCTCATTGGCTGAGGAGAAGCCATGTGTGCCCATGTTTCCTGAACAGAGTGGAGGACCAAGAGCAGCCTGGAGAAGCATGGCAGTTTGCTGACAACAGTGGGGGGACAGTGAGCTGCCTGTCTGTCATGAGGCAGGAGAGTGCCACTTAGGACTGAGAGCAGCCTGGGACTGAGAAGCATGGTAGTGTGCTGAGGCAGGAGAAGAGCCGGGGCCGCTATAAATGAGCTGAGATAAACACTGCTCTGCTCACTCACCTAACAAAGATTCTCTGAAGGGGGCAAGGTCATGTCATTATTGGGGAGGGGGGCCAAGTCATACCATTACTGGGGAGGGGGTCCAGGTCATGTCATTACTGGGGAGGGGGCGAGGTCACATCAGTACTTGGGAGGGGGGCCAGGTCACGTCATTACTGAGAAGGGGGGGCCAGGTCATGCAGTTACTGGAGAGGGGGGCCAGATCATGTCATTACTGGGGAGGGGATCCAGGTCATATCATTACTGGGGAGGGAAGGCCAGGTAATATCATTACTGGGGAGGGGGGCCAGGTCATGCCATTACTGGGGAGGGGGGCCAGGTCATGTCATTACTGGGGAGGATGTCTAGAACATGTCATTACTGGGGAGGTTGGCTAGGTCATGTCATTATTGGGGAAGGGGTCCAGGTCATGCCATTACTGGGGCAGGGGTAAAAGTCATGTCATTACTGGGGGGGGGGACCCAGGTCATATCATTACTGTGGAGGGGGGCCAGGTCATGTCATTACTGGGGAGGGGGTCCAGATCATGTCATTACTGGGGAGGTAGGCAAGGTCATGTCATTACTGGAATGGTGGGGAGGTCATGTCTTTACTAGGGGGGGGGGGGGCAGGTCATGCCATTACTGGGGAAGGGGGCCAGGTCATGTCATTACTGGAGAGGTGGGGCCAGGTCATGTCATTACTGGAAAGGGGGTCCAGGTCATGTCATTACTGGGGAGGGGGTCCAGGTGATATCATTACTGGTGAGGGGGGTCCAGGTCATGTCATTACTGGGGAGGGGGTCCATGTCATGCCATTACTAGGGAGGGGGTCCAGGTCATGTCATTACTGGGATATTACTGAGGTCATTACTGGGGAGGGGGGGCAGGTCATGCCATTACTGGGGAGGGGGGCCGGGTCATGTCATTACTGAGGAGGGTAGGCCAGGTCATGTCATTACTGGGGAGGGGGTCCAGGTCATGTCATTACTGGGGAGGTAGGCCAGGTCATGCCATTACTGGGATTGTGGTGAGGTCATGTCATTACTGGGATTGTGGTCATGTCATGGGGAGGGGGGCCAGGTCATGTCATTACTGAGGAGGACAGGCAAGGTCATGTCATTACTGGGGAGAGGGTCCAGATCATGTCATTACTGGGGAGGTAGGCCAGGTCATGTCATTACTGGGATGGTGGGGAGGTCATGTCTTTACTGGGGAGGGGGGCAGGTCATGCCATTACTGGGGAGGGGGGCCAGGTCATGTCATTACTGGGGAGGGGGCCAGGTCATGTCATTACTAGGATGTGGGGAAGGGGCAAGGTCATGTCATTACTAGGATGGGGGGAGGGGGCCAGGTCATGTCATTACTGGGAAGGGGGGCCAGGTCATGTCATTACTGGGGAGGGGGGCCAGGTAATGCCATTACTTGGCCAGGTCGGGTCATTACTAGGGAGGGAGGCAAGGTCATGACATTACTAGGATGGAGGGAGGGCGAGGTCATGTCATAACTAGGATGTGGGGGCGAGGTCATGTCTTTACTAAGATGGAGGGGTAACAAGGTCATGTCATTACTAGCATGGGGGAGAGGGGGCAAGGTCATGTCATTACTAGGATGTGGGGAGGGGGCCAGGTCATGTCATTACTGAGAAGGGGGGCCAGGTCATGTCATTACTGGGAAGGGGTGGGGAGCCAGGTCATGTCATTACTGGGGAGGGGGGGCCAGGTCATGTCATTACTAGGATGGAGGGGGGATGAGTTCATGTCATTACTAAGATGGGGGGGCCAAGATCATGTCATTACTAGAATGGGGGGTGAGGTCATGTCATTATTAGGATGGGGAAGCGAGGACATATTATTACTAGAATGGGGGGAGGGGATGAGGTCATGTTATTACTAAGATGAGCGGAGACGAGGTCATGTCATCACTAGGATGGGGGGGCGAGGTCATGTCTTTACAAGGATGGATGGGAGATGAGGTCATGTCATTAATAGCATGGGGGAGAGGGGTCGATGTCATGTCATTACTAGGATGTAGGGGATGGGGCAAAGTCATGTCATTACTAGGATGGGGGGGAGGGGGTGAAGTCATGTTATTACTAGGATGGTTTCTACAAAATCTTTTGAATTACCCTCTCAATATGTAAAAAATGCCCTGAAATAACTCTTTAGCCATTTGGAGTATCTTGGCATGTAATGGGAGTATCTTGGAGTGAAGTGGACACGGTGAGTGGTAGTGGAGGGGGCCCCAGGTCAACTTTTGCCTCGGGGCCCACAAGCTTTCATGCAGGCAAAGGACACACCCCCTTAAAAGGAGAATGAATACATAAAATTATTGGTTAAGCCCAAGTGCTTTTTTTACCATTACTATTCATTTATACTGGCTTTTGAAATTTCCTAAATCAACAATTTAAAAATTGAATGATAAGTTTACCTCTAATAAACGCTTTTTCATGCTTACTTATTGCATTTTATTGCAGTCTATGTTCTGATTAGCTCTTTCCTTCTCTTTGTTCACCAGCCAATGTTGGAGCCTCATCAGACTGAGCGTGGTCTGAATTCACCATCCCAACCTGTCTTTTGCTGTATGTGGTCTTCACTCTACTGCCATTCGTGTTTCCTGACCTAACCTACACTATATTTCCAAAAGTATTGGGACAACCCAAATCATTGGATTCAGGTGTTCCAATCACCTCCACGGCCACATGCGTATAAAATCAAGCACCTAGGCATGCAGACTGCTTCTACAAACATTTGTGAAAGAATGGGTCACTCTCAGAAGCTCAGTGAATTTAAGCATGGTACCAGGATAGGTTGCCACCTGTGCAATAAGTCCATTTGTGATATTTCCTTGCTACTAAATATTCCATGGTCAGCTGTTAGTGGCATTATAATAAAGTGGAAGCAACTGGGAATAACAGCAGCTGAGCCATGAAGTGGTAGGCCACATAAAATGACAGAGCAAAGTCAGCTCTTGCAAAAGCGCAAAGTGCGCAGAAGTTGGCAACTGTCTGCAGAGCCAATAGCTAAAGGCCTCCAAACTTCATGTGGCCTTCAGATTAGCACAACAACAGTGTGTAGAGAGCTTCATGGAATGGGTTTCCATGGCCGAGCAGCTGCATCCAAGTCTTACATCACTAAGTTCAATGCAAAGTGTTGGATGTAGTAGTGTTAAGCACACCACTGGACTCTAGAGCAGTGGAGGCGTGTTCTCTGGAGTGATGAAGCCCGCCTCTATGTCTGGCAATCTTATGGACATGTCTGGGTTTGCTGGGTTGCCAGGAGAAAGTACTTGCCTGATTGCATTGTGCCCAGTGTAAAGTTTGGTGGAGGTGGGGGGTTATGGTGTGGGGTTGTTTTTCAGGGGTTGGGCTTAGTCCCTTAGTTCCAGTGAAGTGAACTCCATTTTGGACAATTTCATGCTCACAACTTTGTGGGAACAGTTTGGGGATGGCCCCTTACTGCTGCAACATGAGTGCACAAACCAAGGTCCATAAAGACATGGATGAGCGAGTTTGGGGTGGGGGAACCTGACTGGCCTGCGCAGAGTCCTGTCCTCAACCCGATAAAAAACCTTTGGTTTGAATTAGAGCGGAGACTGCAAGCCAGGGCTTTCCATCTGACATCAGTGCCTGACTTTACAAATGCGCTTCTGGAAGAATGGTCAAACATTCCCATAGACACACTTCTAAACCTTGTGGACAGCCTTCCCAGAAGAGATAAAGCTGTTATAGCTGCAAAGGTTGGGCCAACTCAATACTGAACCTTACGGACTAAGACTAGGATGCCATTAATAGCTTGCCTGCCGCCCTATAGTAGAATTACTGCTACAGGGTGACAGGGCTGCGCAAAATCACACATATATATAATCAGTATATATATATATACTGTATATATATACTGTGTATGTGTATATATATATATATATATATATATATATATACGTGATTTGCATTTCCAGGTAGGGGGTGCGCACTGCCCTACCTGCATTGGTGGAGATTCCCCGCCGGCACCCGGCAATCGCTGAGTAAACAACACAAGTCTCTCTCCTGCCAGCAAGAACATGCTGCTGTATATTTCTCTGCATAGCAGAGAAATACACAGCAGTATGTTTCCCTAGTAAAACACACACAGCGCATTATGTATAACAGCACACCATTAACCCTCTGATCGCCCCCAGATGTTAATCCCTTCCTCCCAGTGTCATTAGTACAGTGTAAGTGCTTTTTATTAGCACTGATCACTGTATTAGTGTCATTGGGATGTCAGTGGCAGTTAGTCAATTCCCCCCCAGTGTCAGAATGCCCACCGCAGTCCCGCTATAAATCGCTGATCGCCGCCATATTACTAGTACTATTAGTACTAGTAATACTAGTATTAATTCCAGTTAAAAAAAATTAATTAAAATTCCAGTATATATACCGCCTTTTGTATACACTATAACTTTCACGTAAACCAAATAATTTACACGTATTGGGATTTTTTTTTAGCAAAGACATATAGCAGAATACATTTTGGCCTAAATTTATGAGGAAATTTGACTTTTTACATTTTTTTACTGGATATGTTTTATAGCAAAAAGTAAAAAATATTATTTTGGGTTTTTTTTTTAAATTGTCGGTCTTTTTTTTGTTTATAGCGCAAAAAATAAAAAATGCACAGGTGATCACATACCACCGAAAGAAAGCTCTGGTAGTGGGGAAAAAGGGCATAAATTTAAGCTATGTACAGCGTTGCATGACCGTGCAATTGTCAGTTAAAGTAATGTAGCGTCATATCGCAAAAAATGGCCTGGTTAGGAAGGGGGTAAATCCTCTGGAGGGCAATTGGTTAAAGTTCATGTGCGTGTAAAGGCAGGCGTTCCAATACTTTGGGCAATATAGTGTATATTGAATTTGGCTTGAGCCTGCTGGTGATATAGATTGGTTCCTATATATTCTGTTGCCCCTGGTTTCCACTCTTCCTGGTCCTATGATTACATTTGATTGCTGCCTGCCTTGACATCTGTCCTGACATACAATTTTGCTACTGTTACTTTATTTGAACCTGTCTGTAGTTTCTGCTGTCCTGAGGGCCACAGCTTGGAAGATGTATTACAGCCAAATCCACCCTGACCACTAAGGACTGTGGTGAAGACCAGGCACTTCTGGAGCCTGCAGCACAATGAGTGCCTTCCATAACCTGCTGGCAACAGAACACTCATTTTCATTTGCACAGACCTTTAACATGCTTTCCAGCCCCAGTTTGTGTAAACTGCTCCCTGATCTGCTCCCTGATCTGCTAACTCTATTTCTCTAGATTCCAGACACCCATTCTTGCTATGTCATGACATTTTACAGTGCATCAGTCACCAGGTTCCTCTGCTGTGAGAACCCCAAAAACCCTCAGGTATGGCCAAGTTGTCCTCTGTGGTCTGTGACACTCCCTATGAGTTAATTTTACATTCACAGAATAACTCCTACTGCAAGATGAGTAGGTTTACTCAATAAAATAATGTAAGTTGCAAGATGCTAAATGTCTATAGCAACCACTAAGAATACATTGTGGGACAGTACGACTTCAGTCAAGTAAATTGTGCTTGAGAATGAAAAAAAAGTGCTAGGACTCCGTTGGGTGTCAAAAAACATGGCAGCTAACATGATACCATAATAGATAGTATAATAAACATCACAAGCACTGCACTATTGTTTTGTGAAGTAAATTGAGTTTAAATAATGTCCACTGATCTTATAAAACTTTCAAATGTCACTCATATTGAAAAAGTCAAGGTCTGGGAGATCCTCTTTCTGCTACTCTCTTTATCTGCTCTGGAAGCTCATAAAAAGTAACACAACCATCATAATCATAGTCTGGTGGGGGTCTTATTTTGGGTACATAAAAAAAATTGAACCTTAAATCCTGTAGATTTTGACACCCATATATTTACCTAAGTACAGTTGCAAGAAAAAGTATGTGAACCCCTTGGGATTACGTGGAGTTTTGCATGAATTGGGCATAAAATGTGCTCGGAACGTCATCTAAGTCACAACAATAGAAGAACATAGTCTGCTGAACATAATACTACACAAACATTAGATGTTGCCATGGTTTAATTGCACATAACATGTAAACATTCACAGTGCAGGGAGGAAAAAGTATGTGAACTTTTGCACTTAATAACTGGTTGACCCTCCTTTGGCAGCAATAACCTCAACCAAACGTTTCCTGTAGTTGCAGATCAGACCTGCACAACGATCTGGAGTCATTTTGGACCACTCCTCTTCACAAAATTGTTTCAGTGTAGCAATATTCTTGGGATGTCTGGTGTGAATCGCTCTCTTAAGGTCATGCCACAGCATTTCATTCAGGTTGAGGTCAGGACTCTGACTGGACCACTCCAGAAGGTGTATTCTGTGCTGTTGCAGCCATTGTTTTGTTGAATTATTGTATGCTTTGGGTCATTGTCCTGTTGCATCACCCATCCTCTGCGGAGCTTCAGTTGGCGGACAGATGGTCGTACGTTTTCCTGCAAAATGTCTTGATAAACTCTGGAATTAATTTTCCCATCAATGACAACAATCCGTCCAGGCCCTGAGGCAGCAAAGCAGCCCCAAACCATGATGCTCCCTCAGCCATGTTTTACAGTGGGGATGAGGTTTTGATGTTGGTGTGCTGTGCCTTTTTTTCTCCACACATAGTGTTGTGTGTTCTTCCCAAACAACTCAATCTTGGTTTCATCTGTCCACAGTATATTTTGCCAGTAGTGCTGTGGAACATCCAGGTGCTCTTTTGCAAACTTCAAATGTGCTGCAATATTCTTTTTGGACAGCAATGGCTTCCTCCGTGGTGTCCTCCCATGTACTCCATTCTTGTTTAATGTTTTCCTTATTGTAGATGTGTCAACAAAAATGTTAGCATGTGCCAGAGATTTCTGTAGGTCTTTAGCTGACACTCTGGGATTTTTCTTTACCTCATGCAGCATTCTGCTCTGTGCTCTTGCAGTCATTTTTACAGGACGACCACGACTAGGGAGAGTAGCAACAGTGCTAAACTTTCTCCATTTGTAGACAGTCTGTCTTACCGTGGACACATGAACATCAAGGCTTTTGGAGATACTTTTGTAACCCTTTCCAGCTTCATGCAAGTCAACAATTCTTGATCGTAGGTCTTCTGAGAGCTCTTTTCTGCGAGGCATGGTTCACATCAGACAGTGCTTCTTGAAACCAGTAAACCCAAAACAGGTGTGTGTTTTTTAAGGGCAGGACAGCTGTCAGCAACACATCCAATATCATCACACTGATTGGAGTCAAGGTTGGCTCACTCCTGGTTCCAATTAGCTCTGGGAGAAGTCATTAAGCTAGGGCCTCACATACTTTTTCCTCCCTGCACTGTTAATGTTTACATGTTATGTGCAATTAAACCATGGCAACATCTAATGTTTGTGTAGTATTATGTTCAGCAGACTGTATTCTTCTATTGTTGTGACTTAGATGACGTTCAGAGCACATTTTATGCCCAATTCATGCAAAACTCCACATAATCCCAAGGGGTTCACATACTTTTTCTTGCAACTGTATAGCCTACTAAATATATAGAATAAGACCCCTTCAACACTCCTAGTAAATATACTGTACATTTAATAAATTATTTAATAAATTTGTTTAAAAAGGGGCTGGTTGTATTCCTAAATGTACAAATTAGGTTCCGGGAAAACATTGTTTGAGAAGCATAAGTGCGATTCACATGACCAAAAAAGACATAACCAACTGTAATTCACATGACCAACTGACCAAAAAAGACATAAGAACATTGCGCAGGATTGTGACCAGGAATAAGAAAACAACTGCTGGAAAAGTGACTGCAGAGCTCAAACGCAGTCCTCTGGTCAGGTGATCGTGTTTCCATGTAGAGTTTCCATTCTTTTGTCTAACCACTGTATAACTATGTAATAATATTTAGAGGTAATAACGACAGGAGAAGTTCATCCAGGGAACATCTGATTGCCTTATGGGGAATCAGGAAGGAATTTTTCCCCCACTAGGGGCAAATTGGATCATGCTTTATTGGGGGGGGGGGGGTTGCTGTCCTCTGGATTAACTGTGTGTAAAGGACTGTGTGTATGGAGGTTACTATTTGTGTGTGTTTTTTTTATTGGTTGAACTAGATGGACTAGTGTCTCTTTCAACCTAACTATGCAACTATGTAACTTATGAGGTGCAAATGACAAATTATAGAATGAAATTGTTTTCAAACATCGGATTACATATCTCTCCTTAGTTAAGAAATCTGCTTGTACAGGCAGCTGTTTTTGCCCTATTTTGGGATCATATAACATAGCTACTACACCAGTTTTCATTTTCCAGCTGAATTCTTTCATTAATGAATACTTGTTAAATTAACATCATTGCTTATTCTGCTCCATTAGTTAAGTGTTTTAAGCATTTTTGTAATTTGTACCTTGAAACCTTAGAAGTATTTTGCACACAATGGTGACATTCATATTATGTGTTAAGTACGCCATTTAAAGCATGCGGAGTACGGATCGGATGGAGCATTCACATTACCTGTGTCCATTTATGAGAATAGGGTATTGGTAAATAGTAAATGGTAAATAGTAAAATGCACATCAGACTGTTTAAAGAGACATACTTACAAAATCAATTAATTGAAAATGTGTATTGTGACCATAATTTGCAAGCTAAAGTGTAGCATGCACATCCTCATGGGTAAAATTTTAATTCATGTTCTCCCAGGACACTGCAATTTTATGCTCATCATATAGGTAGATGTCTCATCAAGAATGACAGGGTTGAGACATCTATTCCTCAGTCGTATTCCTGCTTCCCTGGGATCCCCTGATTCTCTCTCCCAATCAGCTGGTATGAACATAATAACATTTAGGATCCTCTTTCTGAATAGGAAAAAGAACAATCTTTTGTAGTTCTGATTTTCACCCCTAGGAATTGCTTCATGGCTCAAATGTCACCCAAACATCTCCTTACTGTCTCAGGGAAGTAACATATTGTCTTGTGCACACTTGATGGCCCACAAATTGGATGGTGTTTGAAGCAACATTGTTATCCTCCTGATAGCGAGAGATAATCCCCACAGGTTGCAAGTGTCATATGACTCAGGCCCCCATGTCACATGGGCCCCCGAGTGTCAGGATTGTCTTGTGCATGTTAACCTGAAAAACAAAAAGAAATGGGCCTGTGCTAGCTGGGCACATAGGGGATTAAACATTGATGATCACTAGGATGAGAAAGAGTGTGGCCTATGGCCTGCATCCATGTACCTGTAAAATGAGAGCATGGCAGAAGAATTGGTCACATGCCTAAAGCTCTGTTCACTGAGCAAGATATTCTGCTGTACACATCCCACACATGTATGGTATACAGAGTGGATCTGCCCACATGCAGACAGTCTGATCCAAGCACTTCCTGAAAGTAAAAGCGGGTGTTGAAAAGAATGCATAGGGAGCAGACAGGAGTGACCAGTCACCTCAACCCCACTATTAATTATAGTTCAGGCAGAGCAGATGTCTTCAAGCCAATGCTGCCTGATTGGGGGTACTTATTTCAGACTTGGAGCTACTTATTTCAGATGACTGCAAAATGAGCAGTGTGGCCAGGCAGTGGGGAAAGTGAATAGAATTCTAGGATGCATCACTAGAGGGGTCACCAGCTGGAGGAAGGAGGTCCTGATTCCCCTATATAGATCTTTAGTTAGACCTCATTTAGAATGCTATGTCCAGTTCTGGAGACCTCACTTACAAAAAGATATTGATAAGATAGAACGAGTCCAGAGATGGGTAACAAAAATGGTGAAAGGTCTGGGGGAAAGAACATATCAAGAGCGTCTTCAGGAACTTAACATGTACAGTCTGGAAGAAAGAAGGGAAAGGAGAGACATTTTTGCAACCTTTAAATACAGCAAGGGGGTGAATAAGGTTCAGGAGGGAAGTATTTTCAACACAAAACCAAAATCAAGAACACGGGGACAGGACCTTAAACGAACTGGAGGAAAGTTCAAAACTAATCTCAGAAAGTATTTTACTGAAAGAGTAGTTGATGCTTGGAACTTGGAACTTCCAGCAAAGGTAGTAAGCCAGTCAACAGTGAATAGTTTCAAACATGCTTGGGACAAGCATAGATCTATACAAAAAAGTTAAAAAAAACCCCAAAAACAAAAAAAACCAACCCCCCTCCCCACAAAAAAACCCAAAACAGACAGACTTGATGGACCACTCTGTCTTTTTCTGCTGTCACTTTTCTATGTTTCTATTATTAAAAATATCGTATGGGAATGATTGACAGCTCCTCTCCTTAGCTACATCACTCATCAGAAACCTGCTTCCAGCAGCCACAAAGAACAGACGTTCGGTCCTTGCTAATGATATAACGAGTAATGCATTTTCAACTTTACACAGCAAAGGAAATACATTAAAAAAAATTACTTACTAAGCGATAATGTGCAAGAACAGAAGAAGGATGGTTGATGGTGTGGGAAGCAAGGAAGAGAGAACAGAGAGATGACCTCATCTGTCTCTTGCTGATCCATAGCTGTCCAATAACTGGCTGGGGTAGAGAGATGATGTAGCCGTGGTCATCTCTCTGCAACAGAGAAAAGGCAAGAGGACAAGAATACAGGCATGGCAGTGCAGTTTAAAGTGGTTGTATAAGCAGAAGGTTAAAAAACATTCTGTATGCAGCTCCCACCCCCCCCCCCCCTTTTTCTTACCTGAGCCCATCTGGATCCAGTGATGTGCACGAGAGCCTCAGCTCTCTCTTCTCTCTCACTCCTCATTGGCTTAGAGACAGCAATGGGAGCCATTGGCTCCTGCTGCTGTCAATCACAGCCAGTGAGGTGGGAGCAGGGTGGGGCCAAACAATGATCTGTGTGTCTTATGGACATACAAGGCTGGCTTGGGAGTGAGCATGCATGAGTGCCCCCACAGAAATCTTGCTCTGGGGGCACTCAGCAGGAGGGAGGAGCCAGGAGCACCAGTGGGGGACCCAAGAAGAGGAGGATCGGGGCTGCTCTGTGCAAAACCCTTACACAGAGCAGGTAAGTATAACATGTTTGTTTGTTGTTTTAAAGGATAATAATCTGAACTTTTATTATCACGTTAAAGCAGCTCTGTCACTGGTTTCAAAAACTGAAAAGAGCATCTCCCTGCAAAGCAAACAGTTATTTTTTTTCTTCTATTGAATATGTCTATATTTTTTCTTGTTCATTATTTTTATTTTTCAGCATCATGACAAATTGTACAAAGAGAGTAGCATCAGATAAACAATAACAGAAAATTGACACTCAACCTCAATAAGCCATCCAGCCAAACAATACAATTAGCTAGGTCTAGTGTTAGATGAGAGTAATCTAAAATTCCTGATCCATCCATTCTGCCTTCAGGCTGGACCTTCAGATTGTGGGTGTATGATCTATGCATCAGCAAATCAAGCTATTGAGAAGAGAGATACAACAAAATGAAGGTAGCAATAGGGAGAAGAGAATAAGGGGAAGTAAGAGGGATTCCCAGGGGTTGCTACAAGCAGAGAAAGGAATGGACTGTGGTTGCATTGGGTCTAAGTGTCTATAATATTTAATCATTTCTACAAAATCACACAAATTTATCTTACAAGAAATGCAGAGAAGGACATTAGAGAGTTTCTATTATTGAATTTATGTTTGAAAAAGAAAAACATTGTTTGCACGCTCAGGAGAGGAGTGTTTGAGCAGAAGAAAAAAAAACAATGCTTAGCGTGTCTAAATATTTCTAAATGCATCTAAATGCACCTAAACTCTAGGCATGTTTAGTGTTCATTCAATTCAAAGGCCAGAATAAATTAAAATTCTGGCCAATGGAACGAACGAAGTGCATGACGTGCCTAAATGAATTTTAGAGGGAGAGACTGTGTGGGGTGGCTTTCAAGTTATGAAGCAGGTTGACCTTTGTCCTTCTTACATCAAGAGATCTGATGCAGGTAGCTAAGCAGTCCCTGACTATTTTAATGAAGTTCTTCTATAAGAAAGGCATCGTGATATGTCCGGTGACATCATCGAGCTCAATGCAGCGCTCCACTAGCCCTCTCTTCTGGCTCCCATCCATACACAGCCAGCTTCAGGATCCAGCTGAGCGGTGGTTGTGACACCTACAGCACGAATTCCAATCCTCACCCCATCGGAGATTGACTATTGATATGCCTGTTTTATCCAACCAAATCCAACACAGTTTGTTTTGAATAAATGCACAACGGTCTACACTTAGAGGTGCCTCTGTGTTTCTTTTCTTTTAAATGCATTTGCAAACTGCAGCTTTGGGTGCATTTTTTTTAACTGCTTTTCTCCTGCCAAGTGAATGTACAGTATGTATGCCTACAATGGGTTGTATAATCATTAACCAGTTCTCTCTTAGAGTGGCACCCCAATAAAAAGAAAATATTTGACTTAAAGTGATACTAAAGCTTTCTCTCTTTTTTTTTTAATAAAGTAACAAACATGTCATGCTTACCTGCTCTGTGCATAAGTTTTGCACACAACAGCCCCGTTCCTCTTCTTTTTGGGTCCCCTGCTGGCACTCTGGATTCTCCCCCTTGAGCAGTGCCCCGAGAGAAAGCTTCTTGCCCTGGGGACACTGCTTTGTTCCTTTCCCCTGAGCCACTGTTCTATGTGTCCATAAGACACATAGAGCTGCGGCTCTGCCCTGCCCCCCACTCTCTCCTCATTGGTTCACTGGCCAATGGGCTCCCGCTGCTGTCTCAGCTAACAAGGAAGGAGAGTCCCCATACAGCCGAGGCTATTGTGAATATTGCTGGATTGGAAGGGGCTCTGATAAGGATTGGGGGCCGCTGCAAGCAAACGGTTTTTTACCTTCATGCATAGAATGCATGAAGGTAAAAAAATCTTGAGCCATCAGAAGCACTTTAAACCATAAGTCCACTTTTGCTGAGAAAAAAACCCACAATGCCCTCTGAGTTATCAGCATCCCTGTACATTGCAAGGATTTTAACAAACTTTGTATCAAAGTTCTAGCTTAGTTTACAACATTGAGTAGAGATCTTCATGGAATGGGTGTCCATGGCTGAGCAGCTGCATCCAAACCTTCCTGTGTGCTTCAGTGTATGCTGAAGCACACAGAGCGCAGAAGTCGCCAACTGTCTTCAGAGTCAATAGCTAAAGACCTCCAAACTTTGTGTGGCCTTCAGATTAACACAACAACAGTGCGTAGAGAGCTTCATAGAATGGGTTTCCATGGCTGAGCAGCTGCATCCAAGTCTTACATCACCAAGTACAATGCAAAGCGTCGGATGCAGTGGGGTAAAGAACGCCACCACTGGACTCTAGAGCAGTAGAGATGTGTTCTCTGGAGTCACGAATCACACTTCTTTGTCTGGCAATCCGATGGATGTGTCTGGTTTGGCTTTTGCCAGAAGAAGGGTACATCTCTGACTGCATTGTGCCAAGTGTAAAGTTTGCTGGAGGGGGATTATGGTTTGGGGTTTTTTTTTCAGGGGTTGAGCTTGGCCCCTTACTTCCAGTGAAGGAAACTCTTATACAAGGTACAACTTATGTAGAAGGATTTCTCTAGCAAGAAGGAATAGATACAATGTATCTTCTCCTACTTGCTAGAGTAGGGGTCGCCAAAAGTTCTAAACAAAGGGCTAGTTTTTTGTCTTCAAACTTTAGGAGGGCTGAGCTGTAGCCAGTGGGAATAGAAAATGCCTTGGTGTCAGTGGGAATAAAGTGTCCCCTCTTTGGTATTAGGGAGAGGAATAGTGTTCCATCTTAGGTGTCAGTAAGAGGAATAATGCCCCATGACTGGTGTCAACAGGAACAATAGTATACCATCTTTGGTTTCAGTGGGAGGAAGAGAATGCCATCTTTGGTCTCAGTGGGAGTAACGTGCTTCATCATTGGTGTCAGTGGGAGGAAAAGTGCCCCATCACTGGTGTCACTGGGAGGAATAGTGTCCCATTATTGGTGTCAGTGGGAAGAATAGTCCCCCATGATTGGTGTCAGTGGGAGGAATAGTGCTCTGGTGGCAGTGGCAGGAACTATGTCCCACTGTTGCCGACAGTGGGGGGGGGGGATAATGGTTCAATAGCTGGATAAAAGCAAGCAAAGGGCCAAAGATTGGAGACCAATGTGCTAGAGGAATAGTCTGCTGTATCTTCTCTTCACAGAGAAGTAACAAAATTGGGGTGGCATACAAGGTGAATGATCAATGGGATAGCCAATGAAAGAATATCACAGTGTTCATGTGATCGAGACCTGAGGGAACTGGATTGCTAGTAGGAGACCTGGGACTGTCACCAACAGCCTGGTCTCTATGCTGGGAAAAACGACAAACGGTCACCCTTCCAGCACAAACATAGAACATATATTGTATATGGGGTGCCAAGGATTAAAGAATCAGGTCATCCTTGTAAAAAAATAAATAAATAAATGCACATCTTTTTCCAGGTAAAAAAAAATGTGCATTTATTATTTTTTTACTAGGAGCCACCTAGAAAGCATTGCACTTACGATCAGTAGATCACAGGCGCCATGCAGGATTCCTGCAGACCTGTCTGTATATCTGTGTGCTCGTATCTTGTAGAAGCAGGCAGATATACATAGATAGGAAGAAAGAATAAACTACCACAGCGCTCAACAGCACCATGGTAATTCAGTGAGAACTACAAGCTGACAGCCTTAAAGGCTGTTGGGACTTACAGTTTTTCATTAACAGAATTCTGTGTATGAAAGATGCAGTCTGGTGAGTGAAGCTGCACACAGACACAACTTTTTTTAATTGTGACAGCAGATACGGGGAGAAGATCCCCAGTCTACTGTTGCAGCAGGGACTCGGGTGGGGGGCAGCTGCAGTGGTAACATGTTACACCCTGAATACAGGTATAGCATGTTAGAGAAGGTGAACTTATCCTTTAAAGCCTACCTCCTGGATGCCGTATATGTGTTTGACGGTCATGAAGGGGTTAAGCTATAATGTTTTATAAAAAACTGTATATCAATTAGTAGCCACTGTATTAATATAAATGCATATGCTTTTAAAGCAGACACCCTGCCTAAAGAATGATTAGCCAATGAAAAGATGAAATAAAAAATACATTTTGTTGTCTTCGTCTGCCCCAGGAGCTGCCGCTGGATGTCTTCAGTCTTCAAGGTTGAATTTTGGCCATGTCCTCTATGGCCAAGCTGTCATGATTTCTAAGAAGCAGCACAGTGATGAGTTCATTTCTTTGTCACTTTGCTTTCTCCTCTTACCAACATGCTCTGTGTCAGCAGATGAACTAATAAGCACCTTGTGCTGCTTCTTCCGCTCACAGTCTGAACTCTACTGTAGAGGGACTGCAAAAAGACTGTTACCAATAGAAATTCAGGTACTAACATTGCTTGCGTTTCAAAAAATACATGTAATGGAATTCAGCTTTAATCATATTGTATATCCAATCACTTCTGACAAAAAAGCACACAAGGATAAATCACTGGAAAAATCCTCCAAATTAGAGGGGTGCAATGCATTGAATGCTGGAGCCCTTAAACAAATATATTTGCAAGCAAATAGAATGTAGAGTCAGATGTAGAGGGGAAATTCCCAAATGTTATCTGAATTGCTTATTCTTTGCAAATGAAGAACATAATTAACATTAAATTAAGGTAATACAAATGAACACAATGTAATTCTTGACAACACGGGTGTTAGGGGATGTGGCAAAACTGTGATTCATATTTTTAATCTACTGCACAAATAGACTGGCAAGCTGGCAAATGGGCCTCCAACGTACGGGAAAGTTTTTTTTTTTTTCATTCTTCCTCTACATTGTTGTTTTGCTCTGCTTAAGTACACAATGACTATTAAGCTCAACTGTCCATATAATAGGACATCCACTACATGAGTGAATTCCGAGAGGCAGCTTGCTATAGCCATAAATTGTTTAAGGCTGTCTGCTGGTACACAACCTTGGGGAGGCATCAAAGGCAATCCTTTTATGTAAATACCCTTTCATCAGAGATTTAAGGGCAACTGCTGACATTGCTCCCTCCAGCATATGACAAGTGCTTATCTTGTGTGAACCAAACCAATGATATCTGGGCATTAGAAGAACAGCCGGCTCTAAGGCTAAACAGCCTAATGTGTTGTATGCAATGACGTATTTCGTGCCAGGTTTGCTAAAGGGCCCAAGTCTTGTGCTGTCACTTTTTTGTGATGAGTGGATGAGAGCCCTGAGGTCGACTTTATTATTTTACAAGTCTTTGCATGATCTTGGATATGTTTGGCTGACTCAGGCAAGACTGTTTAAATTGAATTTGGAAACAAATGTTAGGTTTGAGCATATAACACTGGTTTGACATTTGGAAAGGCAAGGTGTGATAGCAAAGAATGCAGAGAGTGCAGCTGTGTCAGTGCCCCTGGGAGTCATGAGGCCCAAGTATAAATGCATCAACACTTTCCAAAATACAGAACTGCAGTCCAGGGCTTCACAAATAGAATGTCTGTATTGGCAGAAGTGTCCCATGGGTAGTCCAAGTCTAGTAGGAACAGGCTAATAACTGACAATGGATGCAGTCTAGTAAGGGCAGCACTATTCAGAACACAGAAGACAAATTTTCTCATTAAATATTACCATAACAGAGCAAATCAACAGCTGCAGAACCATTGATGGAGAAGAAAGCACCATGATCACTGCAGTTAGATACAGAACACCACTATGGAGTTTAAAGTGGTTGGTAAACCCTTACATATACCCAGTAAAGTGACTGGCCTCAGGTAATACACAGAGAATAAACAGAGAAGAAACAAATCCCCTACGTAAGTTGTACCCGTTTATCAGCAGTCTTCTATTTTCTACAGCTATTCAAAGTTCAGAATTTATAAAGCTTGTCTGAGCCGTCAGAAAAAAAGGGGGTGGAGAGCGTAAATTGAACTCTGCAAAGCCCAGCGAGGAGAACTCTCAGAGCTGATTGGAGGGAATAGACACAGCTCACAGGAAAAGAGCTGAGGCTGTCAGTCTGCTGGAGCTCCCTACCCTGTCACCATTTTTCTAGACTAATATAATAGACTATACACTAGACTAATATAACAATAGCATGTGACAAACACATTTGGATAAAATTAAAATGTAATTTGTCAACCTCTATACAATGAAAGCGATTTATATCAAAAAAGGAAATGCCTTTGAGGTGAAGATTAAAGAGACAGAGGGGCCCTTAATTGTTTTCTATCGGGACCACACATAATTAAAGCCCTGCTTGAATGTTTTCTGTTTGCTGGTCATACAGTACACTTTATAAATCATTCTTCCAGTTCAACCTGCAGCCAGCTGTGAATTTCTTAAGTTGCTAAGAATGTCAAAAGTTGCTTCTGTGACTATAAAAACAGTGAGCATTCTGTACAATGTGTATAAAACACCCCCAGATATAAGGTTTCCTGCTCCTGTGATTGGCTAACTTGACTTCCTGGAGGGCTGCAGTGAGTTTAAAAACAAATTACAGTAATTCCCTGCAATAACAGGTCATTTAAAATAGTTTGACAATAAGAAGGCAGCACAGTGGCTAAATGGTTAGCACTTCCACCTGGCAGTACTAGGGTCGTCGGTTCAAATCTCAACCATGGCACCACCTGCCTGGAGTTTGCATGTTCTCCCTGTGCTTGCATGGGTTTCCTCCAGGTACTCCATTTTCCTCCCACACTCCAAAGACATGCTGGTAGGTTAATTGGCTTCTGACTAAATTGGCCCTAGTATATGAATGTGAGTTAGGGACCTTAGATTGTACACCCCTTGAGGGTTAGGGACTGATGTGAGTGTACAATATATATGTAAAGCTCTGCATAAATTGACATTTTTTTTTATAAGTACCTGAAATAAATAAATAAGGCTATGGCTTCACTGGCAATTTAAATCTCTTGTTACTAAGAGATTTAACTACTTGCTTGTGGTCACCTGAATAGGCTGAGGCTACACAGGAAATGATAGAGGAATAAAAACTGTTACAAAATGTCCAGCGATTTACGATTGCAAAATATTTGGAGCAAATGGTTCCCTATGGCCAAAACTACACTAGTAGCATGAAGTAGCATCTTATAGCATTCAATTGCACATGAATGAAGAGCTCAGAGATTGATCGCTATTACATACTACTTCTGTAGTCTGCTCCATAGGAATAAATATTCCATTAGTTTAGCATTCATTCGCAATATCTAGGGATTAAAGTAGAAATCCAGGTTTTATTTCATTTTAAATAGTTCATTTGGTCCAAACGGGGCCAGCTTGGCCCAAACTAGCTAATTAAAGGTCCATTAACTCCAAGATTCTACTTTAAATCTTTAGAAATTTTAGTAGCAGGTTTGAGCTGCTAAAAATATCCTGGTAGCCTCAACTTATTAAGGTGACTACCAGCAAAAATTAAATCTGTTGGTAGCAAGGGAATTATATATCCAATGTAGCATTAGCCTAAAGGGATGCAGAAGCTGGTGCTTTACTTATTAAAACAGTGAGCCTGTTCAGGTGGTAACATTGAAGGCAGACTCTTCCATTTAGCCATCAGTTTAATAAAAGTGCTGGCATGACTTACACCTATATCTCCAAAACTTCAAAAACTAAAGCTGGCCAAACCTAAACACTTTCAATTTGTATGCACTCAGGCAAGTCCTTGCACTACATAATTGAAGGCAAATCTAAAGGAAATTGAAAAAGAAAATTGTATAATGCATGGACAACTTTAGAATCCCCAATAAAGTTCACTTAAATTATTGCAATGTAAATGGAAGGGGAAATTTTTTTTAGTAAAGCTTGAGCTTCCCTTTAATATGCTCACAATAAATTTTAAAAATGTAAAGTATAAACACATTCTATGGGTTCATTTAATTTCCTTTTGAATCCAAATTGTGCCATCTATTCTACTTTAAATCCCTTATCCTTTAGTAAATGTTTACTTTGTTTTATCAGGTGGTAGCTTACATAACATTATGTACATTCTTCCCTTTGTTTCCAATATCATTTTTAGTTATTTAGTAATTTTTCTTAAGAATTATAGTATTGTATGGTATAGCATACTTGTGTAGTAGTAAAATACTTTAAAAGGTTTAAAGGTAGCACTCAAAAATATTGTAACAGTAAGGCACCTATTTAAACTAGGGTCTATGGTTTAAAATGTTCATATTGTGAAAGATTAACAGCTTTCTGACCACCCTATAGCAGAAGTACTGCTACAGGGTGGCAGGGATGCGCAAAATCATGTATATATACGTGATTTGCATCTCTGGGCACTGCTCTTGGCTCCTTGGCATGTCAATCACCGGGTCTCAGCCGCCAATTCTTGGTCGGGATTCGGTGATCATTGGCGGAGCTGACAGGGGAGAGGTCTGTGTGTAAACAACACAGATATCTCCCCTGTCAGCACCAACATTCTGCTTTTTATTGCTCTGCATAGCAGAGCAATGCAAAGCAGCATGTTTACACAGTAAAACACACACAGCACACTATGTAAAACACAGCACACCATTAACCCTTTGATTGCCCCAATTGTTAACCCCTTCCTGCCCATTAATACAGTGTCAGTGCTTTTTATTAGCACTGATCACTGTATTAGTGTCATTGGGATGCCAGTGGCAGTTAGTCCGTTCCCACCCAATGTCAGAATGCCCTTCGCAGTCCCACAGTTCTGCAATAAGTCGCTGATCACCGCCATTACTAGTAGAAAAAAAAATTTCCAGTATATATACACCGCCATTTGTATACGCTATAACTTTCACGTAAACCAATTCATTTACACGTATTGGGATTTTTAGTAAAGACATGTAGCAGAATACATTTTGGCCTAATTTTATGAAGAAATTTTGTTCAAATTTTTTTTTTCTGGATATGTTTTATTTCAGTCTTTGTTTGTTTATAGCGCAAAAAGTAAAAAACGCACAGGTGATCAAAAACCACCAAAAGAAAGCTCTATTTGTAGGAAAAAAATGACAAATTTCATTTATGTACAACGTTGCATGACCGCACAATTAGTTAAAAGTAACGCATCGCTATATCACAAAAACTGGCCTGGCCAGGAAGGGGGTTATATCCTCTGGAGGGCATGTGGTTAAACCAGCTGACACTTCCACATTACTGCAGGTGGTTCTGTCTGCAAGAGACTTCGCTAGCCTTGGATGCCGATTCGCCAAACACCTATGGAGGCAATCATTTGTATGTGCCAATGCAGATAGATATATTTGCACCTTCTTCCTTGCCTGTTCTGTATCTGTTCAGAGGTGTACTGACTACTAACTTTATTGTAAACAATAATAACTGATAAAATATGTATAACATCCACTGAACATATCAGTCCTTTTCACAAATAACAAGACCTGTCAATCCAGACCTTGAGCATAAGAACCAACTGACTTGAGGGTCTAACAATAGCTAGTAGGCTGTTGGTCAACAATGTAAGAGTGCCCTTCTCCCATTGGCCATTAATATAAGGGGTCCTTTCCCAGTAGCCACTAATGTATGGGACCACTACATTGACTATCAATACAAGAATCCACTTTTCCACTGACCACCAATGGAATACTACAATTTTCACTGTTAGTGTTACTTTTCTTGCCATTATTATTCTTTCCTCCAATTCAAGATTGCCACTGAAACAAGTTTTATTTATAGTAAAATATGTGGAGTGTTAAAAAGAAACTGGCTGTAAGATTATAATTTCTTACAGGTACTTATCGTCAGAGTTTTACAAATATAAATTGTACATTCACATCAGTCCCTAACCCTCAAGGTGTGTACAATCTAAGGTCGCTAACTCACATTCATACATACACATACTAGGGCCAATTTAGATAGGAGCCAATTAACCTACGAGCATGTCTTTGGAGTGTGGGAGGAAAATAGAGTACCCGGAGGGAAACCCACACAGGCACAGGGAGAACATGCAAATTCCAGGCAGGTGGTACCATGGTTGGGATTCAAACCAATGACCCTAGTGCTGCCGGACAGAAGTGCTAACCATTTATTGAGATATTCTAGATACACCACGTTCTACATTACTCTTTTATACATTATATTTGAAGCTTACTGACTGTGCCAATGTGCAGTGAGCTAGAGATACAATACATTAAAGCAGGGGTTCCCCATGATAAGAAAACTATTTCAAGGGTTCCACAGTATTAAAGAGGTTGAGAAAGGCTGCCCTAGACTTAACAAGTAATTAACCCTTGCAGTGTGGGGAGGGGGGCACTGCAAGGGAGGAAATTTGCAACTTCCTGAAGGTGGGCTTTAACATCTAACCAGCCTCCTGCTGCTATTTTGTTGGGTGGGCCAGTATATTCTATCAATAAATGATATCAGTGTATTAGAAACAGAAAACAATCAGTGCAAACATTTCCACAACATATCTTACATTTAATGAGTTGGCAGCTGTATTTTTGACTTTTTTTGTGTGAAAATTGTTGGCTACACTGTGTGCAGACATTTCAATCACTAAGTAAATGCAACATTAATTTTAAGGGACATGGCCAAGGTGGAAATACAAAAGCTGGTACTAATGATTGGCTATTGAAGTTGCAGGATCCATGACTGTCATCTTTGTCCTTGTAGATGTAAAACAAACATGCATCTGCAAAAGCCTTGGACTACATCATACTTATTCTATATCAGTGACTCACAATATAGAGATGTAAAGTTGCTTGGCATGGAACTTGCACCTTTACAGATTAGTCAACTTAGCAGCGATGTTTTATTTCTGATTGCTGCACTCTTCAGAATGCTCATTGCTTGTACTTACTCTAATGCTTGCCAATGTCTATTTCAGGACCCTGACCCTGGACAGCACACTTTATAGTAGGAACAAACAACCACCTAAAGTACAACCTGCGCTCTTGTGAAATATTTTAGAAAATATTGTTAAAGGATAACGAAAGCTAGAGAAAAATGTATATATTGCAACTCCACAGTCCTCTAATATGTTGGCTGCATTAGTTTTCTTTTTCACAGTAAGTACATTTTCTGCAAATACAGAAAAAAATCTTGTTGATTCTGTTAGGGGTGATTGTAGCCATATTAGTGCACCTATTGCAATTGTTAAACAATTGAGTATAACTGTGATACTTTTTTTTATTTATACTGTGCAACCAAATCAATCCATCAACAAGTGTCAGACACCCACAAAAGGGACCTATAATATCATTGGATCATACAGCTGCACCTCCAGTAATATTGTGTATCTCATCCAGTGAAATAAATGTAGCAAAGGATCTCATGTTGACAAAACAGACAGAAGTTACAAACAAGGATGAATTTGCACAGACACACCATCAAGGAGCATAAGGAAGATAGTTTCTGCACACCTGTAGGCAGGGTCGAGGATAAGGGGGTACCACCAATCCAGTGAATTGGTTGTGGGCAGAGAGGGTGACCGGTGTGGCGGGGGGGCAATTACTGGAACCGACCCCCTGTATGTCTGTCTCTGCAGCAGCTAAAAGCTGGCTTCTTCTCTCCCTCCCACTGGCTCTCAGCTACTGCAGAGAGAGCCATACAGGGGATTGGTTACAGTAATACCCCTCACCACACCCATCACCCTCCCTGTGCACTTCCCATTTACCCCTACTGCCCAGGTCCCCCCTGTGTGGCCCACCCCCACAGTGCTGCCGGTTTCCCTCCTCTCCTTTCCAACAGCAGCAGTAAGCACACAAAAGGATCCTTCTGGATGGAGAGTGGTCTGGTAAATATGTCACATTTATCAGCTCCTTCGTTTTCTGAATGAACACAATGAGTGATCAGTACCGATCACTCACTGTGTTCATTCATAACTAAAGCCTAGTAAACAGTTTTTTTGGGAGGGGGGCCCTGTCAGGTTGTCTGTAAGGGGACCCATGGTTTCTAACAGCAGTCCTGCCTGTGGGACATCATTTTTTACAACTGGACCACAATATGAAAGATCTCAATGTCTTCGTTCTTAACCACTTGCCTACCGGGCACTTATACCCCCTTCTTTACCAGGACAATTTTCAGCTTTCAGCGATGTTGCACTTTGATTGACAATTGCGCGGTCATGCAAGATTGTACCCATATGAAATTTTTATCATTTTTTTCTCACAAATAGAGATTTATTTTGGTGGTATTTAATCGCTGCTGGGTGCTTTACATTTTGCGCTATAAACAAAAAAAGTGCAAAACAATTTGAAAAAAAAAAAGTTTCTTTGTTTCTATTATAAAATTTTTCAAACAGGTAATTTTTTTCCTTCACTGATGTGCGTTGATGAGGCAGCTCTGATGGGCACTGATAGGCGGCACTGATAGGCAACACTGAAGGGCACTGATAGGCGACACTGATAGGCGGCACTGATAGGCAGCACTAATGAGGTGGCACGGATAGGCAGCACTAATGAGGTGTCACAGATAGGCAGCACTGATTGGTGGCACTGATAGGCGACACTAATAATGGGTACTGATAGACAGCACTGATAGGTGGCACTGACTGGCATCACTGCTGGGCACTGATTGGCGGCACTGCTGGGCACTGACTGGCACAACTGCTGGGCACTGACTGGTAGCACTGACTGGCAGCACTGCTGGGCTGCACTGATGGGCACTGGTGTGTGGCACTGGTGGGCACAGGTGGGTGGCACTGGTGGGCACAGGTGGTGACACTGCTCGGTGGCACAGGTGGGGGCACTGCTGGGCACAGGTGGGCGGAACTTGTGGGTGGCACTACTGGGCACCGATCATCAGGGCACTGATGATCGGTGCCGATCCCTGCTCTGACAACTGTCGGTTTTTGGCAGTACTTTCCTCACGATCTGACAGCGCGAGGAAAGTGCAGCTG
This sequence comes from Staurois parvus, assembly GCF_062004578.1. Taxonomy (NCBI): domain Eukaryota; kingdom Metazoa; phylum Chordata; class Amphibia; order Anura; family Ranidae; genus Staurois; species Staurois parvus. Next base: position 13,866,018 of record NW_028318099.1, read on the forward strand.
AGAAACGGCAATTGCATTTCCCTGTGATCAGCGTGGCATTGGACACGGCTGATCACGTGGTTAAAGGCCGCTGTGATTGGCCTTTTACCACGTCACGTGATCAGCTGTGTCCGAAGGACACAGCGTTCACGGAGATCGCCGGGGGCGCACAGGAGAGCGCGTTCTGAGAGGACGTCATATGACGTCCACCCAGAACTGGCCAGCCGCAGTGCAGCCGTCATTCGGCTATCTGCGGTCGGCAAGTAGTTAAAGGGAATTTCAAAACTTTTCAATAATGGAAAACTTTTGAACTAAGAAAGATAGTTCTATTTGACCAAAAGATAATGGCCTTATTCTAGACCTAGGTTTTCCAAATCACTATCCAACAGTTTTACAACCCACTCTGTGACTGTCTTCTCCCTCCCCCCAGTCTATACTATAGCTCTTTCTCTGTCTTATCTCACTAACTATGCCAGTTCAATTACCATGGCTGTGTACATTTGTTTGTTTTTTTTAAGCTCAAAGATTGTCTTATTTTAACATTCTACTAAAACTTTGTGTATTAGTACTGCTCGGACCTTGAACAAGGGGTACACCCCAAAAGCTTGTCCAGAAAAATTTTATCTTAGTTCAAATTAAAAAAAGTATCACATAGGGTACTCAATTGTTGATCCAGTTAGAAATCTTGGAACATTCTGTGCACTGAACTGTCATCTGAAAACATCTGCCTGCCCTGCTTTATTCTGACAGCATCCATCTACTGTATGTAACGTCGTTGAGATGAGGAGAAAGTTTTCTGTAGTCCAAATCAAGAGAGAGGCCTATGGTCACAATGCTCAGTATATTGCATGAGCATCGCAACTCTAGGAAAACAGTTGTGCTTAAAGAAAAGAAAAAAAGAAAAAAAAAACCCTGAAAAAGAAAATGAGTGCTACCGTCACATCTAAGGGCTGGTAAGGCGCAATATATTACATTTTTCTTTTAACATTAATATACACATTTTGTGTTATTCTTTTGTGATTATTAAAGCCTAACTCCAGATTTCTGTCACTTGAAAATACTTGGTTTGGACCAAGCTAGTCCAAACAAACTGTTACTTTCAATAACAGATGCGCCTCCTGTAAGCACTGTATAAACTGTGGGTAGCATCAGCTAAAACACTATACAGTGCTGTGTCCCTGCAGCAGGATGGGGACATCCTGTCCCATTCCCAGAATAAAATCAAATTAGTCTGAGTGCTGCTCAGCCATTCACAGGATGTTTTGTATTTTATGAATGAGTACAAGGATTCCTCTGAATTGTTGAGGTGGAGATCGGGGCGGACTGACCATTCGAGCACTCGGGCACTGCCTGAGGGCCCGGGGTCAGTAGGGGGCCCTATGAAATGCCCCTGGTACCTATTATAGGCTTTTTTGGGTGTGTTTTGAGTGTGGGCAAGGATACAGGGGCCCCATGATCCCCTATTGCCCGGGGGCCCTGTGAGTTGTCAGTCCGCTCCTGGGTGGAGATTGTAACATCATCGCCCGCCTTTCCACTGCAGCCAGACAGAATGAGCCTTGCATTCATTCAGAAAATACAAAACTTCCTATGAATGGCTGAATATTGCTCAGTCAGACTTGATTTAGTTCTGGGAGTGAGACGGAAAGTCCTCGTCCCATTGCCAGGAAACAGTGCTCCAGACTAAGCAAATACTATCTGAATATTTTGTGGGGGTTTTTTAAAATCCTTTAAGTACCTTATTCCTGCAGCATTATTGTGTGGTCACATGATCTTTCCCTGGTCTTTGGTATCTGCAGGGAAAGATCTTTTAGAGGGGCTTCTATTACTACATTATGCATCTGTGTCTGCACAGCCTTTAATAGTGCTGTGCCAGTCCCATGACTAAAAAAAAAAGCAATTCAAATTAAATTATAAATCTCAAAAAACTGTTTTATAGCTCCCTATTAATCTTTATTGAACATCAAATGTGTGTTTTTTCTGCACTAATATGGTGTAGGCAAACCACAGATGATTGACATTAGCTTTCACTTTGTTCAGAAAACATCTGCATCCAACATGTATTAGCAATTACAGTACCTTTGTTATATTTAATACTGATCGATATTAAAACAAAGTTTTTTAGTGAGTTTCTTAGTTTAATCAACCAGCATACTATATCCTGCCCCCATAGTGTTTAGCAATAGGAGGACATAGAGGAGGAGGGAGGAGAGTGTCATTTACCACTGTGTATACACCCACATGTATTACTACATAGTCACGCAGACTGCAGGAGGAAATGGAGAGATTAGAAGAGAACAGAGATTGAGCATGTTCAATAGAGCACACCAGCTGATCTACATAATCTCAGCCTGCAATGAGGACACAGAGAAGATGGGAGGGACATCTGAAGGCATTATCAACCAGATGTATTTCAATCTACAGTTTTTGGCTTTGTGAGTATGCACACACTGTTATATAACATGTAATGAGAGTTGTTCATAGTCTGGGTTTAATGACACTTTAAATGAAGCTACAATGAGCTATGTAACCCATAGAATTGGATCATTAACCTTATTGGACATTGCAGGACCCAGCTGTAACATAGCTAAACTGACAAAAGCTGGACTCTTAAGGCTCATTTACACCTTGTCTGTTGACCTGGGTTGATCTGTATTGATTAACACAAAGGCACATAGAAAACATGTACCCTTTTGTGACACTCCAATAAAGTTAAAAAAAGTAAACACTGCCCCTATATTATGCACACCAGCACGCAGGCTGGAGTGAGTGAGCCCTTTCTGGTTGCCACAGGATGCTATGGCCACAGTGGGTGCATTAGATCAGCCCTTATGTGTTATTCATAGATCTGCACTAGCTTATTAGCAAAAACAACAAATTTTAAATTATTTATTTACAAAGTACTGTTCTCTGGACAAAAAATATTTTCCTAGAAAAAATGATGCAGAAAGTAATTTACCGTCTGTTGGAATGAATATTCCACCTTCTATAGAACATAAATCCCACTAATACATTTGATATATAAATATATATAACACCCAACGGGAGAGCATTGCTTCCTGATAAACATCCCAATCATTTTGCTGAGAAATAACTATTATAATCTAATTTATTTCCTATACTCGGTATTATTCCGAGCATCTTTAAATAGGAGAGAGAGATAGGGAGATTTGTTTCATAACTTTAAATAGAGCGAAGCTCTGCATATTATTCAGCTCCATGTGCTTTGCCAAAGCAACACAAGTGTAATTTAGATTTGGATATTATGGTAGTCTCTGTGCTGTAAAACAGCGGGGTACTCAGTGCCTCATTAATAAAGGATAAACTTGGAATCTATTTACAATACACTTTTTAGTTATTTACACTCTGTTGTACGTAGGCAATATACTATTACAATTGTCTGCAGAACAGAAAAAAAGCACAATCACCACATAATGGAGATGAGGGTAAATTGTGGGAGAGAAAACTTTCTAGTTTTATTATTTAAATGCAAAGTATGCTTTTTTTTTTACTACTCTGATTAAAGTAGTTTCTAAATTGCATTATGGGAAATCTTATAGCAATTAAGCTTATAGCAGACTCTAGTTAAAAAAAAACAGCAATCTTTCAGATGTTTTTCCTGCCACTGTGGGACAGGCATGGACACATTGTTAGCCTAATCTAACCACCAATGTCACAGAGCTAAAGTGTTAGGCTGGCCATACACTATACAATTTTCTGTCCAATTTCCTTTAGATTTACCTTCAACTATGTAGTGCAAGGGCCTGCCTAAATTGGATACAATTGAAAGTGTTGTTTAGGTTTGAACTCATATTATATGGTTTTTGGTAAATCTAAAGTAAATTTCTCAAGAAAATTGTATATTGTATGGCCAGCCTAAGTCAGGACAAAATATAAAGAGAAATGTAAGTGCACCTCAGCACTACATTTTCCAGTGTTTTATCTTACTATATGGAAAAATATCTGTTGATTTGCTAGAAATGTACTCCGCTTTTAATTTCCTCTTGTGAATGACACCACACCAAAAATTCCAAGATTTTGTGTCAGCCCTACACAATTGTCTGTTAAACTATTGAATCTCAGCCATTCTTAATTTCCACAGCATAGGGACGAATTGTTCTGTTGTGCAATAAAAAAACTAAAAGGACTCCAAGAGATAAGACAGGAAGTGCCTACAGTATTGGTCTCCAAACTGTGGCCCAAGGTCCGAATTTAGCCCTATGCATATCTTATCTTATCCATTGCATATATATATCTTTAACCTTAGCCTTTGGAGCACTATTCCTCCCATTGATATGCAGCACAATTCCTCCCACTGCCATCAACAATGGAGCAATAATTCCAGTACTAACAATAGGACACTATTCCTCCCACTGACATCAACGCTGGGGCACTTATTCCTCTTATTGACACCAACAATGGTGCACTAGTATTTCCCTCAATACCAAAGATGGGACATTGCCAGGACATTTTCTATCCGCACTGGCGATGATCTGGCCCCCCTAAAGTCTGAAGAACAAAAAACTGGCCCTTTGTTTAGAAGGTTTGGTGACCCCTGGTCTACAGGAAGGCTTTATGCAGCACATAGATTATGCAGTTTTCTTTCCCTCCACTACAGGTTGAAGGAAAGAAAATTGCTTGATTCCCCCATCAATAAAATTAATGTTGATGGGGGTAATCCATTACACAGTGCTATTCTGTTCTCCCAGTGGGGAACCTTTTGGCTTGCAGAACACAATGATTGCTGCTAGTGGCTATAGCTGCTGGCAGTGATCGCACGGAAAAAAAAGACAGGCTGGTTGTACTAAAGTCGATTGATGGATCAACTTCAGTACGATGAGCCTGCCCATAGATAGATCGAATCTAGGCCAGCCCCTGCTGAACTGGCTGAGATTCCATCCATCTATGGATGGCTTTACATTTCAGCCAAAATCAGAAGGTATCGAAAAGATAGAACAAAATGCTTTCCTTGATACTTTTACCAGAAGAAAAGGGAGAAAATAAAAAAAAGTTCATTGATAAGGTTTACAGTACATACTCTATATACATACATACATATTATTTCCTGCTAGTTGTCTGGCTCTCACTCCTTCCTCACCACCTTTCTGCACCACTCCACATGATTTTCCTCATTCATCCTCTGCAAGATCTTCAGCCTCAAGTGATAATGATGGAAGGCTGACAAGGGAGGAAGAGGCTTACCTTATGGCACATTATGTGATCTCTGAGGCAGCACAAAGAGTAGTACTGAGGGTAGGCATAACCCCTACCCTAAGTCTCCTAACCACACCCTGCCATCTCCAGCAGCATCCTTGACTAAGCAGTCCTCATCCCTACTGGCTGGTGTAAAAGAAAAAATTGTCATCCAATCACTCTCATACCCCAAGTCTCAATGCCAGCTTGGTATAATTGCTGAATTTACAGCTGCTCCCATTCCAGCTAGTGGAATCTTTCCCCTACCACAACTTTGTGGCCTGTGCTTCACCACATTGACAGGTACCCAGATGCCATTCTTTTGCCCAGAAAGCCATTCCTTCTCTCCACCCACATGTGGAAGCCATTGTCTCCATGTCACTAGAACTCCCTCAGCAGCATGGTTCACATGACCACACACACATGGTCCTGAAAGCATGGTAAAAGATGTTAAATCTTATTAATTGTGCATTAGGTAAATATGCTGGTGGTTGTTAAGGATGCAACATAGGCCACACTGTTGAAGCTTGTGGTGTCACTTCATGTCCTGCATCTTGGTAATGGTGACAGTAGTCACCTTTACCCCTTTCACCTCAATGGCCTTATCCTGTGACTCTTCAGAACCACTAATTCACCCAACCAAGAGTCCAAGCAACAAAAAGCCTGCACAACAGCCCAGGCAAATTGCAGCCTTGCCTTTTTCCAGCTGGTATGCCTTGCTTCATGGTTGCACTAACAGCAGTAAGCCATCAATGTTGGTCAGGGATGTGATCTGCCATGCATGAAACAGTTTTGCTACTGGCCAATTGGTACACAGTTGAAGGCTTTGGCTTTATTTATTTTATAGTACGCTTGCCTATAGATTGGTTGGTTGTAGCTGCTACCTCCATTGATCAATTCAGGCCTATTAGAGCTGAATTAAAAAAAAAAAAAAAGCATTGCAGCAAACACTGCCTAAGAAAAACCTTTTTTACTCCAAATGGAAGTGAAGCAGGTTGGGGTGCTGCTGCTGTATTTAAGCCACTGGTAATTGTCAAATGAAAAAAATTAATTAAACATGCAAAATATGTGATGCCAGAATATGGTGTTGCTGATGCTCTTCATGACATTACATAAAGCTTCAATTCATCTCCCAAACATATAAAAGAGTTGTGTTTTCCTGTGTAACACCATCTCCTTCTTGTATGATATGTATACATTTTTATTTTTGCATTGGTACATGTCCTCCATGTCAGTACACAACTCCACCCCCCCCCCTTCTCCATATGCCTTTTCTTTTACAAAGGCCTATTTGCCTTGAAAATAGCCAAAGTTGACTTTCAAGATTCATTCCCCAATAGATTTCAATGTGATTTGTGTTTAGGTTCACAATTTTCAGATTTTACAATAGCTTAGATGAATGGCCCACAGACTGAGCTCAGACAGATTATTTCATCCCTGATCATGAATGGTTCTTTCTTATTGCCTATGCTATAGATGTAACAGTAAACAAAGAAGGATGCTCTTTGTGGGCAAGGGTGCTCTTTGAAGATGACATATCTAGTAGCTGTTTGTCATAGGTCTAGGTGTTTTCTCTAGTATAGGAGTGTCCATCATAAGAAGACATCTCAGCTTTGGGTAGATGCTAGAAGCGCATGCAGTCCAGTGTAGCAAACACAGTCACTCTTTGTATCCCTGCAAATCGTTGTAATATCCAAGTTGACTAAAATGATTCAAAGACATTTTCCAGAGTAAAAATAAATCGGTACTCACTGTATATGTATATAGTCATTAAATACTGTATGTCTAGCATACAAAAAAGTCTACTGTTTTTCCATGTCTAGGGACCTGCAAATGGGACATACACTCTGTCATATAAGTGAATGGCTGTACACCCCTGTAAACTGTAAAAGCTGATGCTTTGTTGCATTGGCATTTACCCACATGTGTGCACAGCATTTTTTCCAATAGGCAGTCTTTACTCAGTACTCGTGTTTTCAGCAGGGTTTGGAGAACTCAACACTTCAATGACATGTCAGCCAGAATGGATCAACATAAAATAGTCTACTGTAAAGCCTGAGGTGTCGTTGGGATGCATACATCTGTACAATTAAAAACAGTGTTTACACTTGGACAACTGTTTTTTTTGCAAACCTATTAACGTTAGCATGTAACTTTGCACATTATATGGCCAAAATTTTGTGGGCACCTGGCTCTTCGTCTTTTGGGAAGGCTTTCCATGAATTTCAGAGTGTGTCTGAGAGATTTTGTTGATACTGTAGTACTGAGCTCAGCCAGGAAAACCTGGCTCACAGACTGTTCAAAGTCATCCCAATGGTCTTCAGTGGGGCTGAGGTCAGGGCTCTGTGCAGGTCATTCGTATTCCCCAACATCAAACAATGTCTATATGGACTGGGCTTTGTTCACAAGGGCATCCTTATGCTGAAACAGAAAATGGTCTCCCCCAAAACTGTTGTCACAAGCTTGGAATCACACAATTGTATAAAATGTCTTTGTATCTTGTTGCATTAATAGAACCCTTCCCTGAAACCACCAGAACACAATGATAAGCAGGGGTGTTCACATACACTCCTGGATGAGAGTGTTTTCTTAGTTGAGTCTTTTTTATGAATCTAACACTGGTTCAAACCTAATTCTCCTTTAAGCCTGTTAAAGATATAGTAGAGTTAAAGTCACAATAATTATGTGATTGAACCATGGTATCTTACTCCTCGTCCACCATCTGTAGGAATTGTGGTGGAGCAGAGATGTAACATTTAGACAACAGTTAATTTCAACCATTTTTAAAGTCTGCTAAAGTTGCACCCAGAGGCTGGTAAAAGTATGGCTTCCCATTCATCATTATACAAACTGCATAACATGCTGTATTTAATCAATTCACGGATGGCAGTCAACTCAATGAAACTGCTGTTGTGCCATTAATCACCTATCTTTACCGCTTCACATGTGCCGTCTAATTCATCTCACCTCAATGACATTTTTTTGCTCACTTGAGAATTACATTATTCTGTAAAAAGAACATTTACCAAACAATTCAGAGTCAAGATTTTTTTTAAAATAATCTCAAGGCACATTTTCCTTAAAATAACCTGTAACCACTAGAATGAATTTGTTGTTTAAATATTATTTCCATTATTTTAAGTGGCACATGAAATTCGTTTTTGCATGCAGCAGTTTTGCATAGGGGGCAGTTAGACAGGAAGACTACAAAAATACTCCACTTCTCATTTACCATAAGGTTCTACTTCTGGAAAATAAATTCTTGGCCATTCTGTCTAGTTGAAGTGGAGATTTGTTCCAAGGCTTCTTCTGAACAGAGAGGGGGAGAAAAGTGGCCAGGGCTCATTGAGATCTTGTTTTGGTCTCTTGTGAAATAACACCCATGCTGTTCCATTACTGGGGTTTTTGCCCTCTAGACCACGCTATTAAACTGTAAACAAAGGAAGGGATCTACCCACTTTGGTTTTTCCTTCTTTAAATGTAATAAATACTGCGCTGTCTGGGACAATAGAATAACAGATAGTGACTAACTGGGGTTGGATTTCCTGAAATTTCTGCATAAGCGGGAGGGGGGGGGGGCATAAGTGGGCAACTAAGCCAGTGGAGTCTTCTTCTAGATAAACATAAAAAATCTAAAAGTAGAAGCTATGCATATTTTTTTTTTTGAGGTGGAGAGGGGTAGTGGTGTTGAATGCTTAATGTTGCCAGGACAGGTATGATGGAAATGTGATTATAAAGACTGCAAAGCGTGAGGTAGGAGGAAAAATGTTCAACTGCTCATTCTCAACATCTTTTTTCTCACACATTGGTCACCTGTCTGTACAGCCAGTCTTGTGATATACATATATCTGCAACACTGCTTAGCCAAATCCTTTTGTAGGCATGTAAAACTGTAATCATCAATCTGTTGCCTTAAATGTTGATTCCTAGATTGTAAGCTCCAAGGAGCAGGGCCCTCCTATCCCTCTTGTATTGAACTGTATTGTCTCCCTTTATATTGTAAAGCGCTGAGCAAACTATTGGCCCTAAATAAATCCTGTATAATAATAATAATTTAGCCTTGTAATATGTACTCATAAGAACATTGCACACCACATGGATTGACATGCCATTATACACTGAACAAACTGGTGGATCTGAGATGGAATCATGTTCCTGCTTTGTAAACCCCTATGTATGAAAAGCATGCCTTCCTTGTTGATCACTTTATGCCCTCTGCTGAGAAGGTCACAGAGTGCTCCATAGTCACTATTAGAGCTATGGGGTGGTCAGCCCTGTACAGAGTGAAGAGCCCATTTTTTAACTTTTCTGTCCAAGCGCCAAGCTGCTTCCAGGCAGCCCATGTTGGTGAAAAAATACCCATTGGCTGTACAGCCTCACCTGCATAGCTGGGCTTGATAGGTACTCAGGGAAGGGCATATGGACCATGCCGCAGAGCCTTCACATCCAGGTCTGCTTACCCATCCCTGCATACCTGTCAAGCTTGAATGTGCAGGTGAGTTTATACAGCTGCAGACTATTCACTAATATGGGCTGCCTGCGTACAACTCAGTGCTTTGACAAAATTTAAACAAAAGGGCTATTCATGTTGTATGGGGCTAAAAGCCCACGTGAATGAGCCCTTAGTCAACTTTTTAAATAAACGGTATTATGGGAGCACACTTCCCCGCCAGTCATTTTCCTTTAAGTCACATAATTGATAGGGGAAAATGTGATTGCTGTATTTCCTATTAAGGTGTTTGTAGTGTCAGAACATTTCTATGGTTTTATTAGGGAAGAGTTAACACCTATAAGAATATTATTTTCTGCTGGGGAGATTTCCATTTACAGAATGAAAAGAAATCTTGCCAAAGTGAATTGTATTCCCATCTTAGATAGCTGTAGGTGGCGGGACTTCTAATTTTTTGCTTTATTGAAAACTCAAAATGTTTGGGATTTCTGCTTAATTTGTCTCAGTGACAATGGTCACCAGGAGAAATAGAGGGGTGAAACGCCACTATTCCCCAGAAGCTGCCTTTACGGAGGACTTTATTGTGATATTTCATTTCTGTTGGAATACATGGTTTTGCAGTAACTACTTCACTGTTCAGGAGAGGTAGATTCTTCAACCAGTAGATGGCAGTGCTTATAAGTTTGTAGCTGCATCTATGACTATATTTACTTTTATTTATTTCAGGTACTTCTATAGCGCGGTCAATTTACGCAGCGCTTTACATATATATTGTACATTCACATCAGTCCCTAATCCTCAAGGGGTGTACAATCTAAGGTCCCTAACTCACATTCATACATACACATACTAGGGATGATTTAGACAGGAGCCAATTCACCTACCAGCATGTCTTTGGAGTGTGGGAAGAAACCGGAGTACCCGGAGGAAACCCACGCAGGCACATGGAGAACATGCAAACTCCAGGCAGGTGGTGCCGTGGTTGGGAATCAAACCGATGACCCTAGTACTGCCAGGCAGAAGTGCTAACCATTTAGCCACTGTGCTGCCACTATATGTCTTTTCTCTATAATAAAGTCCCTGTTTGCAGAGCAGCAACAGATAAACACATGTGGACTGTGCACTGTCTGTTCTGCAGGGCTATATACAGAATCTCTAACAGGTTACGGGCCCAGACATCTGCCAACATACCCAGTCATAGCCTGCTACAGCAAAATAAGTGTAAGACACAGCAACAGGAAGAAGATTGCAAAAGTATAAAAGAAAATGGATAGTGACACACGTGCAAGAAAGTTTTCATTTGCAAACACTGACAATCCATAACTACCAGATTTGAAAAATCAAGATGAAAAATGCTGTTAATAAGAGAAGGTACGTGGAAATGTATAAATGAACTCAGGCCAGAACACCCTTCAGATGTATGGATAGAGAAAGAGCAGAAAGCTCTGAGCACAATCTCTCTAAGTATAGAGGTTTAGCAGTTTCACACATACATATACTGTATGTATGATTTGGTCAAGAAATGTGATAAGGATTACAGAAGGTACATGCAAGAGCTAATCTCAGTAATTAAATGTATTTGAATAGAAAGCTATACCAAACCAAACTGCTTAAAGGCCAGGATATACAGGATTATATGGGGCACACCTTGGAAATGGTTAAACATCTGAGAAGTATAGAAGAATAAAATATTTTCATGTTGCAGACCATTACTTAGTGGTTTACCAGAAAGTTATACAATGCTTGTCACAGCACTTGATGCACATCCAAATGATGAACCGACATTGAAATATGTTAAGGGCAAGTTTACGGATGAATATAAGCATAAAACAGAAAGCATTATTAGTGACGGTGCTTTCATTGCAGAGTCTGTTTTAACTGTGAAAATTAGGAATAAAAACAATAACATGCAACAAGAAACACAGGAATGCTTTGTGTGCAAGAAACAAGGCCATTTAAAAGCAGGATTGCAGAATCTGGAAAGCTACAATGCAAAAACAAACTGAACTACAAAAGGCTAAAAGTGTGAAGGAAGAAACTGATCTTTCTTCAGATAAGGTTTTTCAGTCCAAAAGTTGCACCTCATATTTAAAGGCATGGTGGTTGATTTACTAAAACTGGAGAGTGCAAAACCTGGTGCAGCTGTGCATGGTAGCCATTCAGTTTCTAACTTCAGCTCATTCAATTAAGCTTTGACCCAAAAAAAAAGAAAAAACCTGGAAGCTGATTGGTTTCTATGCATGGCTGCACTTGATTTTGGACGCTCTAGTTTTAGTAAATAAACCCCATGGTGTGGTGATTCAGGAGCTACAAATCACAAGACAAAAATTACAAAACTTTTTTTATTCACCTCGACCAGAGTAAAACAGAAGAAATCACCACAGCTAATGTGCAAATAATAGAATCAGAAGGAATAGGAGATGGTTTTCTTTACTGTCCTATTTCCCAGAATGTCTCCAGAAAGATACCTGTGAAAAATGTCCTTGTATGTCCCTTCTCTTGAAACTAATCTTTTGTCAGTGAAGATCACACAAAAATGCAAATGTAGTGACCTTCCAAGGTGACAGTTGTGTCATCACAAAAAGGGATATCTTACTTGCAAAGGCTAAAATTACAGATGAACTGTATCAGCTGAAGTGCAATGAGCCAAGGAGGAAAAACATTCAAACTGCATTCACACTGAGAATGACTATGCAAGTGGAATAAAATTAGTCCATGTAATCAAATAATGAAATGCACCAGCTATGTAAAAGGAAAATGACGAGGAAAGCCTTTCCAAACTTACACAAGAGCTAAAAAACAACTCTGGACTTAATTCATTCAGATTGTAGTTCAATGGAAAAATTGACCCCAGGAAATTTTCTAAATTTTATGATTACGCCAGATATACTACACTATATCTGTTACACAACAAATGTGAAGTACGAGAGAACTTGAGCTGTATTTGGCTCAAGTTAGCAATAACTTTGGCAAAATGCAGAGTGTATTGTGCACAGACAATGGAACTGAATATACAGGTGATAACACAAAGGTGATTCTCAGAAAGCATGGCATAATATTTCAACTACTGTACCCTACAGCCCAGAACAAAACAGGGTATCAGAAAGAATAAACCGTACTCTATGTAAGAATGGAGGAATCATGCCGTTTGATGCAGATATGCCAACCATAAACTGGTGATGGGAAACAATTATGACCACATAAAAAAATCGACTACCAGGAAAATCAACTGAGAAGACTCCATATGAACTGTGAAATGGAAAAGCCCCAAATTTGAACCATCTAAACATTTTTGGAAGCAAAGCCTACGTGCACATCCCAAAAGAAAAATGTACAAAATGGCATGCATGCGCAAAGGAAGATGTGTGGTACTGTGAATCTCAAAAGGGATACAGAATGGCATCTATTCCAAGACACAAGCAAAGTAACCATCAGTCAAAGTGTATTTGTCAATAAAACCTCAGTTTGTTCAAAATTTCCTGAACACAAAAGCTTCAAACTGAGGGAAATACAACATCGGTGTCACATGAAGATAAGCAACAAAGTGACACAGAAAAAGAAATTACATAGACAATCCAAATACTGTAAGAGATAAAACCAGACCACAAGAGGCTTCAATCAGAAAATCCACCAGAAACAATAAAGGCATCCCAGCCAAATGTGTGACTTACTGTATATTGCTTTATGTAGCAATAAAACCAGAGCCAGTTCCATGATATGAAATGCAAAGACTTTCAACCCATGAGAAGCAAAAGTGGACCAGAGCTGCTGATGAAGAGATTACATCTCTTAGTGAACTGCAGACAGACACTTTCAGAGCTATAGAGTTCTAGAACTGAGATCCGAAATGAGACTAATATAAGGAGTAGTTGTTGAGTGGGGCATTCGAATACATTGTTTATGTATTTTGCAACAAGTACTTCAGTGTTCAGTAGAGATAAATTCTTCAACCAATTGATGGCAGTGTTTAAAAGTGTGTAGCTGAGTTCACGTCTTCGCTCTATAATAAAAGTTCTTGTTTTCGGTTAGCAGAGAAGCAGCAGATATACACATGTGCAGTGAGCACTGTCTGTTCTGTAGGACTATGTACAGAATATCTAACAATTTCATATGATCAGGGTTTTCCTGACCACTCTTCCCCATTTTGTTCAATTTTGCTATAATAATTGCCTCAGATATAACATGTATTTCATACCTCTTACATACAGAAAATGGAAAATTAATGTCTTACAAGAAACATTACTCAAAATCATGACAATCAGCCTTTCCAAATTTAAAAATGACCCTATCCAGTAATGGACACACATTTGCTAATAAAAAGTTAACTTAAAATGTTACCAGTGTTATGGACAACATGATTTATTTTTAACAACATTTCAGAGTATTAGGTATTTATATACAACAATTGCCATATTTCTTATCAGAAGCCCAAGACGGATACTTGTTAATCATAAAAAATACTGATATTTCCAATTTTTTCTCATTTTGTAGAGGCCACATTTGGTGCGAGTTTGACTGTCTTCCAATCAAGTCTATAGTTCAGTCTCTTTTCAGGATAATTAAAATTCCAGAGAGCTGCTTTCTAAAGCTCCATACCCATTCATCTTCTTCAGTTTCATGTTGTCTACAGCTGCAACGGGTGTAGATAGGGATTTTCCAGAGGAGAACATTTCACTAATTTCTACAAAGGTTTTATTCTTTGTTTCCGGGATCACAAAATAAACATAAAGTGCTACAAATACACAGACCCCACAAAATACCAGGTAGCAGAAGGCTCCCGCTGAGCTCTAGAAGACAAACAAAAGTAGTTTAGGACTTCTTTGTTAAGTATATGTGCTGCTGCTTTCATAGAAACAAATACTGGAAGTCTATCCAGAGCCACAAAGAGTGCGAAAATGTGATGGGAGATATACAGAAACCAAGAACTTGGAAGGATCACATCTTGAATTTCTCTGGTTTTATTTGGATTTCAGTAGAATCTTATATATCCCCCCGTGTTTGAGAGATTGCAAATCTTTTTAGATGTGCACATTTTCTATTGGGAGTTAAGAGCTGGGAATCCTAAAGCCAAACTTGCAAATCCTTTTAGTTGTGAACATTTTCTATTAGGAGTTAAGAGCTGGGAATCCTAAAGCCGAACTCTAGGCAGGTATAACTACTCATTCAAATGGGCGTTAACAGTGCTGCATCTGAACTCAGCAGTATGGAAATCTATGGGCCAATTCACAAAGCTGCACATTGGCAGTGTAATATTGCTCTATCTGGGGCTCTAAAATTTCCACTTGTCAAAGCTAACATGTCAGTATCAACAATGTGTACCCAACGGTGCCTTTGCCACTGATTACACACTTACGTGTATATATTGAACACCAATAGTGTGTAATCAGGGTGTTTGCAGCACTGGCTATACATTGTTAATATTTATTGATCGGCATGTTGATATTTATTGATGAGCATTTCATTGTGAAGGCAACAAAGAGAATACGTCCAAACATAAGGGCTTTATTATATTCAGCATCAACCAATGATAAGACTTTCCATCCGAGACAGTCTGTTGACTGCCTCACAAGGGGGGTTGTCTATATTAGGTCTTGCCCCTGTGGAGCCTTCTATGTGGGCAAGACAATGCGTGAATTCTGGCATAGGATATATGAACATACACATGCTGCATCAAGTTGCAATATATATTCGGTAGACATATTGTCAAATCACATGGTTATAGAATGCAAGACCTAAAATTTTGGGCCCTGGAAAGGGTATTCTTTAATAACAGAGGGGGTGATATCAATAAGATTATTTTACAAAAACAAGTGAAATGGATTCATCCTTTAAAATCTAATGTATTTCTGTTATTAAATGAAAAAATAAGCTTTAAACCATTCTGGAAGGCTTTGTTTCTGGCAAAAAGGAACATGATTTGTAATTATGGAGCCCTGGATTGTGTGTCTTGGTTTTATATAAAATGGAATTGATTTCTATATTTATATTATTTTCTGTATTCTTCTGTTTAAATTATGGATAATTTGTGGTTTGTCTGTGACCGCCCTGTATTGGAAGATAATGGGAAATTCTTTTCCCTTTATCTCCCTTTTGCTGTGTCACCTTATTATCTCTTTTGAGAACGTTTATATTGCATTTTTTACATTATTGTCTGTATATTGCTTCAGTTAT
Organism: Staurois parvus; assembly: GCF_062004578.1. Classification (NCBI taxonomy): domain Eukaryota; kingdom Metazoa; phylum Chordata; class Amphibia; order Anura; family Ranidae; genus Staurois; species Staurois parvus. The sequence continues at coordinate 13,881,808 of NW_028318099.1, forward strand.
TAAAATTTCCTTTATTTTTGTTTTTAATTTCTGTTTTTATGAATGGAGATATGAGTCACTTTTCATATGGTGTGTGTTTTTTTGATGTTATCCTTACTGGTCTTCCTTATGGCATCGCCTTGTGTCCGTCACGTGTGGCCCCCATACACAATCACTCGTGGAATGGGGGTTCTTTTTGGTCCCGTCTCTCCTTTGCTTGGGTTGAGCGTTTGTTTCCTTGTCTCACTTTCCATCGGAGATATGTTGCTTTGCAACACTGAGACACACACACGTCAGCGCTGATCATGCCGGACCAGAAATGACGTTCTGACACGGCACATGCATCGGAAGTGATGTTATGCCAGCTCGGATGTTGGTGGCAGACATCTTTAGTGAGGGTAGACAATTTCTCCCATTGACTAAGTGTTTGATTACCTAATGAGAAACTGGTGTGCTTTTTCAGTTCAGATCTCGAACTGCTATATAAGCAGTTTAGTCCCAGTTCACTTTTTGCATGTGGGAGCTGTAACTGTGGCAGCTCTCTGGGCTGTTTCCATCTTGGTATAAGATAGAGGTATACCATCTGTGACTATTAGCTTGTTTGATCTTTATGAGTAGCTACATTTAGTATCTTATTTTTTGTATACCTTTTAGAGACCATTTGTGGAAACATTTTGTTGGTTCCATACTTTGATACTTCATACAGGGAAAGCTCATCAGTGATCTAGTCCAGGTATATTTATTGCCTTTATTGACTCATCTATCTGTATACTTTAAGTGGATTATAGATTTCATCTAGGACAAGGCTGTTTTTTTTATATTTTTGCCTACTATTTTCAATTCCCTATTGACCTCCATTAGACAATGTTATGCGAGTTCCTTTTCTTTTTTCTCACATATATTACATAGAATGCCAATAGACTTAATATATCTAATCTATGGTTTTTATGATCATGTTTAGCATTCATTCACTCACTTGGACCACTGAGGGGTCTGTTTGCATAGACGATGCCTGGAATTAACTAGAAAGGATCCTATGAATTTCTGTTTTTATGAATGGCAATGCGAGTCACTCTTCATATGGTGTGTGTTTTTATTTTCTCTTTACTGGATTACTTTATTAATTTTCTAGAATACGGTTTATGGCATCTCAGCTTTCCGCCTGAAGAAGATTCAAATTATAAATTCAATAAATTGAAATGCGTTGGAGTTTTTCTCTTTGGTGATATATAGCCTAATCATCGCCATCCACATCAAAATTATGTTTTGTGTATTGTGTCTGTTTTCTCATTGGATGTATTATGTTCAATACATTTGTATTTTTTATATAAAGATCTTTTTTCTTTTTGTAGTTTTGGTGCTTAAAAAGTCATTTTTTCTTTTCTTGACTATGTTGATAAAAAACAGTCAAGGCATCATTAATATTTACATGTTGGCTGGTGGTAGCAAATAGGCTCTATTTATGCTGAGCACCTGATTTACAGCAAAATTACTCAATACCCCACATGTCATGTTTGTGTAAATTCAGGTAGTCAACTGTTGCTGTTGTATAAAACAGTCATATACTTATGATACATAATATATAAAGTCTATAGTGTGATGTACAGCAGCAAGAAAATTGTGGCATGAGAAGTACATTTCTTCAGTGCTCTGATATAAGCCACCAGCATGAAATATGATTACAACTTTACCCAACACCGTGAAGTCTCACAGATGACAATTACAATACCTGAAGGAAGGGGAACACAAAACCAACTGTAAAGTTGGAAAACCAATTCAAAGTTCCTCCGACAATGAATGCTGCTGGACGATGAGATTGCTTGAAGAGCTCTCCTGTGATTATAAAAGGCAATCCAGCTGAAAAAACCCCCCAAAAAACAAAAGAGAACGTCATTTTTAAAATCAGAGCTGTGTCATCAAATAGCATATACGTTCTGGCAGAACAATAAAGGAAGTAAAGTAATGAGATAAAATACAACTATACATTGACAAAACAATCTAATGAAAGTTTAAGATCATCTTTACTCAATTAAACTCTTAATTTAAAGAGGTAAAATGTTAAAGGATATCCAAACCCAAGAACAGAAATGTAATATATTGCAGCTTACCAGATTTGGTGGCTCCATGAAAGCCAAAGTTTAGATATAGCTTCCATATGGAAATCACTATTAGTTCTGCTATTGCAGTGATCACTGCTAGCTTCCAGGTCTTATTCAGATAACACTTTTCTCAGTGAATGCAATACCTTCTCCGAATGGACGAGGTGGAGAGGAGCTGCCAGTGATGTCAATCTCCACCTCTTCCAATCTGCAAACGCTTTGCATTCATTGAGCAAGCCAGAGGCGATCACTGCAGCAGCAACTAGACATGTGCAGAATGAAGAACTTTGTTTTGTATCGATTCATTAAGCTACTAATTTTGTTTTGTTGATTTGTAACGAAATTGGTTTTGTTTAGACTCGGTTTTGTTTATTCATTTTCGACTGTATTAAAATTTTTTCCAATGGATTCAAAGTATTTGAATTGGATTTGAAACAAATTTGAACTGAAAATATCAAATTGATCCAAATTCTATTCAAAATTCGAATTTCGAAAGATGGTTATATTCAAATTTTTTCTATTCTATTTTCTATTCTGTTCTGTTTTTTTCTCTGTTCTTTTCTATTATTTTATTCTATTCTTTTTGAAATTTGAATGTTGAGAAGATGCTCAAAAATGAGCTGCAGGCTGAGGTGCCAGAAAAAAGCCTTTACTGCGCCAATGCAACAAAAAAGTGTGATTAAAATATGCCCGACAACACATTGACATGCCCCACCGGGCTTTTTTGTGGCATTGGCACAGTAAAGGCTGCTTTCTGGCACCTCAATCATGCAGCTCATTTTTGTTCAAGTATCGTAGTATTGTGCTACTTTAAAAAAATGCACAGCATTTTTCCAGAGCAGCCTGTATTTCTCCTGAGGTTACCTGTGGGGTTTTCTTTGTATCCCAAACAATACTTCTTGCAGTTGTGGCTGCAACCTTTCTTAGTCTACCTGACCTTGGCTTGGTATCAAGAGATGCCCCAAACCTTCCAATTTCTTAATAAAGTGATTGAACAGTATTGACTGGCATTTTCAAGGCTTTGGATATCTTTTTATAGCCTTTTTCAGCTTTATAAAGCTCCATTACCTTGTTATGCAGGTGTTTTGACAGTTCCGTTGTGCTTAGCATGGCTCAGTATCTAGCCTGCTCAGTGCATTCACATGAGAGCTAACAAACTCACTGACTATTCATACACAGACACCAATTGCAATTTTAAAAAAGTCACAGATGTGGGAAATTAACCTTTAATTGCCATTTTAACCTGTGTGTGTCACCTTGTGCATATTTTGAGCAAGGATATTTGGGTGGTTTCTGCTATTATTATAAATTAAAAAGGAGCCAAAACAATTATGTGATAATAAATGGCTTCATATGATCACTATCCTTACATAAAAGAGACAGCTTTCGGCATGTTCAGTCATATTTTCAATATCAATGCCAAAATGTCACAAACCTTTGAGAGGTATGAAAACCATTGACATATATATATATATATATATATATATATATATATATATATATATACACACAACTGATGAGGAGTGAAATATTGCAATCATCATTTGACACTCAATAAATATGCCCCAGTCTTCTGACTTGGGTCTGAAACTTCCTATTGAATTCCTATGGAACTGGTACTAATTAGTCTGCTGCATCCTATTGCTGCATGTTTATAAATATAGAGCAGAGTTTGTACTGGCCAGGAGATGGCAGACACCTTCAGTTTATAGTTTACTATTGAAATGGAAGCCCAGGCAAGTTAACACACTAAGTACAAATAATACATACACCGTCATGTAAAATATTAGGTATACCCCATGGAAATTGTGTCATTTTTCAACATATTTAAAACAGGAAAACATTGGATTTTTATGCAAACATTACCTGCAGATAAAAGTGACACATAATAGTGAATCTAAACTAGAAGATTTTGTCTTTTCATTTATTTCTTTAAAAAATGATCAATAGATGTAATGGTTTACTGTGGAAAAAGTAAGTATGCCATTGGCAATAAAGGCTGGAAATGCTGCATGTAGCAGAAACAGAAATGACTTCTTGTAAATATTATGTATGACTGCCCACCAGTCTAACATTGTCTCTTTCTTATGCCCTTCTACATGCAAAATGTCTTCAGTTTTAAGATATCTAGGTGCTCCCATGGATAAACTGTTGTTTCAAAATCTCCTTACATTTCAATCGAAATCAAATCAGGGCTTGGACAAGGGCAGTGTATAATTTTCTATATCATTTTGATCCTTCCCATGAAGGAATTGATAGTGAGCTTTGGTCATTAACCATCTCTGGTATAACTTCACTTTTTGGACAGATGGTCTCACATTCTCATCAAGCACACAAGATGCAGAAGGTATAAATGACCTGATGAATTTGGGCTGCCCAGGCCTTAAAGCAGTAAAACAATTCCATATACATATAAAATGCAGCGCTGTAAAATGATCAAATCATGCAAATCAACACAATAATAGTCCTGAAAAGGTGATCATTAATTCCCAGTGTCAATGGAAAGAATGCAAACTAACCAGAAGCGCATTTAAAGTATGCATGTGTGTAAGAAATCCTGGAGATTCCCCTCTCTCCCTCTGGTCAGAAAATGGATATGTGCTGAAATGGATGATGATAACGCCCTCTTGTGGAAAAGCGAAATCCTGCAGGCCAGGAAGCTCCCAGGAAAGGATATTCCTCTTCAATGGAACCCGGGCTAGGTCCTTGCTCTACCTCAGAGGAAGTGCGTGCGCACGAAACGCGTCATAGGGAGCCTGTGGACATTGTTAACACTACGCCGCCGGTGCCATGTGGAGGTAATGAGCACCTTTTCAGGACTATTATTGTGTTGATTTGCATGATTTGATCATTTTACAGCACTGCATTTTACATGTATATGTTTTACTGAGGATTTTTATATGCGTTTATCCTGGATGTTCAGCTGCTGTTTCTTTGAGAACGCTCACTGTGTGTCTTTTACCTATACAGTAAAACAATTCCAATCCATACATTTCCACCACCATGCTTCACAGTTGTTTTGAGGTCCTTCACCTGAAATAGGTTTGCTGCAAATATACTGTTATCAAACAACTCTGTTGTTGATTGATCAGTCTTCACTAGAATGTTACAGAAGGCACGGTCTTTGCTTATGTTTGGTGGCAAATTATAACCTTGCTCTAAGTGTTCTTTTTGAACAGTAGAGCTTTTACTCAACACACCTCTCAAGCAAGTTGAATTCCAATCTATTTCTGAGTGTAAATGGATGCACTTTGACCCCAACTGTTGCAAGAGTTACCTGAACACCCCATGATGTAATTTAAGGCTTCTTGGAGACTTCGTTTAGCACTGAAAGGTCAGTTCCTGGGTTGAAATTTTTGGGCTGACCATCCTGAACAAATTAGCAATTGTTTGAAAACTATGCCATTGAGATTATTTCCTTTACAGAGGAGTGGCTGATTTCTACTCATCTGGCAATGTTTATAAATCTTTTGACAGGCTTATAGGCATTTACAGCTTTCTTTCTGGGGGCTTAGAGAGTTCTATTGAACATGATAAAGTCATACACAGCAAAGAACACCAGACCCTAGATGTGTAAAGGTTAATTAAAATGGGTTCCACCTGCATATTCCCTATAAGGTGGTTTTAATCATTGTTGCTTAATCTGGAACATCAAATTCTAATTTCATGTATTAGAAGTGGAGATGGATGTAGGGGCGTACTTACTTTTTCCTTATGACAGATGTGCATTTTTGTTACTCTAGACAGTGAAAATGAATTCACCATGTTAATTTTCCATGTCATTTATTAAATTTTATTATTTATTTATATTTAATTCAGGTACTTATATAGCGCTGTCAATTTACAGAGCGCTTTACATATATATTGTACATTCACATCAGTCCCTAACCCTCAAGGGGCGTACAATCTAAGGTCCCTAACTTACATTCATACATACACATACTAAGGCCAATTTAGACAGGATCCAATTAACCTACCAACATGTCTTTGGTGTGTGGGGGGAACCCACGCAGGCACAGGGAGAACATGCAAACTCCAGGCAGGTGGTGCCATGGTTGGGATTCGAACCAATGACCCTAATACTGCTAGGCAGAAGTGCTAACCATTTAGCCACTGTGCTGTCCACATATTACTTTTAATTGTAGGCACTTTTTGAATCAAGATCTGAAATTTGCCTATTAAATATGTTAAAAAAAGTTTACTAAATCTGTAATGGCTGTACTGCATCTAATAGCATAGACTATATTAGCGTGATAAATAGGAGTTATTTGTTGTGGGATAACTGTCCTAGCTTACTGAATCTTGTATCTAAAATGTGCACGATCTTAGAGACAATGGTTTTTCACTGTATGTTCTATAGCACTTTATTTTATTTTCTCTTTAATTGTGTCTCTTCATTTGATGTTTGTTCATTTTGACAATGCATTTTGTACAAAGTGCAAAAAACTAAAAAAAAATAAAATCACTTGTTTATAAAAAATTTTTTAAAAAATGCAACCATTTTCATGGTTTCAGGTTCACGGTCGTTTTTAGGGGACTGTAAAATATATGAATAGACACCACTTTGTCATAATGCAGAGAGGTGTGAATCAAAGATCCACATAAATAGAATGTACAGTGTATTTTCTTAATTATGGTTAATGTACAACTACAGGCAAAACTTTAAGTGGAGAGGGTTTAGAACACCTGTCAGATATTTATTGTTGTCTATGCCACCGTTAGGGAGGATTCCCCCTTTCTATTCTGACCAATTTACATTTCTCTCATACATGTAACTATCTGCTTTTTTTTGCTAGAAAATAGCTTAGGTACCCCCAAAATTATATATATAGTTTTTAAAAAAAGGCCCTAGATACTAAAATGGTGGGTGTTGCAATTTTTTTATGTCACATGGTATTTGTGCAGTAGTTTTTCAAAGTAAATTTTGGAGGAAAAATACACATTAATGAATTTTAGTGAACAGAAACACAATACAATACTCAATTTTTGGTAAAATATAAAAAGATGTTACACCGTGTAGATAGATACGAAACATGTCACGCTTTAAAATTCCACACATCTTTAGAATGGCGACAGACTACAGTATGTTAATTATCCATAGATGACTCTTTATAAACACTTACAAGTTACCAGTATAGAGTTGCACAGGTGGTCTGGTGCTAGAACTATGGTTCTCTTTTTTGGAGTGATCTGGGCTCTATTGGACCCCATATCTCTGTTCTGCTTTCCACACATCTGATTAAACCAAGATCTATTCTGCTTTCCACACATCTGATTAAACCAAGATCAGATGCTTTCACAAACCAGTACCAAATTGTCAACAATTAATCAAAACAGTAAGTGATGAAACGCTCAATGCTTCCATTTTCTAATGTCACAGAACAGGTGTAGGAACTTCCATTCCTTTCTCTCTTCCTTGGCAATAAGACCGAACCATTCGCATTGTGACTGGGCTCCCTAAGCATTATCTCAATATAGCCACATCAACCCACGTACGTCATATGATATCCTATGGGTGGATGAGGTTAAAAAGAAATAATTAAAAAATAAGAACAAGGAAAATTACTTACCATTAGTGTAATGTGTTGCCTGTGCTGCTGTCTCCTCATTTAGGTGAAAACTTTCTAGTCCAATGCACCTCCACCCCTGCTGCCGTAATCTTCTAGGGGTTAATAGAACTGAGGGAACAGTGATAGGCATTCATCAAGAGTGCCCGACCATGCAATCCCTTTCCGCTCAGCTACTCCATTCATAGAAGCCATAACTATAGCATCTATGAATGAAATCTAATCTATGAATTGAGGATGAGCAATGATTGAGAGGTCTGCTCCCTCCCTTCATATATCCGTTTTTTTTTATAGAAGCTATACTACAGCTTTTAAGAATTATGAATGGAGGAGCTAGGCGAAAAGGATGGGCATGCTAAAAGTAATTTTTGGTATACCTTTCACATTCTTAGTCTAGGTTCACACCTATGTGTTTTCCAGAAACACACAGCAGTCCATTTAACATAATTTCCTATGGGACAGGTTCACATCTCCGCGTTTTCACCCGGTGCGGTTTTTGGAAAGGGTCTGGGACTTTTTTAATGCCAAACATTGCACTTTTGGTTGTGTAGGCTTCAATGGAGATGCTGCATAAAAGCATGTAGTGCATTTTTGACGTGTTTTGCATTTTAATCTGCCCCGCAACAAGTAAAAAAAAAAAAGAAAAATGCAGCAAAAACACATGTGCAAAAACGCACCACAAAATGCACTGCAGAAACGAATCAAACGCAAACTGCATAGGTATGAACCTAGCCTTAGAGTGACTGTAAAGGCTTTTTTTTTTAAAATAACAAACATGTTATACTTACCTTCTCTGTGCAACTTCTTGGGTTCAATCCTGGCGCTCCTACTCCCTTCCAAGTGCTGCTTGCTATACAGGCACTCATGCAGACTCAATCTCAAGCCGCATTGCCTGCGTCCATAGACACAGGCAGTACAGCTTGGCCCTGCCCCCGCCACAGGATTTGACTGGCAGCCAATGGCTCCTGCTGTCTCAGAAAAACCTATGAGAGCAGAGAGAGAAGACAGAGCCATTAAAGATGGACGCAGTGCTGGATCAAGAGAGGGAATGCATTAAGGTAAAAAATGTTTAGGCTTGAAGTATTGAAGAGTAGAGCGAGTTTTTGCATACACATTGGCCCTTTTTCAACCATCCATGACAATATTGTTGGCCAAATCAGATTTGCCTTAGTCATGCAAAGTCATTGTAAGAATGCAAAGCAGAAAGCAGGACCGACCTATGAAACCAGTAGTTTGTCTGTTATCGGTGGTTGTACTCGGTCACTGCCACGGCTCTGCCCGCAATACAGTTATGTGCAACACAGTTATTCTATTCCATCACTGTTGTTTTTATATGGTAATGGCTGGGTTCATAAAGATATTTGGTGCACATAAAGTGGATTTATATCTTCTGTGACTATTGAGGAATATATTCACATTAAGATTTTTGAGCTTGGAGTGCAGTTTTAAACCAACAGTTTTGCATATTACTTGAGAAGCTAGATTTATATAATGGAGATGACAGACTTCCTCATCCATAGCAACTCTTACAAAGGGTTCCCACTCCTCCTGTTACCTTTTTAATCTAAGTTATTGGAAACTGAAAAAGTGTAGGCTTTTAAGATGGCCAAGAGCAAAGCCAGCAACTGCAACTATGGCAGGGGTAATTTAACATGGGCAACTTCAAGGTGTATACACAGATAGTAACTCAAGACACCAGTATTAACTCAAAACTGAAATATCTTTTTTTTTCTTGTATTGGCACTTTAGAGTGAAAATTATCTTTAATAATTCACAGGCTGATTTGACAATATTGCTTGTGAGAAGTCAAACAATATAAATGTCCATTCTGTGCGGTTAGTACTTCAGCGGGAATGGCAAATCTTAGCATTTTAATCAAATCCTAGAGCACCAACTGATTATAGACCAACGTTAATAGAACATCTTCCACTGGCAGCCCATTGTTGCCGTAATTAGCTTAATGTGTTTCCAAAGCAAGTTTAGATACCAGTTCATTATTTCGACATCATGCCACATATAGGACTCTTAATGCAGAAAAATTCATGCAGAACATGGAGACTGTGGAATGGTGTTGATGCAGTTTTTTTTCCTAATCCTAGATGCTTTAAAGTCATATTCATCATTGTTTATGAACAATGAGCCATAAAAATCCTAATTAAAGATGTAATTACACTGAATAAATTCTTAGCTGAAAATGAATTATAGATTTGTTGGAGGCACAGTTAATATATCAATGGGATAAACCACCCCAGTCTTCATCCATCATTTTAAGATAGACTCTGCAAAGCATCTAAATACAGCTTTAACTCTTTCTTAGTTATGCTGCCTTGAAACATCATGCTCTAGGTGGGTTTGCGCAAACATGTATTGTTATGTAAATAGCATATTAAAAGATATATAAGAAATAACTTGAGAAAGCATAACCAGAAAAATTATGAGTGGGGTTTTAAATCCAAACAACTCTCCATTAAAATACCTAAACATTCTATAACATCTTAAAGCAAATTTTCTCCCAAAAAGTCCTTGAGGCTACAATTGACACTTTCTGCTGCTTGAGTGTTATGCTATAGTGTTATGTAATATAAAAAAGTATACAGATAAGGGCTTCTGACATTACCCAAATATCCTCTCAAAACAACCTCTCCCACTTTAAAGCATGTCTCTGTATTTTTTTTTTATTCTTTTCCACTGTTTTAGAGTATTCTGGTACTAAGAAAACAGCTTTTTTACCCCCTGACATTATTATCAAGCTTGTAAAATTATTTCAGGGGCTTTTGAATTATTGCCCTATGAGCTGCAGTGGCCTTAAAAGTGAGATTACCATTAGATCCAGATGACTGACCAGTGGTCCATTTATAATGTTTCCACCCTTAGTTTATTATCTTATAAAGCAAAATTAGCTTTGTAAATATACCCATAGAAACAAGCACTTACCTGGACCTATGCAGAAACCGGCTATAATTCCAATGACACAAACCACACTAACATACCGCATCCAAGCAATTCTTGCCTGAAAGTGAAAATAAACATATCACCTTTTATCGTCCAGAGGATCATTACCTGAGTACTAAATTAAGATATAGCTGTATTTCTCAGTCAGACTGTCATTCTGCAACCATTGCAGGGTTAGATTTGAGGATTATTTTGGCAAAATCAGTTCTTATAAAAAGTATAGAAATCTAAGCTCCTGCGGGATGTTAATAAGGAATTTTTTTTAAATAGTTTCTCCGACCTTTCCTCAGGCTTCACCCTCAGATATTATATGGATTTCCTCGGTAGGTAAATTAATCACTGAACTAGGTGGTTAGATTTCCCTGCATTTTTTAAAAGAACCACAAAATATGTAATGCTGGAGAGGCCTGTTGACAGTTTAGAAATCACACAATCTAAAGTAAGCAAAGTAGTTATTTAAAACTTGCTCTTATAGCTATGAGAACAAGTAAGGAACCCATATTTACAACACGACACTGGTCAGTCAGACCAGGCAACAAACTTACAATCAGGTTTGAATTATGGAAATGTTAAAATTCTAGTTTCCACCATAATAAACCATTACTGGAGTTATCCCATAGTCAGTGCTGGATTTCTGCATCGTTAACATGGCCCAGAGGCAGCATGTGATCACCTACACATCACGGTGCCAAATTTCAGTAAACTTTCCCGTGTTGAAAAAGGTTCTAGACTGTGGCCCTGCATGTCAGTTAAAGGCTGTGAAATAATCTATTCAACACCAAATCAAAAATGCCACTGTATGGGAGTCCACAGCTAATGGTGATACCATATAGTTCAAAGAAAAAAAAAATCCAAATTTCAAAAATGTTTTGAGGTTACTATCTCAAATGTAAAGATAAAATTGTTTCATGGAACATGTTTTTCACCTTCATCTTCACCCTAAAGATGGTTACCGTAATGACATTTTTGAGGTTTGGCTTGGAGTGTTGCCTATATTTGTGCTTTGAGTTAAATAAAGCTGGCTTCTAATTATTGCACAGTGAGGATTTTCACTGGTGGAACAGTTCAGGGTCTCAATTTCGGTCCACAACAGGTAATTTTGTCAGGCTCCTATCAGATGAGCCATCTGGAGTAATCCTTGAGCCGGGGCTATGGACTCAATCACTTGTGGAAGATGAATTAAAATAAAATATGTCCTGGTGAGAGTTCTGCAGTGGAGAAACATTGGAATAGTGGACTGTGCATGTCCAATCATTCTTTGTCTATATACCTACATCCAAACTGCTGTTAGTAGGGTTGGATGACAGTGGGCTCTACTTATCATTTCATTAGTTGTAGATGTACTGATGCAGAATGGGCAATCTCTTTTACAGCCCATCCACCCTCAGCCTTAGTGTGCCTCATGCAGCTATGACATTCTGCTATGTTTGTGTGATAACATAGCCAGTATTCACCTACTCCAAGTTGGTGGAGGTAGAAGGGGGTAGTAAAAAAAAAAACAGTAGGTCTAGGAGGGAACGAAATTCATACCAGGCCCAGCTAGTACTGAATTTTCTACTTCCTTCTCCATAGCCTAAGCATGCAACTCAGGCTGTTGCAGATGTACGAAGCCACCACAATACTGAGGCCTGAGGATTGTTGGATTTTGCCTGTATGCTCGATTGCCTTTTGTTGGTATTCACACCAACAATGCAGGAAGGATGATTTTTTTTTATATAGCTATAAATGGTTATGTTGTTACTTTTTAGCAACCTACCTGAAATACTAGAGCCATAGTTATACCAGCACAACAAAATCCCATGAAACTAAATCCACCAATTATAAGAGGCCGTCTGCCCAGCTTCTCCACTGTAAAACACTGTAAAAAGGGAAAAAAATTTAATTTTCAATATGACTTTTTGCCAAAGAATACCAAATAAGGACATTTGGTGGTGATTAGACATGGATAAAAGGAAATTAAACTAGGCTGAACATCGGTAGATTGTACTTGGGTCAGGGATCTCAGCCCTATGTCTTTGTTGCTTACAGGGTGTCCTCACGCCTGGTGCACACTAGCCCACACATTGTAGGCTGGTTGAGGGTATCGATGCAATTCCTGCACCCACCCACAGCAGCATCATGTTTCTCTTGCGACATGCACAGGGATGCCATTCTTTTTGAATGTCACCCCCATGCATCTCATCCCACAGTGCAATCACAGGTGCAGGAACTGCACGGAAACCAGATGCATTTTGGAACAGGACCATGAACATTTTCCCTGCGTGAAACGTGGCCACAGCAGCCAATTCAAATGAATGAGCTGCCTTGCCCACGCAAATGTGGCCCACACAGCCTGCACTAGTGTGAACCAGGCCTGAAGCAGGAAGCAAAATACATGTCTAAAACTGCCCATACAGGATTTTTATAAGTACTTTATAGCTACTCAGCTAGTCACTGTCCACTGGTGACTGGTGCCAAATTTGATTAATTCTTTCAATATGTTTGAGGCAGCTGCCCTCAGTTCCCTAGGGGCACTCCAACATTTCCTTTTCCATGGTGCCAAAGCCTCATTTCTGCTTACTCCCCTCCTGTAGACTGCTATCAAAGCCTGGTTGGTGACGCTCCAAGGGGAAGCACAGGAGTCTGTTTTCTCCCCCTACACCCCACTGTGGAATAACCATTCTTTGCCTCACCTCCTCATGATCCCCTACCCTCACTGCTGGGCCAAATTCAAAATTAAGACCTTAAGAGCTTTCTACAGGTTTGGAAATATGCATCTTTCACACGCCTTCCACAGCCATTTCCTCATCAGGATAGATCTTTACGGTGCTCCCCACTGGAAAATTTTCTGGATTGCACTGGAAATGTACATACCAGCTTTTGAAACTGGCTTCATCCCTAAATCATAAAGTCTTCTTTAATAGCGTCTCTGACCTTTCAGGCCTCCGGGGAAAATGGCAGAGGGGAATACCCGATATGGATGACTAGGACTGGTGAGATATCTGGGACATTCCCTTTAGACAGTTGGTCTCTGATCAGTTGATACAGTTCAAAATCCTCCATAGAGCATTCCTCACCCCTCACAGGCTACCTAGGTTAAATTCTGTCCCTCTCCTGAGACATGTAGTCATTCAGATGGTGATTTTTTTAAAATTTTTTGGACCCGTCCATTTATCTTTTGGTTTTGGGGGTAGTTGACATAACCAATTCAGTAGCTGAGGCCCATGTTATCCTGGAGTCTAAATTGTGCCTATTGGAGGACATGGCCCCCATTGTGGCTGAAAGAATGTTCTTGGTACTGTTACTTTTCTATGCAAGAAAATCTAATCACCATGCACTAGAAGAAAGCAACTCCTCCTCTTTCTTTTTTTGGAAAAGGCCAATGAATTTGAATCTTCCTCTAAAACCGGGATACATATGAAAATGGAGGCATGAAGAATAAAATTCACAATGATTGGGTAAAACCATTGGGAGGATCTATCCATTGCTGTTGACCTAGGCCCTTGATATATGCCTGCCTGACCTCTCTGGAGGCTTCCCTCTCAGGTGTCTCTAGTAGAGATGTTCCACCACACACTCCTGGCATTGTGGGCTAGTGCATGAGCCATCACATTAGGTTTGTTATTGTTAATTGTATTGTGCATCAGGAGTCACCAGTGACCTCCCTTGCATAGGTTGGCTTATTGGAGCCTATAACTCTCTCTATACTTCAAACTCAATAAAAATAGACTCCAAAATACCCAAACAGTAACTGCATCTGATTCGATGCAGGCACTGTTCCTTTAACAATTTTCCACTAGACTCGGGATGTTGGACAGGAGGGAACCAATAGAGCTAGCCACTGAACGGACTTCTGCCAGTTCCATCAGGAACAGGTCGAAATTCACTCAGCTTATGGTCAGCCTTAGAATTAATTTAGAGTTAGCGCATTTCAAGCTTTTTTTTTAATTTTTTTTTTAAAGATTTGTCTTCACTTCCTGTTCTGTAACCACAACAAGAGTGTGAGTAAAACACTCCAAAGTGAAGAAATTCCTAAGACAGTTGTCACCAGATGTATGTACTCTTGACAAATTTCCTGTTCTAGTGACAACTAAATAAGTTAGATTTCCCTTATTTGTTAGTCCCAGTAAAAATGGATAGAAAATGAGGCTGCATCTCCCTAACAGGTGCACACAAAGGTTCCAACCCATCTCTACACTATTCCTTCCATAAAAGCTATCTTTAGATACACTTCAGTTAGAGTAGCTGTCAGGTTTGGTGTTGGATGCTTGGAATCCCATACCATAATACACAACACAGAAGTGTCAGAAACTATGCCCAGTCATTTAGTGAATAGCAAGGCTGTAACTATCGTCTTATCCGACCTTGCAACCAATATGGGGCCTGGCATCTAAAACAGTCTGATGACTTACGAGACTGGAATGGCATTTGGTAAATCACTTCAGAAAAAAATGAATGTAAAAAATGTCAGACACCTTTCAAAGCACCATGAATGTCTTTAAGGAGGTTGGCGAGACTGGGGCTTATTAGAGCTGTAAACATCCAGAAGTATATGTGAAGTCTGTTAAGAATATGGTCACAATTTAGTCTTTATTCCGTAATTTTTGAGAGGCCACAAGTAGTGGGAAATCCAGCAATTTTAAAGCAGATTTATACTCTTATTAGATGGTATTTAGTTTGCTAAAGCAGTATGTATTAAACAATAGCCATGTGTTTTTCTTTCAGAAAAACCAACAGACCCTGCCTGCACAGGGAGCATCAACGTGGTCACCTATTGTTTAACTAAAAGCACATGTGGCAGGGTGACAGGGATCAAGTGTTGTAACTGCATAACAAAGTGCCTAAACAAACCCATTTACGGCAGGCTCAACGGGCATTATTTTAATAAAATGTTGATTTAGAAAGCTTAAAAACATGAAATGAAATTACATGTAATTGCATGGAAATTCTTTTATGGCATATGAACCATGGATGGTCTGTCATTCCTATGAAATGTTTGAGTAATAACTGGGGCTGTGTCAATGGTATATATTCTGGCTAAATTTTTGACAATAAAATGCCTCCCTCTTTTCTATCTCAGATTGTTATCAGGTATGCCCCTGGTTAAGGACATTAAACAAAACAAGGAAGACTACAATCAAACAGAAAATAAACTGCAACTTAAATGCCATCTTCCATTCTTTACAATTGATCAAATAAACTGAAGGCTTTATATAAACTACATAACAAAGAATCTTCGAAGAGCTGCACTTGCTTCAACTTTCTTTCTCCCCTCTGGAAAAGGAGATGCAGAAAAAAAAAAAAAGCTTTGAGCAAAACCAGCAGAAAATATTGACAGCAGAACAAATGCTTGTAATTTTATAACCAATCTCCCAGTGTCCATTGGGTGCCATTTCTGTCTCCACTCAGGACCAATCAGATGAACAGAGCTATGAGTCTGCCTGAGTGAATGTGAACCAGTTACTGCACAGCCCGTTCCTTCTGCACCACTTCGAGCACTTTTATTACTGCTCAGTAGTGGATGGTGAGGGCGAGGACCATTTAGCAGGTCAGAGTACAGTGGAATAAAGAGGGGGGATTTGCAGTAAGACAGAAAAGGGGTAAATAAGCAGGATGGGGGTGGTTATAGGCTTTCACTTCTTTACTGCGATGTGTTTATTAAAGGAAGGCCGTACTGTGAGATTTTGCTCCTGGGAGCTGATGGCTCACATTAGTCTCTCTAATTGTCAAAAATCTAATTTAGTGTTATGTAGCACAGGCCAGCCCTGGGTTAAAAATATGGAAGGAGCGCACTGTTATAAATTTGTTCTCCACTGAGGTAACTCTTAGATAAGGAGACTATAAATGGCTCAGAACAAGAGGCTGCTGCAGGGGGGAGGTCGGGGATGGGATCAAGAGGGGACAAGACAGCGACATGAAAGTAATCAGCTTGTTAGGTGACAATTTTTCTTTGTGCTTATAAGGCCTAATGGCCAACACCCTTCTCCGTTCTCCAGTATGCCTCAAGTCGCAATAAAATATAGAGAGAATATCTGTGTCTTCCCACATCACTATTAAAATTCATCTTATTGTATAGGAATGATACTATGTTTATTACAACCAGCCTTGCTGAAAACAATATTCATTGTATATTATTTCTTCACAAAAAGCAGCAGAGGGAGCAGTGTCTTTGCATAGTTTAAGCAATGTTTTTGGTATGTCAACATTGGCATTGTAAGGGCTTATCTTGGCCCTTTAAATTTAGTATAAACCATTGAAATAGGTTAATTAAGCACTTTGAGATTAACTCATATCATTCAAGTGTGCAGATAAGTGTGTTTATATCATTATTGAAATAAAAAAAAAATAGCAATTGGATTGGTTGCCAATGGACAATTCAGAATTTTCATCGAGCATTTACCACTATAAAGCATATAAAGAAATGAGACCATTACTAAAGCTGATTAGGTCCTTAACAAGATATAAATTAATATAATAGAGGTCCAAGGTGACACAGTTATTCCCGGTAGTGCATCAATCAGCAGAAGTTCTGTGAGCGGCAACAAGTAGATAAAATGCGCACTCACCAGATGTGCAAGGATAATGCGCAATGTATTAATCAATGGAGATCTGCCCGGAATCCCTCTTTAAGGTGGTGCAGGAAAAACAGCCCAGGATAGGTGAATATCATCAAAGTGGCGTTATATCCGGAACTCCCCTACTGAAGAAGTACGTGTATACAAAAATCATCTTGGAGGAGCCTGCACACCTTGATGTCACGCCACTGGATCACGGAGGTCCTGCGGCCATTATCTCCTACCAGCTGGTCAGTGCTCACAGCAGCTTTATGCTGCTTTGCTATTTTGCAAGGATTTGCTTTTGAAGGATATTGTTACATGTATGAACCTATCTTTAATCTTTTATCATCATTAATATACTTAATAAACTTGGATAATAAATTTACTATACTATGGGCATTTCCCTTTGTCGCTCTTTCGTGAGCTTTTAAATCCCCCAGAGCTCCCCCTGGTGACCATCCCTGTATCTAGAAGAGGCTGCACACACGTCCTTAAAGGGGACTTCCGCATATAACGCCACTTTGATGATATTCACCTATCCTGGGCTGTTTTTCCTGCACCACATTAAAGAGGGATTACTGGCAGACCTCCATTGATTAATACATTGCGCATTATCTTTGCGTATCTGGTGAGTGCGCATTTTATCTACTTGTTGCCGCTCACATAACTTTTGCTGATTGATACACTACTGGGAATAACTGTGTCACCTTGGGCCTCTTTTATATTAATTTATATCTTGTTACAGACTTCTGGTCAACATCACCTCTTTTTAGGTTACAAAAGACATAAATATGGAGAGAAGTACAGAAGGAGCAAAATGATCTTTTACCTTTTTCTATAAAAAAAAATTGCTAGTTGCCTGGCTATTTTTGGCACTAGTATTCTCTGAGTCAATAACCTGGAAGTTAAAAGTTTTAAATCAGTGGCCCAAAAATCACTGAAGCCTTTGGATTAGCATACAAGCCAGCCAGCAGCATTTTCTATGTATTTCTCTCAGCACAGATTTAAATAATTGCACTATGGTTGTCATGGGCCACAAAAATACTACTACTGCTACTACTTAGTATAATGAGTAAGCAGTCAAATGCTCAATTTTCTATTTTAACCTAAAGTAGAAAGTATCAGCTGGAATCTTGTGTTACCGCTATCAGGTACAGGAAAACCTTCTTGATCCCCTTCAGGTCTGCATTTCGCTGTCAACACTCCACAGAAACTGCTCTCCTAAAACTCAAATGATCTACTAATGGCTAAAACCAAATGACACTATTCTGTACTCCTACTCCTGGACCCCTCTGCTGCCTTTTGACACAGTGGAGCATCCCCACCTCAAAAAAAAAAGCTCCATTCGTTTGGTCTCCATGATTGCACTCTTCACTGATTCTCATCCTACTTATCCCACTGCATCTTCAGCTTAAATTACTATTTTACTTCATCCACTCCTCTTGCTCTTTGGAATCCCCCAAGATTCTGTTCATGAACCTCTCCCTTTCTCAATCTATACCTCCTCCCTGGGTCAGCTGATCACCTCCTATGTCTTCCAATACCATTTCTATGCTGATGACACCCAAATATATCTCTCTACTCCTCAGCTCACTCAATCTGTCTCCACATGCATCACTAGTTCTACCTTTAACTCTCTATTTCGTCCTTTATTACCTCCACCCTCTAACTCACTTACTGCCCAGCAGATTACTGATTTACTAACAGACATATCAGACTGGATGTCACACCACTTCCTAAAACTCAATCTATCCAAAACTGAGCTCATAATTTTACCTCCCACATGTGCCTCTTCCCCCGATTTCTCGTTCAAAAACAAGAACACAACTATCAACCCATCCCCGCATGCCAGGGTGCTAGGGGTAACACTGGATTCTGAGCTATATTTTCAGGCCCACATCCAATCCCTGTCCAAATCATGCCTCTGCAACATCTCCAGAATTCGCCCCTTTTTAACCAATGATACCAGAAAGCTTCTAATTCCCTCCTTGGTTATCTGTCGCCTTGACTACTGCAACTCCCTTCTCATTGGTTTACCTTTTCATAGGCTATCATGAATGCTGCTGCCAGGCTCATCCACCATACCAACCATTCAGTGTTTGCTACCCCTCTCTGCCAATCCCCCCACTGGTTTCAACTTGACCAACCAATAAAATTCAAAATATTAACAACTTACAAAGCCATCCACAACTCTGCCGCCAGCTACATCACCAACCTGGTCTCAAAATATCAACCAAACCACTCTCTTCGATCCTCCCAAGACCTCCTGCTATCTAGTTCCCATGTCACCTCCTCCCATGCTCACCTCCATGACTTCTCCCGAGCTTCTCACATCCTATGGAACTTCCTACCCCAATCTGTCCGACTATCTCCTAATCTATCCACCTTTAGATGATCCCTGAAAACCCTTCTCTTTAGAGAAGCCTATCCTGCTTCTAACTAGTAAACAGTTTTTTACTTCCTCCATGAGCTCATCCCCCACAATTATCTTTTGTATCACTCAACCATTCCTCTTAGATTGTAGGCTCTAATGAGCAGGGCCCTCCGTTTCCTCTTATACCAAAATGTATTGTAACTGTAATGTCTACCATCAAACTGTTGGCGCTATATAAATCCTGTATAATAATAATAACCAAGAACGACTTTATCATTTCCTCCCCCATGTGCCTCTTACCCTGACTTCTCTGTCAAGATCAATGGCACAATTATCAACCTGTCCCCACATACCAAGGTGCTAGGTGTTATCATGGACTCTGAACTATCCATTAAGCCCCACAAGCAATCACTGTCCAAAAATGCAGTGCTAAAATATAGGTAAAATATAAAGTGATAAGTGGTATATTCAAGTGCCAAAAATGAGCGCCATAAAGTGACAGCAGTGTATCGTCTTATTTGCGACGATTAAAGTGCCATAAATGTGAACTATAAAACATGATATAACGTAAATTAAAGTCCAAAGATAATTGCACTGAAAGTATCACATAGGTGCAACGACACTCCAGTGTCTGGGGATACAAGTCGTTCTCACTGGAAATGTATGAATAATAAGGTGCTTGTGACTTCCATGGTAAGGAAAAGAGGTGTGCTTGTACTCCCCAGACGCACAATAATATTGCGCATGTATGTATTAATCAGAAGGACACTTGTGGTCATCTAGGAACCGGTAGGGATGAGGCACTCCGTTGGTACTCAACACACCCAGGGAAGGACTCCAGACCTCTCAGTGGGACCCTAACAGCATACAGGGACTGCTCCTTGGTATCACTTACACCCGGCATCAAAATATGTCAGCAACAGTGGGTATCCACCTTAAGTAGCTCAAAGAATAAGTCACCAAACAAAAAGCTGATATAATGTAGTAAATTTATTTAGCTAGTGGTGATGTGCTTACAGCAAGTCAGCTTAATTCAGCAGAAAAATGTATTTATTTTTTCATGAATGGACAGCAAGATGGCCACCGGCCTAGCATGTGGCTTTGGCAGTGAGTGACGTCAGCGCGGTAGGCTCCCCTCTGACGCGTTTCGTGCCATCGATACACAAGACGATACACTGCTGTCACTTTATGGCGCTCATTATTGGCACTTGAATATACCACTTATCACTATATTTTAGCGCTGCATTTTAGTTCTATACATTTTTAAAGAATCTAGGGTTTTTATCCTCATGCTAGCTGCTATTATTTCAGAAGCGCTCGCTTGACCAGTATTTATTATTGAATCACTGTCCAAAGCTTGCCTCAACCTACACAACATCTCCAAAATACACCTCTTCCTAACCAATGGCACCACAAAGCTTCTAACTTACCTCTACATAGGCTATTCCTGCTTCAGAAATGTTATGGAAATCCTTCTGCGCTGCTGGGAATGAGTATATCTATATTATAGCAGCGGACACCTAATCCTATACCTATATACGGACAATACAATATAATAAAAAATGGTGTAGCGCTATATCATAAATCTACAAAGGAAAATGGGTTGTGACCACCGTAATTGGAAATAAAGAAATCAAAATATAATTGGCAATATATACAATAACAAATAAATCCTATTATTGTGTAAGATCTGACAGGATCTATTAGGTGACTTATAGGTGGTAAATAGTGCAATATATGGTCCAATTTGGAACCTTAATAAGTGATGATACCTGTCCCCCAATGGGACCAACCCAAAAATAATAGAGTGAGATATACAAAGTGGGTCCCTGTATAGGGATATATAACTATATCAACTGGTGATCAGTGTAATAACCCACATTTAATATTGAAACAAGTACAATCGCCAATGTCCATATTAAACCAGAATCATTATTAATAACAAATAAATAGTAATTACTTTTCTTCATAAGAGTGCTCCAGTGCTGGTGCAAGCTGCTGCGACCCACAAGGGTCAACATGCTTTTCGGATCTCCACGGATCCTGCACACACTCTCCAGGTTAGTCAGGTTCCACAGCCCCTTAATGGTCTCTCCTTCACTTTCAATTACTCCTCCATACACATTGGCGATTGTACTTGTTTCAATATTAAATGTGGGTTATTACACTGATCACCTGTTGATATAGTTATATATCCCTATACAGGGACCCACTTTGTATATCTCACTCTATCTCACTCTATCTCTCCAAAACCATAAACATGTAAGGCCAACTTAACCGGTCGAAAGCTTTTTGAGCGTCCAAGCTCAATAACACAGCAGGGGTGGAGGATCGATTAACCAGATCAACCAGATCAATAGATCTCCTGGTGTTATCCGCAGCATGTCTGGAAGGTACAAAGCCCACTTGGTCCCTATGTATGAGTTTGGAAATAATTCCGGACAGTCGGTTGGCTAAAATTTTTGTGAAAATCTTGTAATCGGAATTAAGTAGGGCAATCGGACGGTAGTTGTCAAGAATAGAGGACAATAGGGATAACCGAGATATAGGCTCGTGAAAATTCAGTCTGGGGTGTGACCCCCTTAAAAAGATCTCTGTAAAGAGAAAGGAGATGGGGAGCCAGGATACCAATAAAGGATTTATAATAGGAGTAGGGTAAACCATCCGGACCCGGGGCCTTACGAGAAGGGAGATGTTTAATTGTATCAAGTAATTCCTCTATCGTAATGTCAGCATTAACCACTTGCCTACCAGGCACTTATACCCCCTTCCTTACCAGGCCAATTTTCAGCTTTCAGCGCTGCCGCACTTTGATTGACAATTGCGCGGTCATGCAACATTGTACCCATATGAAATTTTGATCATTTTTTTCTCACAAATAGAGCTTTCTTTTGGTGGTATTTAATCTCCACTGGACGCTTTACTTTTTGCGCTATAAATTAAAAAAGTGCAAAAAATTTGAAAAAAAAAAAAAGTTTCTTTGTTTCTATTATAAAATTTTTCAAACAGGTATTTTTTCTCCTTCACTGATGTGCGTTGATGAGGCAGCACTGATGGGCACTGATAGGCGGCACTGATGGGCACTGATAGGCAGCACTAAAGGGCACTGATAGGCAGTACTAATGAGGTGGCACGGATAGGCGGCACTGATAGGCAGCACTAATGAGGTGTCACGGATAGGCGGCACTAATATGCAGCACTGATAGGCGACACTGATAGGTGACACTGATAATGGGTACTGATAGATCGCACTGACTGGCATCACTGCTGGGCACTGACTGGCGGCACTGACTGGCACAACCGCTTGGCACTGACTGGTGGCACTGACTGGCAGCACTGCTGGGCTGCACTGGTGGGTGGCACTGGTGGGCAGCACTGGTGGGTGGGCACAGGTGGGTGGCACTGGTGGGCACAGGTGGGTGGCACTGATAGGCACAGGTGGGTGGCACTGCTGGGCACAGGTAGGTGGCACTTCTGGGCACAGGTGTGTGACACTGCAGAGTGGCACAGGTGGGTGCATTGCTGGGCACAGGTGGGTGCACTGCTGGGCACAGGTGGGCGGAGCTAGTGGGCGCACTGCTGGGCACAGGTGGGCGGAACTTGTGGGTGGCACTGCTGGGCACCGATCATCAGGGCACTGATCACCAGTGGCCCTGATGATCGGTGCCGATCCTCGCTCTGACAACTGCCGGTTCTCGGCAGTATTTTCCTCACGATCTGACAGCGTGAGGAAAGTGCAGCCGAGAACCGGCACTTGCATTTCCCTGTGATCAGCGTGTCATTGGACACCGCTGATCACGTGGTAAAAGGCCGGTATGATCGGCCTTTTACCACATCTCGTGATCAGCTGTGTCCGTAGGACATAGCGATCACGGAGATCGCCGGGTGCGCGCCCCCTGGGGCGCGCAGGAGAGCGCGTTCTGGGGGGACGTCATATGACATCCACCCAGAACTGGCCGGCCGCAGTGAAGCCGTCATTCGGCTATCTGCGGTCGGCAACTAGTTAAGAATGGCAATGTCTGAGGGTGATAGACTCGGAAATGACAAGGAATCAACAAAATTGTCAAAGGATAACTGTGTGAGAGGCGGGTGAAGGTCTGGGATCAAACAGTTATACAGTTTCTCATAGTAGGAGCCAAAAAGGGTTGCCATGACCTGAGGATCATAGGTAGGGCTGCCGTTTGGTTGGATTAAAAGATCAGGCATCGTGGAAGGAGACTGAGCTTTAAGTCGATTGACTAACATACGATGGGGTTTGTTGGAAAATTCATAAAATTTCTGTTTAACCCACAGCAGGGATTGTGCAGACTTACTGGAGTCGAGGGTTTTAATTCGGTCACGTAAAAATGTTACCCTCCGGAGCCCAGAAATGGACGGCTTGGCCATCAACCGTCGCTCCGCCAAAAATAGTTGATGTACAAGAGAGGCCTTAGCACTTGCCGCAGATTTCTTTAAACGAGAACCCATAGAAATACAGAGTCCTTGAAATACCGCCTTATGGGCCTCCCATAAAATTGAGGAAGAGGCTACGGAGCCAACATTGAGGGTAAAATAGGTATCAAGTCCCCGAGACAATTCATCCCTAAGATGATCTGTGGAGAGGAAGGTCTCATTAAGGCGCCAATGACATGGTTTGGGTATAGCGGGAGGAAAGAAAAGGTTTAAAGTCAGAGAGGCGTGGTCAGACCAGGTAATGGGGTTAATTTCAGAAGAGACCAAGAGTGGAAGCAGTGGGACAGAGATGAAAAAATTATCTAAGCGGGAGAAGCTACGGTGAGGGGTGGAGTAGAAAGTAAATTGTTTATGGGTGGGGTGTTTAATCCGCCAGGCGTCGAAGAGACGATGCTCCCTTATCAGTCTACGAAAGGATTTTGAAGCGGAGCATTGCCGCTTCGAGGGTGTGGACTCAAAAAGAACTTTCCTGTCCTTATGGGGAGAAAAAATCAAATTAAAATCACCCCCCACAATCACATGCGAAGTGGAAAAAGAATCTAAAGCGGCGAGTGTTTGGGAAAGAAATTGCAATTGACCCATATTGGGGGCGTATAAATTCAATAGAACAAGGGGAGTGTTACCCAGCATACATTCCAGAATAATGAAACAACCTTTTTGGTCAACTTTGGAGGAAACAATCCGAAGGGAGCAGTGCGACCCAATCAAAATTGCCACCCCAGCCTTCCCGGAGGGATCAAAGGCCGAATAGGCTTGGGGAAAAAATCTCGAGGCAAAACGAAAGGAGCCAGCTGATTTGAAATGGGTCTCTTGAACAAAAACAATGTCTGCTCCTGAGGATCGAAATTCCCTCAAAGCCATCCACCTTTTTTGAATGGAGTTGAGGCCCTTGACATTATACGACAGAAACCTCAAAGCCATTATAAAATAACAAAAATTGAAGCAAATGTGTTAGCATAAAAAAGAAATGAAATACCATCGATGCAATAGAAAAAAAACCAAAAAACAATAAAGTAACACAGAAAGGTGTAAACACAGAAATTGACATAAGTATCCGTGAGGATATAAACTTGGGAACAACCAATTGGCCCAAGTCGTCTAGGCCTATGGCTAGACAAATTCGGGAGCAGCACGACAACCAAGACATCAGAAAAATCGTCATGCCCGGCCAGACAAAACAGAAGTGAAAAAATGCACCCAACAATGGTTCGGCCGGACAGAAAAGAGAAACCCGAAAAGAAAAAAAAATTATGTAAAAAACCCAGGAAGGAAGGGTCATCACCGGAAACACATCGAAAGGTCACCCCAGAGAATCATCATACAGACGGATCGATCTACTGAGGGTGACGTGGACGCTGTGGGGTACGTGTGAGTCTCTTCCGACCTCCGCGGACTGGAGTCCAGATCTTGTTGGGGGTGGCGGAAGGACGAGACGGAGTTGGTGGCAGAGGGGACACATCTTCAGGCAAAGGTGGAAGTCCCAGGCGCTTTAAGAAGGAATCCGCCTCATGAGGATCATGAAGCACGACTTGGGTATTATCCCTAGTTACGACCAGCCGGAAAGGAAACCCCCATCGGTAAAGGACATGATGTTGTTGAAGGTGTGTGGTGATCGGCTTCAGGGCTCGCCTCTTGGCCAAGGTAGTTGGAGACAAATCGCAGAAGAGTTGGAGTCTGTCACCTTTAAATTCCAGAGATGATTTGTGGCGAGCAGCTGATAATAAGGCTTCTTTGCTTTGAAAAAAGTGGAAGCGAACTATCTGGTGCCTTCGACAGGTTTTGGGCGCAGTGAGCGATGAGCCCTGTCCATTCGCCAATCTGTTTCCAGAACCAATGGAGCAGTTGCGCTAAAGAAGGACAGAAGGTGACGGTGCAATTGCGCATCAGCGATAGATTCGGACATACCGCGTATACAGATATTTTGGCGCCGTTCCCTGTTTTCTAAATCCTCTTGCTGGAGCTGCATTTGGGACATGGAATGCTTCAAATATGCGTTGTCCTCCTCCAAAACATGAACGTATTGCACCAAATCATCAAACTCAGTCTCCAATTTATCCGCGCGGTCTCCAATCTGAGTTATTTCCCCTCTGAGATCTAATGCCAGCTTTCCAATTTCAGTGGATATGGATGCGGTAATATTGTGTAGAAAAATTTGCAGCTTGTCACCTAGCGCTGAAATTGTGAGGGAAGGAGACGGTATGGTTTGCTGAGATATCTGGGTGGAGGGAGGATGATTTCCCGATGCAGAGTATTCTGCAGCCCCCCCAGTTATATGCTGGGGATCAGAGTCCTCCATCTGGGGCTGAGTCAGGCCAGAGGTAGGCATGGAAGCTGACAGGCATGAGGGTGCAGTACCTTCCGTGACCACCGGGGGGCCGGGATCTCTCCCTGGGTTCCTGGGCATACTGGAGGCCGGGGATTGCGGCCTGGACAGGAACCGCCAGAGCGGCGAGGGCCGCAAATCCTGTGGCTGTGGGGAGGGGGGCTTCCAGCGCCCTATCTTCCCCATACAGGTCTCTCCCTGGAGCCGGGCCGCGTGCCAAGTGGGTGTGACTCACCCTTATTAGCAGGGAAGCAGTGGCGCGTGTCGGGTGAGTCCGTGCTGGCCAGGGATGAGCGGAGCTCAGCTAAAATGCAGCCGCCATCGTCCCTGGCCGCGCATGCGCCCGTTCAAATTGTTATCTTTGTTCCTCCCAAGACCACCTACTGTCTAGCTCCCATGTCACTTCCTCCCATGCTCACCTCCAGGACTTTTCCCAAGTTTCTCCCAACCTATGGAATTCCCTACACCAATCTATCCAACTGTCTTCTACTCTGCTTATTTTTAGACTATCCCTGAAAACCCATCTCTTCAAAGAAGCCTATCCTGCCCCCACCTGATAACTGTACATTTTTTCCTTATCAGCTCATCCCCCACAGTTATTACCTTTTCTATCACTTGACCCTCTCTTTTAGATTGTCATCTCATGAGCAGAGCATAGAATCTCACTATGTTTAAACATGGTAGACAGTAATACATTTCTCGTTAAAGTAATCATGCAAGCTTAAAGAAATATTCCTTTTTTCCTTTCAGTTATATATACACACACAACGTTTTTTGGCAAAAGGTACAGCTAATTATTTAAAATATGTGTTAGCTATTTTTTCACACGTCACCATTAAAGCTGAACACCAGGCAGATATAAATAACACAAATTAAGACAGAATTGTAATCATTAAGAAATCATTAAATAAATCTAGTGATCAGGTGTGCTGCATACAAATATGTTGGCAAGAAACATAATAGAGCTTTTTGGCATTGCTCAAAGTAGAGATGAAATCATATCCCTGTGTTAGAGTATGAGGTGCAGGCTTGTCCTAATACCAATCCAGAGCGCTAGTAAATATAAAACAGCAAAGGATCTCCACTACCACTGTCCAGCCCAGAGGAATAAACCTTATGGAGCGGCCTCAGTCTACAAGTCTCCACCAAACCATACACCCTGATGCATTTTGTTCTGCCCACCAGACCTTAGTCATAGGATCATGTGAAATAATGAACCCTCTCTGCTCCTTCATTGCCCAATCACCAGGCTGGAATTAGAGAGAGGACATCCCTGTAGGGGTGGATGGACAGAAATACAAATTATTTGGCGACTGAATCAGTTCCCATATTGATTTTTATTTGTGTATTTAGTCATTTGCTTAAACTCATTTGTAAAAGGGAAGCATGCTAGATGTGAACTTGTGAGGTCTGGAAGGTTGACTTTTACACAATTCCTTTATTTCACTACAGTCAAGCATATAATTTTGTGAGAAGGTAACAAATGTTAGGTCTTAAAAATATTCTAGAGGGGTAGGGCAAGGGTTACAGATTGGTGTGGGACATAGTTTTTACATGATGTACAGTAAGGCAACATTTAAGCAAATCTTTACCTTGCACACTTACCCCAACCATCCCAGCAATTATCTCTATAGCCCCAGTCCCCACTGTTGTGTATGGGATCTCAGGTAAAGGGATGCCAGCATTCTCAAATATAGAGTTGGTGTAGAACCAGATCTGCAAATAAACATGGCTTCAGAAATCAGTCATCCAAAGATTGTAACGGCTTACATGAAAAGGGTTATATGGACATGTGGAAAAAATCAGTGTTAGAGATGAATAAGCCTGCCATTCCTCTATGTTCTGAATTGTGCTATGCATACCATTTTTTTGTACGTAAAATTGTTGCTTATTAGTAGATGAACAAACTTAAAGCCCAATTTAAGGGACCTTCATCATTGCTTAATTGCTCAATTCAGTCCAGGGGGCTTGATAAAAAAAGATTTACTTACCTGCACCGGTCCGTACAGAGTCTTCTCCTTCATGCTCCAGCAGTCTAAGGTCCTGAGGACATCAAGACCAATCCAGGGTCCATAGCTCTGCATTGGACATGATGATGCCAAGGGATAGTCCACTGCTGGAGCTTAAAGGAGCACTGCCAGCTAGGAGAGTGGAGGATTAGGCAAGTAAAAGTGCTTTTACGCTCTCCTAGAATAAACAAGTCCTACTGCACTGCATAATTTTCAAGTCTTCCAGAGTTGGGCATGAAAGTGGATGTAAAGGGTGTCCCTAAATCAATGAGCCTTACATTTTTATATCTCAAACACTAATTCTCTGCAGCAATCTGTAGGGATTTCTTTGGCCTGTAGTGGTAGCAATGTACAAAATGGCATAAAATCTACTTCTGATGCCACCATGATCATGGGGCTTGAACCGTGCAGCAATATTGATATTTCATTGCCTCCCCCACCTCTCCCCCCACTCTAGAGAATGAGTGACCATGTAATATCTCCCTGTGTTGTACCTCTATAGTGTATTGAACAGCAAATCTTCCAGTGTCATGTGACATCACATCATCAACTTGAGCCTCCACAGCAATCCTTACACCTAGACTGCAACTTTTAAAATAGGAGCATGTTATCCAGGTAATGTGCTCCAATTTTAGAAGAAAAACCTATGAAACTTTACAAATTTACTTTTATAAGTGAAGATTTTAAATGTGTTTATCGGTGGTTTCACTAAGGAGTTATATCTTTTTAGTGCCTCGACTTACACTTTAAAAAGCCCAGACATGCACATTGGACAGTAACTAGCAACATTTGAAATATATATATATATATATATAATCTTGCGCACTTCTATGGATAACAATAACCCTCCTCCTAATATTATTAATATTATCTCAGCGTAAAAGTGATATATATATATTTATATATATATAATTAATAAGTAATCCAGGTAGCTGCTTTTGCACATTACCGTTATTCCATATAAGACAAAACTAATTAACACAGTGACCAGTGCAACGCTACAATATTAAGTGTAAACACAACCTATAATGAAAATTAAATATAAAAAAAAAAAAAGTAAAATTTTCTTCATTAGAGTACTTTCTTCTGTCTGCAACCACCATGTGCTTCAAAACATGAAAGTGCAAAATTCCATCAGATGTCTGCTCTCCTCCAGCAGTGTCCTTACTTAATATTAAGTTTGGTCTCACAAAAGAAGAGGCCATGGCATGTAGTCTCAGGATCTTACAGCCAACACGGACCCAGTCTGGCTGCTCTTCAGTCGGAGACCACATGCCATAGCCTCTTCTTTTGTATGGGGAAAGCAATAATACAAGCAACTGCTGAAGGCTGCCATGAGTACAGCTACCTATAGAAACTGGAACCCAGGTCTGCATCCAAGGAGCTGCTAGAAGAATTGAGTTCTTTGTTTTTCAACAAGCCTTGGGCAGACATCCACCCCTGCTGACACCACTGAAATACCTTGACCAGTGATGTGGTGGTGGGAGTTGTATTCCGAACAAGGTCCGAACCATAGTTGGAATCCATCAAGGTGATCTTCGGTGTCCGTTTTGGGACCAAAAGTGCAGTTAGACCAAACATAATATGTGAGGTCACACTGCTGGAAATCAGCAGACATGGTGGAATTTTGCATTTTCATGTTTTCAAGCACTTGATAGTTGCAGAAGGAGGAAAGTACTCTAATGAAGAAAATTGGAATTTGTTAGATTTAATTTTTAATATATGTTGTGTTTTCACTTAATATTGTAGCGCTGCACTATTCACTGTGTTAATTAGTAACATTTAAAAATACAAAACTTTTAAAGGCAAATGTTTAGACATTACAAAAATCCAGAGATGTTTCTAGGTTAAACATTTCAAGGGATGAAGCTGATGTGCCTAATTCTGTATATTGAAATCAGAGACATGAGAATATCATACTACACCTGAGATGAGGTCATCAGACATCTAAATCTGCAGCCTGCAGAGTAAATCTACACTTTTTGTATTTTGTTTCCTTTAAATCGTCATGCTACATAAATTGTGCTATCTAGTTTTCAGTTCATCTTTTACACTAATGTGCAGATATATGTATGACTTACAGCATCTATTCCAGACAGCTGCATACCCATATTGATCACAATGACAGACAGAGTCTGCCAGAACAAAGTTCTGTCTATTAGTAGCTGGAAAACAGAGACCACCTCCACAGAGGACATAGATTGTTGCTCCTCCTGCATCTCCTCAACAACGTCTTGGACATCATATTCTCCACGAAAACACCTAAGAGCTAAGTAGACAGACTTGATGAGTATCAAACATTACTTTAAATTGCAATCTACTTTATTTTTTGTCACAGCCCACCAACAAGTTCACTAGTTTACAGCCAATGGGACTTCTTTGCTAGCCAGAGATGCTTACAAATGGTAAGTTCTTGTTATAGATAGCACTTAGATTTGTGTCATGAGCATTTGTTGTAACATTGGTGGTAATTCCCATTTTTTCTACCATTTTCTCTGACTCAGGAAACAACTTTCCTGCTACCTGCAAGTTGTGAATAGTTAAACCCTCTATTTAATCTCCAGCATATAGTGTGAGCCTACCATTTCATTCTTTGTGTGGGTTGAATGATGGGAGACCGTAATGGCCGATATCGGGATTTGGGCAACGTAAGGCCAGATACAGCCTAGAGGGGGAGGAGAAAGACAGTGCTGCACTACTCAAACTGTGACCAGAATCTCCTCCTCCCAGCTTCTTTTCTTCATCTGAAAATGCACTCTGCTTTCTTTAAGTCCCAAACCAAGCAAAGCACAATTCCTTATTTGTAAAGCAGGCCATTCTGTGCAACAAGGCCATCTTATAGACAGGGCCATTGTTGGTGGTTCCTATTTAAAACCACAAGCAGAAAAAAAATATTGTTCATCCCTGCCAATTGGAGGGCTCCAGTTTTGATTCACAAGGGGCATTTGGGACTGCAGCAGAGAGACTGTTGCTCACACAGAAGCAGTGGAGCTCAGCTGCATGACAGTGGAGAACAGACTTTTTACCATGACTGTTGACTGCTTTAACATCTGAATGAAATGTAATGTTTTGCTCACGTACCAGAATAGTGCACAAGAAAAAAAACTTTAGTCACAAATGTTTTTTACTATGTTTCAATTGTATTAACACATTTGATAACATGCAAATATCACATGCCAAATGGACATCCAAGTCAAGAACCTGCCAATTTAAAAATGTCTTGATGGTCATATAGTACATTAAGGAATATAAATAGAGGGGATGGAAAGTATACATATCAAATACCTCTACTCTTTCGCTAGTCCATTGACTAAAGAAAGATTAAAGGAATCAAAGTATTAGTAAGCTACAAGGGTAACATGGACTCTGTGAGAAGCAAGTATGTACCTGGCTTTTCCAGAAAGGGGCTGTACTGTGTCATTGGATTAGTTTGAGGTCTCCTTTCCTGGGACCCTAAGGTTTAGGGGCCAGGAATACAGTATGTTCCAGAATACAGAGTGTAGTTTTTCCTATGGAAGTGAGGGTCCACACTGGCATCAAGCAAGGCTTGAAGCCTACTAGTGGTGTCTTCAGCTCAGCACATTAAAGTGGTTCTAAAATCTCAAGGTTTTTTACCTTCATGCATTCTATGCATTAAGGTACAAAACCTTCTGTGTGTAGCAGCCCCCCCCCCCCCCATCACTTACCTGAGCCCCCTTCAATCCAGCACTGTCCACTAGAACCTTGTTTCTCCAGGGACTCTTACTCCTAATTGGCTAAGGCATCAGTGGGAACCATTGGCTCCTGCTGCTGTCAATCACAGCCAGTGAGCCAATAAGGAGAGGAAAAGGGTGAGACCAAGCGGCGGCTCTGAGATTCCCTTTTCACTGTTCAGTTACAGGCTGGGGGAGGGACAAGACCTATAATTGTTCCTTAACTGCAGCAGATATAAATCAGGTACCTTGTACTCCCAAACATCTTTCCCAAAACAAAAATGTTCACTTCTCATAAGTGAGCTCTGACCCAAATTCAATATCTTAGTATGCTCCCGTGGAATAGTATGCAATCCACAAAAAAAGCCTGCACATTACAGACAGTATTAGAGACATACTTGCATTTTAAACCCATAACATCTGATAGACCAGAGTCAGAAAGTGCTCCAAACCACTTTCAGATGCTGCAGTAAAATTTCAGTCAGCAAGCTACGTATTTCTATAGTGCTTTTGTGCCTGGGAACCCAACTAGCCTAGGAGGCAAGGCAGCATTCTTAGTCACCCTCATTTGAGCCAGTAAACCTACTAGGATCAGGGCTTTTTTTCAGTGGGAACATGGGGGAATTCAGTTCCAGCACCTCCTGCACTGAAAGTATGTAATGGCAAGGGCTGCTGGCATGTGCTGGAGGGTCTATTGATGCTGCCTGCTGGGAAATTTATTGTTGCTGGTGGTGGTCTAGTGTTGCTGGGGTGAATCTAGTGTCTCTGGGAGGAATCTATTATTTGCTGGGAGGGTCTGTTGCTGGCTGCATGTTATTGCTTTTCTAGTTACCATTAATAAATTCCTTACAAACTGATTCTGCATTCTCTAAAAGGAGGTAGTACTGGGAAGTGGGTAGGGGGTGGAACCAAGGGATGGTGCTTGGAAGTGGGTAGGGGGCTTAGACAAGGGGTGACTCAGAAAGAAGTAGTACCTGCACCTATTCTCTGAGGAAAAAAAGCCCTGACTAGGATGATTTGGAGTATGAGAGGACAATAGGGTACCCTGAGGAAACCCACACAAACACAGTACAATACACCAATTAAAAAAATATATAATAAGCAGCGCAAAACACAAAACCTCCTCACCATATACTCACATCCATCAACATCAATAATAAACAAATAAATAAATGTATTTATTATTGATGTTGATGGATGTTAGTATATGGGGAGGAGGTTTTGTGTTTTGCGCTGCTTATTATTATATATTTTTTTTAATGGCATGTTTAAAAATGTTGTTAAATGGCATGTGTACCTTCCTCCTGCATGGGTCACTGTCTTTTCAGGAGGAATATATGCAGAAGAGATGGGAGACTATACGCGTGAGATGCAGTCACTGGGGCTTCCCTGTAGTGGGACCCCAATACTTTACACGGATATAAATTCACATACATATACCATGACTAAACAGTCATCATTCATATCTGAGGCATGTTCGTATAATAATAATATAATAATATTATTATAAGGTTTTTTAATTGTTTTTTAGTATGGATTTTACATGCATTTTTCATGTTTTTATATTTGCCATTTTATCAAGTTTGGAAATGTATATGTACTGTATTATTACCATTGATTGTAAAACTAATGTTCACCATTGAGATATTCTGTTGACACCGTAGCCTCTCCTCCCGGCCTGACATGACCCAACTCAGAAGGGAGGGTCTTACTTTAGTTTTAGAGCATATACAGTTGTGACCAAAATTATTCAACCCCCACTGAAATTGAGTGTTTTGGCCAGTTTGACATTGCTTTTGATCATTCAGTCATCTTGCTTACATTTACATTAAAGAGGCACTTGTAGGTCAGACAAATATAACATAACAGTTATAATGAAATAACCACAAATGTCTTTTCTGTGCTCACAGCATTATCAGTTTTATTCAACCCCCAAGTGACATTCAATCTTAGTACTTAGTACAGCATCCTTTTACAGTTATAACAGCTTTTAAACGTGAAGCATAGCTTGACACAAGTGTCTTGCAGCGATCTACGGGTATCTTCGCCCATTCTTCATGGGCAAAGGCCTCCAGTTCAGTCACATTCTTAGGCTTGCGCACTGCAACTGCTTTCTTTAAGTCCCACCAGAGGTTCTCAATCGGATTTAAGTCTGGTGACTGCGATGGCCACTCCAAAATGTTCCAGCCTTTCCTCTGCAACCATGCTCTAGTGGACTTGGAGGTATGCTTGGGATCATTGTCCTGTTGAAAGGTCCAACGTCTCCCAAGCCTCAGGTGTGTGACGGACTGCATCACGTTTCCATCCAATATCTCCTGGTACTGAAGAGAATTCATGGTACCTTGCACACGCTGAAGCTTCCCTGTACCTGCAGAAGCAAAACAGCCCCAAAGCATGATTGACCCTCCACCATGCTTCACAGTAGGCAAGGTGTTCTTTTCATCATAGGCCTTGTTCTTCCTCCTCCAAACATAGCGTTGATCCATGGGCCCAAACAGTTCTAATTTTGTTTCATCAGTCCACAGAACACTATCCCACAACTTTTGTGGTTTGTCCACATGGCTTTTGGCATACTGCAGTCGACTCTTCTTATTCTTTGGAGACAGCAAGGGGGTACGCCTGGGAGTTCTGGCACGGAGGCCTTCATTACGCAGTGTGCGTCTTATTGTCTGGGCTGAAACTTCTGTACCCACATCTGACAAATCTTTTCTCAGTTCCTCAGCAGTCACACGGGGACTTCTCTCCACTCTACGCTTCAGGTAGCGCACAGCAGTCGAAGTCAGCATCTTCTTTCTGCCACGACCAGGTAGCGTTTCAACAGTGCCCTTTGCCTTGAATTTGCGAATGATGCTTCCTAAGGTGTCTCTTGGTATGTTTAACATCTTTGCAATCTTCTTATAGCCATTGCCCTTCCTGTGAAGAGAAATCACCTCTTCTCTTGTCTTCCTGGACCATTCTCTTGCCTTCACCATGTTTGTAACCACACCAGTAAATGTCTAGAAGGAGCTGAGTATCACAGTCATTTTAAAGCTGCCTAATTGGTGCTTATTATGCTTGATTGCTGCTCGGTGACATCCACAGGTGTTTTCAATACCTGATGGAAAGCACCTGTATGAACCTCTGTTCTTCAGAGTGGTAGTCTTTAAGGGGTTGAATAATTGTGGCAATGAAGAAACCACATAAGAACCATTTACTACTGTATTACATAAACAATTGATGTCATTTTAGTTGCATTTGGGTAGTTACAACGTCCTTGTAGGATTTGATTCTGAATACAATTCCAAATGTACACTATAGTCCCTAAACCCCTTTACAGCATTGGGGGTTGAATAATTTTGGTCACAACTGTATGGGAGAGAGTACTCAGTATTCAGTCAGCTCTGATTAAGAAGGGACCCCCTTCAAAACATGTCAGCTGTATCCTGAGCTGTATCCTGAGTGTCTACCCCTATGATGGGACTCGTGCAGGTTCTACTATCTTAAAGTTCCCTTGAGGACTTACATGCTTGAATTGCTTTGCTGTTTGTGAGTATCATTCTGTATTTAATAAAGTTTGGTTTACTGAGGTAATGCGCAAGGTTGGTGCGCTTTCTGTTTTTGGTTTGCTTTGCAGCTTTGGTATTCCTCCCAGGAGCAGCACCTGCACCTTCAATTTTGAACCTTTTTGATATTCTTTAAGCTGCATCATCATCCCCATGAGTGGGCAGCAACGTTGAAGTTAGTTCCTAGTAGCCAGAGAAATTAGCAAGTCCTCAAGAGTTATCCAAGTTCCTCAGTTCTGGGCATCCCATACACCCCTAATCCCTATCCAAGTTCTACCCAAAAATAAAACAAAACAAAAAAAACTAAAACCCCTAGACTGTTTTCTGTAGCCATTTGGAGAGTGTGGAAAATTCCTGTTGCCTGGTTGTGGGTGCTGTGTGGGGGAAGGGCCCAAAATTCTGCAGCTCTTTCTGGTGTAGCACTACATTAACTATACCATTTATGGGTGCAACGCATATGCTAGAAAAACAACAATAAGTCATAAAGCATATGAGCTTGTGATATAATATTTGTTTGATGGACAGCCAGCGATTTTGGGCAGTAGCCTAATTATGGTTTTCAGATTTAGGGAATTACAAACTGATTACTTGCAGTTCTCTACACTACCAGACTCAGGCCTTTGATCATTTGCTCAGTTTATTTTGGTGTGACAGAAAGGGAAATAAAACCTGCAACTGGCCAAGTTTGTAGTAGGAATGAAGATTAAGAACAACCCTCTGCTGCCCTTCATACAGAGTTATCGGATGGTCAGTTTTGTAATACTCATTCTATAGGGGCCAGGTTGAGTTAGATTTAGTGAATTACAAATTGAATACTTGCTGTTCTCTTCACTACTGCATTCAAGCCTTTGATCATTTGCTCAATTGATTTTGTTGTGACAGAAAGGAAAAAAAAAACTGCAACTGGCCAGGTTTCTGGTAGGAATGGAGTTTTAGAACCCCCCTATGCTACCCTTCATACAAAGTTGTCAGACATTCAGTTTTGTAAGGTTTGACACACACACACACACACACACACACACACACACACACACTCACACACTTTTGAACAAGTATTCTTGTACAAACATTCATATAAAAATTCTCATCAGTACATTCGATGACTTGACGAATGTTGTTCAAAAGTGCTTAAGAAATTTTTTCTTTTAACATTTGATTTTAGAGTGAATAGACTTTCTGGAATGAAAACCACATTCACGGTTAGAAATTCAAGAATATTTTTCCAACCTGCTTCTTTAAATTTTCTTGCCACTACAGCCGAAAACAAATATTGATTTGACTCTACTATGGATTAGAAAATCAAATGAGCATTCATAAAAAAAACAATTTTGAATAAAATTCTACTAGTTCTAGGCCAGCTCTAGGAACCAGCTTGAGGTGGACCCCATCCACTCTTCTGCAGCTTGTGTGCATGGTCCAACATTTCCCACTTGAAACAACAAGAAGGAGGATATCAACACTGCACACTGGTGCAAAGGTATACCTAATTCACGGATTATAAATTTACTGTATGCAAGGTAGCCCAATGTTGTTCAATGTTGAGCTAGGTTTTCAAGTACTTTCGCAGATATTCTTTAAAGGATAAGTTCACATTTGGGAACATATTCGACCCATTATTAGGGTGGAACATGTAATATGTTCACGCTCTTGCAGCTCTCCAGCCGACTGCCCCTTCTCTGTGATGGCAAGCTGAGAATCCTCTCTCCACTTCTGCGGTCACAGTTTGAAAAGAGTTCTGTGAATGAATGCCTATAAGTACCATCAGCCTTTGCTGTAGTTGATGTAGTTCTCAATGAACTTTGAGGGTGCTTGTGGGAGCTCTTGTAGTCCATTGAGCTTCCTGAAGTGAGGTAGCTACCTGCTCATATTTGAGGTACGGTCAGATTGCTACAATGAAAGTCTGTAGGAACCTGACATCCTGAAGTGAAGTAACTACCTGCCCATATTGGTGGTACAGGCAGACCACTACACTGAAAGTCTGCAGGATCCTGACACTGCACCTGCAATCTGCTGATCTGTAATGCTTTACATGCTCCTAAGAAAAAAATATAGTAAATGCACATTTTTATTTACCTGCAATAAAAATGTGCATGTATTATTTTTATTAAAGGTGAACTTATCTTTTAAAGGAAATCTGCACCAACAGATATGCACAGAGTTTCTAAAATAAACTACCGGTAGTTCTTTGTCTGTCTGTAGTTTTACTACTTGGAATTACTGACCAGGAATAAATATGCTTCCATTCAAGTCTAAACTCCAGGTCTGCATACTTTCAGGACATGGACAGTGCTAAAGCGCAGCAAGATCGCCAGTCAACTAACATTTTCTGAAGCACAGGTCAGCAATAACAGCCTTGATATTTATTACAGGTTTTTATTTTACTGTAAGCTACATCAAGCTCACACTATCCTAGATCTGAAGTCGAGCATGTTGATGTGGCACTGAGAAGAGATGACCCTGCACACAAACATCACATAGCTGTTACAATTTAAATGAAAATATACAGAAAAAAAACATAGTAGAGCACTGTAATGCATGGATATTGCCAACTGCCATTGGAAGGCTTCCTTAAAGCTAAAATAACTTGCTATATAGAACAGCAGGCTGCATAATAATACACTCTCAAATTGCACATTTTTAGGTGTTGTCTTTTTCCATATAATTTTGCAAATCGTTCTGGTAACTCTTTTACATAAAGTGCCTTGTTTGTTATGTGTGCCCATATTCCTTATACTCTCTGTTTAATACCAAATTAAGCAACAAAAAAACAAAAAGAATGTTAATTATTATAGCGCAGTGAACAATAGACACAATTTGTATTGTATGATAAGTATAGAAAATCATGCTGTACTGTGTATTAGGTACATGGAAAAATAAAGATAAACTGATTTTCGACAAGCTTCAGCTATTACTAGCAGAATGAGAAGAGCATGTAATCCCTCCCATTCATTTTGTCTCATACTTCCAGCCGGGTGATTATGAGTCATTATAATAGCCAACAGTGTTGTCTCCGTATCAAATGATCATTGCTTTTGTGTGAGCTGGGCAATTCAACAAGCAGTCAGAAAGACAAGTGAGAGAGGAGAGATTCACAGGTATCTTTGGTAACCGGAGGGAAGCAATGAAAGTGACAGACAAGACTGTGAGGGACATCACCCATCCATCTTCCTAAGAGCATGAGTTGGTCTGTAGCACTAGAACACGTCCTGTCAGGAGGACAAGACAGCCAATGTCCAGGTTGTAAGGTGAAAGCTTCTTTATTGTCAAGCGAGAAATCGAATGGCTTTTCACACAGATGAAATCTGAGATTAGCTGAGTAGACTAAATGCCTAAAGTGAACATGTTCTAGAAATGTCTGGAAAAGTTTGGCCACTGTACGGGACAGTGGTCCTGTTGCTGAAAACTTCCAAAAACTTGCTGTACCCACTTTTGTTCCAATATATATATCTCTATTTGTGTGAGCAAGGCCTCAGGAAAGGTTTATGTCTCTATGTTCTACCATGTGCTCTTTTAATTATACCATTGAACACGGTTTATTATTTCTGTGCAATAAATGCAGAAAATACCTGTTGACTTTGCCAGAAATATTTGGACCTCCCTATGGAGATGAGGTTGGGGGGTGGGGGGTGAGAGTCTGTGTTCTTTGTAACCAATCAGAAATGAAGTGGGCAGGGATGAAACCACATGCTTACAAATTCAGAGCTGTCAAAGAGGAAGGAAAGAGCACACTATATTTCTGGCACATCAGTTACGTTCTTCTATTTGCAGCATGTTTTAAGGCATACAACATGAGAAAATATGTTGTTGTTTTTTTATTTACCTCAACATATGCTTTACATTCCCTCAGTACTAGGAGACCACTAGTAATTTCTATTGTATGCTGTATAGTATGGTGTGAACCAGGGGCGGACTGACAACTCATGGGGCCCCCGGGCAATAGCGGATCATGGGGCCCCTGTGTCCTCGCCCACACTCAAACCACACCCAAAAAAGCCTATGAAAGGTACCAGGGACATCTCGTGGGGCCCCCTACTGACCCTGGGCCCTCGGGCAGTGCCTGAGTACCCAAATGGTCAGTCCGCCCCTGGTGTGAACAGCACCCAAGTCTGGTTCCAATTGTGCCATTATTGCATCTGCTGATATTGGTGCCACCAGAAAAAGACAAGGGCAAAAAACCCACTGTTCAGTTATTGTCAGGAGTAACACATTACCCCATAATCTGCGTTAAGTCTGTATACGGCAGCACTTGGGCAGCTATGTGGACAATGGTGCTGCGGAGTAAGGCCACATTCCAATGGCCAAATATTTGCTGCCAGGAACAGCAGTAAGCAAGAATCAGCAGATTCTTACTAGCTTTTGTAAACACTTCTTGCACACATTGTGTGAAACCAGTGGTGGCTCTCAGATTTGTGCTCCGTACAAATCAATGGCGAGCGCCATTGCTCTTCACATGCGAATAGAGCCTCTGTGCAACCCTGGACGCAGCCAGTGTGAGTCTGAGGTCAGTATTTGTGCAGAGTTTTGGCCACGCACAAATTTGCCCTAGGTGATTGGCCAGTTTGTATGCAGCCATTGCAAAGAGTAAATAAATAAATTATTGTGCTGCGCTCCCTAAAAACAAAAACAGCATGTGCATATATATATAACGCG
The DNA here is from genome assembly GCF_062004578.1 of Staurois parvus. Taxonomy (NCBI): domain Eukaryota; kingdom Metazoa; phylum Chordata; class Amphibia; order Anura; family Ranidae; genus Staurois; species Staurois parvus. The sequence goes on from NW_028318099.1 coordinate 13,921,983, forward strand.
TTCGATCGGCTTTGCTGTGATACGGCGAGTACTGAGAGAGAGTGTGATACACACTGATGGTTATTTTTACTGATGGGCTTGTTTTTATCTGTTACAATGTGAGTGTGGCAAACTTAGTTTTGCAATAAAGTGTTTTAAAAGGATAAAGCACTATTCTTTGTTTCCCTTTATAACCATACATGTGGAGAATGCTGGAGTAATCTTTAGGAGGATCGTTCCCCGGGAGGGGTGGAAGAGGCATATTATATCCATTTATCCGTATGTCCGTAGAAGAGGATTAAGTGTCCAGGTGGTGAATTAGGAACACTGAAGTGTGGAGAGATCCAAAGAAGGTGGTGGTCATCCAAGGGATTCTTCATCCTCATGTGGGATAAACTGCGTTTATTAGCCTGATAGGCTATGAATTCAGGTGAGCGCATAATAGAGCAGCAGTGTTGCTATAAGGAACTTGGAAACCTGGAATTAATCCATTTGATTGAAGCTGACTTATGGGAAAGAGGACTTATGTTTATTATACTGTGATGATTTTTGATGCATGGGTGGGATAAACTGCGTTTATTAGCCTGATAGGCTGTGAATATAGGTGAGCACATAATAGACCAGCAGTGTTGCTATAAGGAATTTGGAAACCTGGAATTAATCCATTTGATTGAAGCTGATTTATGGGAAAGAGGACTTTTGTTTATTACACTGGGATGTTTTTTGATGCATGGGTGATTTTCTATGAGGATTTTTTGTGTATTATATTGGGATGTTTTTGCTACATGGGTGGATTTTTAGTGGAACACAATTAAGAGGGTCATTGCATGTTTCTGAAAATTGATATATATGCACATGCTGTTTTTGTTTTTAGGGAGCGCAGCACAATAATTTATTTATTTACTATTATATACACTATTATATGAGTTGGGTGTGAAGTGTTTGCAAGCCACATGTTGTTTTTATTTTTATTTTATTTTTGGTTTATTTTATGTTTTTATTCATTTTTTAAAGAATAGTTACACATTTTGAAGGTGAAAGTCACTATATTGGCTCACGAGTCTTTTTAAAAAAATTTTTTTTAGCCATTGCAAAGAGTGTTGCTGTGTCCAGAGGCAGAGTTTATCTGTCTCTGAAAGCAGAAAATTAGATAGGCAGATATTCCACAGGCTGAATGCAGCCTAACAAATATCTATTCAAACTTCTTGAAGGTTCCCCATTTACGCCATCAGACCTCTTTCATGGCAGCCAGGGGTCAGTAAAAATGGACAGTTTAACAACCCCTTGACCGGCCACCTATAAGGTGACATACATGTATTTATAGTTGACAGGCAACACAACACTACCTGTCAAAACTCACTCATTCAAGTTAATGGGCCATGCCGCCAAACAAAAAAATTGGCATTTAGGAGGTGGCTGGACTCTTGAACACCAGACAGTGAATCACTTTTCAAAAGCTCCTCAAATCTCCAAATATCAACTTAGCCTTAGGGATGCAATTGGATATCGGAGATTGCAATTTTGCAAAACAAATTGCCAGAAAGTTTGTTCAGTCAGGCAGACTTGTAAAGGCCACTCTTACACACAGAGTGTATAAGGGTTAGAACATGGGTGCTCAACATTTTGAAGCACGAAGGCCACTTAAATGGTTTGGTAGCCGGTCACAAGCCACATTTAAATGGTTCCGAACACTTTCCGCTGAATGCCACCTGGGAGGGACAAGAGGAGAAGCTGACTTATCGGTTGCAGGATGAAAATGGAGAGGTTCAGTTCCTGTATATGCCACCCCCACCGCTCCTCCTGTCCAAGTGTAAAACCCCTGGGGCTACACTAGTGGTTGGAGGGTGTGGTAAAAACATGTCTCAACTATGGGTTTTTACCATCCCCAAACCGTAAATGTACACACGCTCATACTGTCTTAAGCCCCCTATAAAGTTGCTTTCACAGAGATACGTTACAGTTTACTCACACTGCAGGTGCAGAGCAGTGCACCTGCGGCTTTCCTGTGGGTTAGCTGCATTTTGCCATAGACTTCTAATATATCTAGCAAGTGTGGTGCACTTTCTGAAAATGCACCAAGACTCCTGCATTCAGGAGTTTTGGTGCACTTTCAGAAAGCACCAAACCCAGAGGATATAATAGAAGTGCACTTCCCTGCTTTGAGGATGAGGGCCACAACAGAGGGCTCAGAGGGCCACATGAGGCTCGCAGGCCACAGGTTGACAACCCCTGGGTTAGAACATCTTCATTTCTATGGTTTGTGTCCACATAAGTAAAATATCTCCTTATATTATAAAATCCAATATGTTCCCAACCAGAAACAGGTTCTAACATCCTAACTCTATCGAAATCCTGAAAAAAAAAAAAAAGACCTTTGGATGGAGCTCAACTTTAAAAGCTCAGAAATCAAACACCAACACTGCACCATCCACCATATCCACTTCAAGGCCAGGCTTGGTCTGCTTTTTTATGAACATACACTTCATAATACAATTTCACACAAGTTTGTATAATACAAATCAACAGTGGCATATCTGATTACAGACCTAAGAAAATTGCTTTTCTTGTCTTTTTCTTTTTTAGCTAACCAGTGTACAAAAAGGGAAATTTTAGAAAGACAACATGAGCAAAAAGTTAATTCCAGAATCTAGATCTCCTAATATCAGCAGTTTTCATTATCTGTCAATCTTTGAACTGTAACACATTAAAGATTACATAGAGGTGCCAAATACATTTTTTGCAAATGTCATCTTTCAAACAAATGACCCCCCCTCCCAGTTTCTTCAGAGGGTAACAAGGTTTGTTTCTCACCATCTATTGTAGCGTGCACATTGCCCTTGTCGATGAGAAGGTAGCGAGGACTTTCTGGGAAAAAAGGCAACACTGAGATCTGCACAAAAGTGGGTATCACCACCAAGGAAAGAAACAAGGGCCAGCTTGCATCCTGTTGAGACAACATCTCATAAGAATAGGAAAGGACTGCACAGAGTATTTTACATGCAAGCAAAAATACCTTCTAGATCACAAGCAGACGGAGTCTGAAGTAAAGCAGTATTGCCAACCATGGCAATTAACAATTAACTCCTTTATAAGTTGGTTAGCTATTTTTACTCATTGGATCATAAGAGGGTTACATAGTTGGTAAGGCTGAAAAAAGACATCCAGTTCAACCTGTGTGGATGTATGAGTGTGTATGTATTTATGACTTCTTCAATCCCCATATCCCTATATATTATGCTCACTAACATGCCCATCTAAGTTTTTTTAAATTATTCAACACTCCCTGCTGACACTACCAAATGTGAGAGTTCCACATCCTTACCGCTCAAACAGTAAAGAACCCCCTACATAGTTTAGGGTTAATCGGCTTTTTCTCCGACTTCATTAAGTGGCCACGTGTCTTCTTAAGTGACCTGAGACTGAATAGTTTTCTCCCTATTCTAGAATCATTGTTTAGATATTTTTAAACTTCAATCATATCTTCTCTTAAGTGTTTCTTCTCCAGGGAGAATAGGTTTAATGTTTGCAGCTGTTCCTCATAACTGAGGTCCCCAATTTCCTTATCAGCTTAGTTGCTCTTCTCTAGCCTCTTCTGGACTTAAGGTCTTCCTGTAAGGTTGCTATCTTCTGTTTTGAGGTTATTACCCTGCTTAGCTTTGTGTCTAGAGAAAGGTTTTGTTGCCTGTATTTATCTTCCATAAATCTTTGAGGCTGCAACACCTGGAAGCAGGCCAGGTACTACATTCCACAACGACACCTGAACTCTTTTCATACAGGTCCCCTTTTATCAAAGCGAGTCAGTAAAAGGACATTTTTAGTGTGTGTGTTACAATACAGCAAGCAATCAGATTTACCTTTTCATTTTCCAGTACAGCAAAAGAAAGAACATGATTGGTTGCTATAGGACAATATAGGCTATCTGAGACTGATACGGTAACTAATGGAATGCTTGATGAACACACTTGCTTGCACTGTGTCTCAGACACACTTAATAAAGGCAGGCCCGGAGGAAAGAAATGGATAGGCACAGAGCATACATGGCAAAGTGGAAGGGGAACCAGGCAGCGTGGGGGTTAATTGTTTAAAGTGGTATGAAAGTTACAGTGTCTACTGGGTTGGCTGAAGAGACAGGGTGATGGGGAGGAGTGTAGGAGGATAGTTTGCAGAGAAGGGTGTGACAGAATCAGTTGAGGGATTGAAGCTGTAGGAAGAACTCCCTCCCTATCTGTTTTGGTTAATTTGTGTTGGAGGTAGGTTATAACGTTGTTGCTGTATGGGGTCCTTAAAAGAGTTGAAAATCTGTTTTTTTGGGAAAATAGGTGGGTAACCATCACTGGTATGGTGCCCTCTAGTTAGTGTGGAATAATAATAGTGACCAGGTGGTGGTGGACCTGTAATGTGTCTGAGGTCAGCTGGGATTGTCCCCAAGGTGATATCTTGCATCTGGGGGCATAACTTAGCTAGTGGGTGCCACAGGCACAATGTTTCAAAATTATGGTACAAGGACTTCCACCCCAAGTTGATCTGTAATGTTATGTTTTCATTATTTATTCATACGTCATGTATAATAAAAAGCCTTACGGCCACAGAATCCCTCTTTGAGTAAAGTGTTTATTTGGCATAGTGGGAGGTAGAGTTTGGGGAGGTAAGCCAGGGTTTATTGACAATAGGGCAAGGGTAGGGATTGTGAGCCTAGAGCATGCACCTTTCAAAACAAATAAGCAATGGTAGCTTCCATATTTCTGTCCTATTACATTCCCTTTCAAACTAAAGAGACTCCAAAACTAGTTCTTCTAAATAAAAATTTGCAGTAATCTTGCTGTATTTTTATACACACTACTTCAACTCTGAGTAGAAGCTCTTTTGACTGTTCTGCTTCACTAAATGAAGACTTACTTTCTCATTTCCAGCATTATTAGTCCTCTTTTTGGCTTTAATGGTTCCCTTTTCAGAATCTTTGGACCTCAGCATCTCTGATCATCAGTATAGAAATACAGAAACTAGCACCTGACCAGAACCAGATGATTGCTATGGAGCAGCTTGGCAACTGCTGTCAAATTGTTACTCCATGGGGAAAGTTCAATACTGGTTGTTGTAATACAGATCTGTGAAGTCACTGTTTTCCATCCAAGTTTTATCCTGTGTTGAGCCCTGATAAAGGGGGAGCGGTGTTGTCCCTGAAATGTGTTGGATGTTTTTATATAATTTTTTTACCAAAAAGTATCTTGTACTCTTTCATCTGGTTTTGATCTGGTGCTTCTTTCTGTATTTTATGGTTTGAACTATTGTTGGGTGTCCCACGGAAGCCTTGGCTCACCAGTGCTATTAGGCTTTTTTGAAGTTATTCTTCATCTGACTGCACATGCAAGTCTAAAAGTCTCCAGTGCCTCCTTGAGTATGTTGTGCTATTCTCTCTATCAGCATGTCTCTGCTACCACTGCAAGGTGGCCATTATTCACAAGCTGTTCCTGTGCCAGTTCCACTTCTTTGGCTTTTCCTAACTGGAGAAAGTTATAGCAGCTAGAAAGCATACACATTCTACCACCAGAGCTCACATGCGCGCCCCAGAAAGGAAGCGGTATACTATTCCGTAAGTCTTCACAAAAATATGGCAACCCAGGCAAATACAAGAAAAGTAAGCCCTGTTACTTCCTGCGGTTGGGAAGAGAGTGTTGTGATCTTGATTATTACAATTATTCTAGCACTTGTAGTTATGGCAGAATAAAAATGGAGTGTCTTCACCAACAGCCTTAATGTGAGTATCACAGAAGAAATTAGACACCATCTCTGGTTGACCCTCAACATGTTGTAATTTGAAAAAGAAATTTCAATATTTCTAAATCTGTAGCTTTCATTAAAATTATATATGGTGAAAAAAGTATTTTAAGTGAAAAAAAAATGGCAATAGTTTGTGATAGAGTGCTTTAGCAAACTAAAAGTCATTCAGTAGGGTTTACATCTACTTTACAGAACAACAGCTTTAACAAAACAGTTAGAAAGTAAAGTAGCATAAAGCAGAACTCCAGGTATTCTTATTTTGCAAACTCATATTGAACTAGCTTGGTTCAATGTAAGTATCCATATCTGATATCCGCACACCAGCTGCAGGGATTGGCACCATGGCCATACAGAGAATGCCTTGTATTTATCTTAATGGATAAAAGTCATTCTCTGAATAGAAGAGGTGGAGATTGTAACATCATCATCCTCTCCAAGGCCTGCTCCTAATGGCGGAAGTGCCAAGCAAGCAATTCCCTGTTTAGTGTGCAGAGGGGAAGTTCCTTGAGCAGCACCCAAAAGATCATGGATATCACTATAGGTAGCACAGAACTACTACAGCGATTTTCAGCAACCCAAGCATCCCTACAGATATCAGACATGGATATTTACATTTGCAAGTATGAAGAAAAGTCCATTCCTGGACTTCAATTTAAGTGAACACATTAAACTAAACAACCTATTTTTAAGACGTCCATTACCAAAGTTCCATATTTCTCATGAAAAATTACAAATCCTTTAAAAGTACAAATACACATGACCAACAAACCTGACCCAGTATCTCTGGTAGGCCAAGAACCTGCGCAGCAAACACTCCCAAACAGATGAAAATACTTGGCATCAGACCCAAAAATCCACGAAGATTCTTTGGGGCAATTTCACCTAAATACATAGGAACCACACTGAGGGAAATACCTGCAAACAAGATAATGCAATGAGAAGTTAATACAAAAACAAACCTAACAATTACCCAACAAAGTTGCAAGTTTGGTAGAATCGGCAAGATCGAGTCATTTGAATGTTTGCACTTAGCAGGTATTTGTAGAATTCCATGCATGCTTTTCTGATTAAAGTATTAGTAACACAGGGAAGAAGCACACTAGCACTTACTATACTGAGTCTAGACATCAGTAAGTTATACAACTTGTAAAATGGAATACATACATTTTACTGTGCAGACAGAGTCTGCAAGCAAGTCCTTCACCTTGGGTTCTTATTTGTGCATGTGTGAAGAGTTTACAGATTACAGTTTTAGTGGAAATTGTATATATAACCTAAGAACAAACGTGGTATATTGCAATTTATAAATTCTTAGATGTAATTAAGCAAACTGTTCATATCTAGAACTTGGGGGAGGGGGTCTGTAGTTCTCAGAAGATACCTGGGAAAGTCTGGAATTATTTGAGTTTAGCTTTCAAGAAGTGACAAAGTTTCTGCATTTTAGGCAGATTACCGGGTTTTATTTTTCTGTAGAGAATATACTTAGCCTGAAATGTGAAAACTAATGAAGCCACAGCAAGGACTAGTAAGCTGCAATATATTAAATATTCTTGGGTTTAGATAGACTCAATGGCAAACAATTGTTCCAATGGCTATTTACTTGGCTAACCAAAACCATTTCTCCTAATGATCAAGCAACAATATACAAGTCAGGCTACAAATCATTTTTATTGCAGTAGAGTTTAAGATGTTAGAACATTATATGGACAGAAGATGATGAGCATTAATAAAGCCCAGTTCCTCCTAAGATTTTTAGTTTGGGAATGGACGGAGAGGAAGAATTAAAATGGTCAGGTTTCCCATCTGTGACCTTGTTGGGTATTTTTCCCTCACTTCCTAGTCCTGTGATGCCCATACAAATAAGGGAGACAGCTGTTCCTCCTGGGGCACGAAGAACAAGAAAACCCTTGTCAGAAGTTCTAAACCCTCCTCAGTCTACTACCTATATTTTTTTGTCTGTATCCCTGCTAGATTTCCATTCATTTCCCAACAGAAGTAAAGGAAAGCTTGCTGTAATAAACATCTAACAGAGACTCAAACCCATCCATGGTTTTAGGACTATAACAGGTCCTACACGAGACCAAAATACTGTATCCAAGCAATGATGTTGCCTCTTTACAGATAACATTTGCTAAAACCCTTAAAAAACCCCTACCTACCCACAATTTGTAAACTGGATATCAAAATTCATGTAAAAAGTTAACTTTTACAAGCTTGAAATTCTGCCACCACTGTCCTGATCATCGAAACTACTAGTATGAATCACCAAAATGACTGTTGTCTCTTCTCTTCTAAATACCTACTGCCACCTACAGGAAAACATAATTCAGGCACTACCAATAGAAGCCTGAATTCAACCTTAAGTAACCTATGAGATCCCAATAGGGGCACGAACGTCAGGTAATTGCATTAACTATTAAGAACAAAAAAAGTGAACCAAGAGTAAACTGTTTTTAGGTATTCTCAAGGATTTGGTCTTTAATGTCATTACTATAGGCTTAATTTACAAACAAGAGGAAAGAAGAGAGGGGCAAGAGTAAACAGAGTGAGGGAAGTGGGGGGCATGCATAAACAATGGGGTAAGTATGTGTAAACAATTACAAGGGAAGGGAATCCCTTCATAGAGAAGCAGAGGAAAATGTAGCTTATGTGAGGAAAATGAGAAAAGAATAATATTGTATGTAGTGCCCTCTTCTGGATAGGTTTCTAGGTAAAATTTGTTTTTGGCTCCATTGTAGTGAATGAAGCACTGATTGATTGTGTTGGTCCCCTTCGGGTTTCCTGAGCTGAGAGTTTGGTTACTTCCTCCTGCCTCTGGAAGAGGTTTCCAGAACATAGGACTGGGAGATTCAAATGACCAGTTGATTATTCATCATGCTCCAGGCAATCCCTGGAAGGAAGCATCCAGAAGGTGGCTGGAGAGGTGATAAATGTACAGGAGCCCTGAGCAGATTGTTCTTTCCTAGTCATGGTGGGTTTCAGTCTCCTGGGGGGGCTGTTGCCCCTGGGAGATAGCCAGAGAGACAAGAAGCTGCAGTTTAGGCCTCAGCAGCTGCTGGGCTGAGGGCCTAGGAGAAGATTGCCTGAGGATTACATTTGCAAGAAGGCACTGCACTAAAATCTTCAGTTTGGAGAAGGATGTTGTTAGCAATCTCACTAGGGGTCTACCTGTGGGTGCTGGGTGGCAGACAGCTCCTGGGGACTAATAGTTGTACAAGTGTCAAAATGGAACCAGTTTTCAGAAGTTGCTATTTGGACTACTGGTGTAGGGCCCTAATATACACTTACCATTCTCTGCTACCCCCAGAAACACTGCATAGAGGAAGATTAGAGAGACAAGCTTTTCCTCCTACTGTTACTGATCATTTTGGAGTATTCTGTGACCCTAAACCCCTCTCTTCTTAAAGTTTTTCAGCAATAAACCCTAAAAAGACATCCCCTAGAATAAGCCTTAATTGTCAGGGTGCTTGTGTGGGTAGGTGCAGCATGGTTCGGAGGCAGTAAACACGCAGAGTCCAGTTGCAAGAACAGAACTTGCATTAAAGATGTAAAGTAAACCATAATAGGCCCAGTGGGAAGGCAGCTGATCAGGAACACTCACGGAACATGACAGCAATGTGTAGCAGAGCAGGTCTCAGATGTACTGATAGTGTCTGTCTTTAAGGGAAGAATGGGACCTGCCCAATCTGGAACTAAGTAGGAAGGCTTCTAGGAAGGATTGCATGTCTATTCTTTCCCTACTCATCTGGAACCTCTTTCTACCACAGTTCACTGTCCCTGTCAGATGGGAGACCTGTCCCTACACTACCCACACTCAAATTGCGTGCCAATCCCAGGAGCCAGGGTCTTAAATAGACTCTGCCTGACTTAAGATGGCTGCCAGAGTCACATGGGCTGCCAGCATCCAACTGGATCACTGCCCCAGTGACACAGAAAACCATAGAAGAGCCATGTTCCTCTCGATTCCTCTCTCTCTCTGCAGTGCCACTGAGGTTAAGTGCCATCTGCAGTGGAGAAAGTAGACCTCACCTGCCTACACATTAGTTTGTGTGACTGATAGCCTCTGTACCACTGTGAAAGACATGGATACATTCTTTCAGGACCCTTCAGGGCTAAGTGCTACATGTATAAACTAATGTTTATACATTAGTATATATACACAGCATTTCTCCTTCTGCTTTTGGGGACATTAAAAGACAAGAACACCAAGTAATATTCAATTTGCAAAGAATACCCAATCATGTGCAAGGAAAATAAAAAACAGCATTTTGCTTACACATGATTGGGTGATTGAAGTCAGCAGAGCTTCTGCTCATTTACTTAGCTCTGAAGCAACTTCACTTGTAGAGTGAAACTGCATTTTGAAAAGTGCACAGTCTATTTGCCTTCAGTAAATCAACTCTTACAGACATGTTTTGTACTGTAAAGTCGATCAACATTTTCATTGGCTTTAGGCTTCATCTTTTAAAAAAAGAAAAGATAATCTGTTTTAAAAAAAGGACTGCACAGAGCAGTAATGTAAAATGGAATAACCCACATCAACCATTTAAATTTTAGGTTACTACTGATGGACCAAGAGAATTTTCACTGGCTATAGGCTGCTGCATCTTACACACTGCTCTCTGCCTTCTCAAATAAGTTGCACAGGTCCAGGAGTCAGCCAAGTTTGAGTTATAACACTTGATGACAGTATCTGGACTGAAAAGCAATTTTATTAGACATTCAGAATCCATGCTACAGTATCACTGCAGCGAAGGGACACAATAAATGGTTATGTTTTTGCTTTATGAGTATGTGCTACAAGCAATTAGGAAACCTTACCTGAGTGAATGCCGGTGATAAACCGTCCAATGATCACCATCTCTGGGGATCCTAAAATCCGGCTGAAACCCATCAAAGCACCGGCTATGAAGACCAGTGGGGAGCTCTTTATCACTGTTCCTTTCCTGCAGGACATAATTAACAGTACTGACCATTAACCAGCAAATGGACTTATACTAGGAGCTTCAGAAACAATTGATGTTATGTATAAAAGTATGGATCAGCAACTGTGAAGTCAAAATAACGCTGAGAACTTTTCCTCTATATAACCCTGCTAAACACCCCCCCCTTTCCCTCATACTAGGAATCATACTCTACTATACTGTAACTTTAGTGCTTACCTCTCCAGGTCATTGGACCTAGCTGTAGGCAGCCTAGGTGGCTCTGTTATGGACAGGGCTCACTGCGGAGAAAGTATTCACTAGTGCCCCTAATGTGGGCTAAGGCTGCTCTCTAACGCAAGGTTGGCATTAGGGCAGCACTCCAACTGAAAAGCAACGCTTCTCCGAAAGGACACAATTAACTCCTTGTAACCTGTGGACCAACTTCTATACTCTTTACATTGTTCGCTCCGAATATCAGTTTCTCTTTACACTCTATGCACTACGGATAACAGTTGTTCAATACACTTCATACATTTCTTCTCTCTGTATTGTGCAGCATTGCTGAGCCTGTACTAGACTCCACCAGCTAAATAATCTGTCACCTACTCCCAGTGACATTGATTCGTATGTTCTCCATACTAGGAAGCTGTACTTGGTCTCTCACCCATACTTACATTTCTCCCAGGGCACTCCACTGTTAACTTTAAAGGGGCCCCACCACGGGCAGACTTTCTGACAGTAGTATCCTTTGGGCATTATTTACAGTACACCAAGTAGGGATAAAGTTTTTCTCCATTTTGTTCCAAAATATAGTGGAAAGTGCATTATTGTAAAAAGAAGATACAGTTCAAATGATTGTAAAGTTTCTTCCATTGGAGGTATCACAAAATGTTGGGAGACTGGGAAGTTAAACAAAAGGAAGGAGGCGGCTTTTTTTTGTATATATGGTTGCCCAGATGATAGCACAGACACTTGCAGACTTTGTGACAGATTTAGCCACTGGACAGCAGTAAGTGAGGGTCTAGTAACTTGCAGGTAGGCCCTTGGATTTTTGTTGTATGGTACTTCTCCACTTGCCCACTGCATTTAGGGCAAGGCCTTTCAGTAGCTATACAGAAAATGAACACAAATACTCTTCAAATTGATGGGATATGGAATTCTTCTACTCTCATTAAACCACTGCATTTACTATTGTCAAGCCTGCTAACCACCGTTCTGTTTTTAATAAAGAGCCCATTTATCAGCATTGATGTATTGGTGGGTTGTTGGGTCCAGTTTTAGTTATGGTCATCACTGGAAATTGTAGGAAACCTCATCATCTATCAGCAGCTCCTATGGGGGTAGTACTACAATTAGAATGTATGTGTGTTAGACAAACATAAGGCCTGATCGGGTAAAGCAGTATAAAGTGTTATTATGTAGAAGTGCAAGCTCCTGCCATTAAGAGAAAACCATTATGTAAATGAAAAGGCCTGGGTTAATAGTGTGAGAAAGTGGTTAATCTGGAATGGAAGATAGCAGGCAGCCTTGGATGAGGTTTGAAGTAAACTATATTCTGCTCGGCTAGTCACAATATGTTCTCATCATATACACAGCCATGCTATTGATGTGAGCAACTTGGCTATCCCATGGATATTAATTGTCTGTGTGTGATCATTACTGTGAATGAGAATGGCACTGAACTAATAAATCCTACAGAGATGAAGGACTTTAACTTTTAAGTGGCATCCAATGAGGTCTTACCCTTCAATTAACCCTTGAATTATCAGCATTTGAGGAGCATTATCATAAATTACTAGATTTACTCAAATACTCAACTTTACATAAGTCAGATGCTGGAGGGCAGTAACACTGGCTTTGCATTTCTTCTATCTTCATCTCATGTTTGGAATAAAAATCTGTTGGCTTTTTGCAAACAACCAGAGTTCCACATTACCCAGAATAACAACATGATTTCAAGGTACACTGCAGTCAGAATTGAAAATGAAATTGGAAGAAAAGCCTAACTATAAGCATTCTTAAAAATGTTCCCTCCCCCTACTCCTACCTATCCTGCCTAATCTGTATAAGAAAATCTGTGTACTTATTTTTAATCCTCTGGTCCAGTCAAATGATCTTGCAGCTCTGTGTATGGGAGCACTTGACAACTTTAAATTCTGGGATCCTTGACACCACCCATAGGCTCCCATAGCACAGCCATTGTCAGCGCTTCCTCTCCCCTGTAGCCGGAGCTCACTGACACAGGGAAGCTGAAACGGTGTAAATGCATGATTGGACCAGTTGATTAAAATAGTAAGTATACATATCTTTTATATATATATTATATATAAGATAGGTATGAACAAGGTGAAGGGTATATTTTTTTAACCACTTTAACACTGTGCTATAGCGGATAAATGGCTACAGTGTGTCTCTCCAGTTCTCCCTGGGGCGTGCATTGGGAGTGCTCTGTGTCCGCTGTACGCCTTGGACACAGCAGATCACAGATCGGGGTAAAGGGCCAATCACAGTGGCCCTTTGCCATGTGATCAGCTATGTCCAATCACAGCTGTCACAGAGTAAACAAACACTGTTTGTTATCTGCTCTCCTTTCCTCACACAGATACAGCGTGTTAGGGTAGGAAAGCCAGATCTGTGAAGGGTAGTACAGTATTTAAGGTGATACACAATGCCTTGATCATCAGTGCAGCCTCATCAGTGCCCTGATTATTAGTGCAGCTTATCACTGCAGCTCCATCTGTGCAGCATCATCAGAGCCCATCTGTGCAGCCTCAGCACACATCAATGAAGAAAAAATATTACGTATTTGCAAAATTTTATAACAAAACTTTTTTCAAACTCTTTGGTCTTTTCTCGTTTATTTAGCAAAAAAAAAATAAAAAAAAGCAGTGGGGATTAACCTCCCTGGCGGTATGATTATTTCAGATTTTTGGTGCTGAAAGCGGTACCATTTTTTTGCATGGAAATATGTATTTTTTTTATTGTAGGCTGTAATTTTTAGGAAAAACTCACTGAAATCTGTCCGAACAAGAGTCTAGTAAACATCCCGGGTATGATAAAATTTGAAACACAAAATCATAAATTATAATTTAATAAATAATCATAAAAATAATATAAAAATAATAAAAAATTTAATTCCATAATATAATCAAACCAAAAACACTGAAATGTGAAATAGAGCGCCAAGTTCGCACATTGCTGAGCTCAGTCGCAAAATTGTTTTCAGTTTCTGATGACGAATTTCCCCCACGAATCATTATCACTCAATTCTGTAAGTGGTTCTGATTTACTATCGCTGTTCTCTAGCTGATCTAAACCGCTTTTGACCTAAAGGGACACTTTTTGGACGCCATGGACATTTCTCAGTTTCCAGGCAGAAAGAACAGACAAAATGCAGGCAGGGCGCAGGACAAAGCACTAGGGACAATATGTATGTGAAATAGGTTGAAACAGCAATGTTTTACTGTGTAAAATGAAAAAAAAGACATTTTTTAAAATTTTTAAATTTCCCGCAGCCAGCGGCGGCGGCGCCCGTACGTCCCGACGTCACAGGGACAGGACACAGAAGCCGGATGCCGGCATCGGCCGGAGGAGATGGCCGGGGACGCTGCAGGGGACACATCGTGGGAGTGCAGGGTAAGGTAAGTGAAGAACACATGCCGGAGCAGCGCCGCATGGTATTCGCGAGTGTAGCTCGGGGTTACCGCTTTTGGTACTGAAATGTTACCCCGAGCTACACTCGGGAATACCGCCAGGGAGGTTAAATACCACCAAAATTTAATTTGGGTACAGAGTTGCATGACTGAGTAATTGTCATTCAAAGTGTGACAGCACTGAAATCTGAAAATTGGCCTGGGCAGGAAGGGGGTAAAAGTGTCTGGTATTGAAGTGGTTAAAATAGATAGTTAGTCTTTTCTTGGACTAACTCTTGAACTGCATTCAAGTAATAGAGCCTACTTTGTCAGAAATTTCCCTACATGGGTCCATGCATTGTGGTAGTGCATCAGTCTACCTCACTATCTTTTTGTCAGTGATCTAGTGACCTGGGAACCCCAATTCTTTACCTGTTTGTAATTCAGTCACACCTACTGCAGGCTCCTTGTATTTTCAACACATGCATTTATTCTTGGGAAAGGTGGGTTTTGCTGGAAACAGGTGTGTCTGGCTAAATTCTTAATCCTGCACCAAAACACAGAAGTATGAAACTGCCTTTAGAGAATGTTTGATGTCTCAAAGGAGAATATGTATTCAACTGCAGTGTTTGGTTTGCCAATCATTCACCATCTATCATTTGCTCTAGTTAAATAGCACATTCACTGGCCATGTGCAAAGACTTTGCCACTTTCATACCAGAGCCCGTTTTTGCACACATGTTAAAATGCACATTTTAGACCCAAAGTTAACCCCATTCTCAAATATACATTTTCTGAAAGAAATAAAATTAGATAATAAAATGATGCTAACTATAATTTTTTATGTCACACAATTTAAGCTCACGTTTATTAAAATGCAAATGTTTAGTAAAAAATACACTAAAGATAATTTTAGCGCATACAAACAAAATTTGTTAACTAATTTTTGGTAAAATACAAAAAGATGAAGTTGTGATAAGTAAATAGATACCCAACATGTCAAGTCTTGTTGACACCCATAAAACAGTGACAAATTTTGTCCATAAGTGTTACTTTAAAAGCTTTTACAGGTTATCAGTGTAGAGTTAATCATGAATGAAGGCCCTAGATTCATTGCTTTCCCTCCAATGTTTGCAGGAATATGTAATTTATTATTTTTTTCACAGTATGTAATTACATTTTTTTACAATTACCTCTTCCCTCTACGTGAAGCTAATGAAGCACATATTATGCTCCGTTAGCTTCATCCTCTGCCACAGCAGCCAGGAAAAGTGACAGCTGAACCCAGAAGTGATGTAGAACATTAAGCAAAAGGGAGATCAGCAAACAGGCATTCACTGGTCTCCCTTTGTTCCCCCCAACCATTCTGGTCCCAGATATGCATGTGGGACAGTGGAGTCTGGTTTTCTGGTGGGCTGTGGGAGTGAATGGTTGATTTAATCACTGGTGTAGCATCAGGGTCACAGGGGTCGCAATTGCGACCTCGCCCCTGATCCAAAGGGGTCCGTGCAGCTCCCACTCTCACATTGAACTTTATGTCACTGTATCATAGAGCACAGCATTCCTGTGTGTGAGGGACCGGGGTCACCTGAGAGGCCAGCATGGGCTAGGACAGATCATTCCCCTCCACACAGATGTCAGGCAGGATGGGGTTGCTGAGTGGAGGAGGCAAGTCACATGTGGAGGGGAATGATAAGAGTAGTGCAACAATGAGGGAACTTTCCTCCCTCCTGCATGCTCAGAGTGTGTCATCCTGACTTCTCTCCACTGTCTCCCAGTCCTCTCAAGTCCCTGCCCATCTGTGAGCGGGTCCCACCCCCTTGTCTGCTCACCTCTGCCCCCAAGTCAGTCCCTGTGGATCTCTCCTTGCCTCCCTCTTCTCTTATCCTGCACCCCCCACCCCCGCCTGTCCTCTGTAGCGGACGGGGCCTGGGCGGATGTACATGCACTCTAGCTGAAGCTGGTCCAGGTGCCCTGGAAATCCTATAGGGACCGTAAGTTCATCAAGCCATGTGGGGGGATGTGAACATTCTACAGTCCGAGACACAGGACAGGGGGACTTGTACATTGAGGGGGACTGAGACTTCCCAGGATTCCCCCTGTAGTGGGGAAATCCCATATATGAGGGAGTGGCAGGAGCCAGCATGGGGGAGGGTGAGTCCTGGACATTCTGGGACTTGTAGTGTGCAGGCATCAGGGGGACCCCTGTTTGGCACGAAGAGACCCCAATACTGGTGTAGCATCAAGTTTCACAGGGGCCACAATGGTGACCCCACCTATGCGCCAGTGCCTGTACTGCCTCCATGTCACATTCGATTCTACACTTGGAGAGGAGGGGCGGTGGGGATGGCATATACAGGAATCGATCCCCTCCATTTTCCTCCTGCAGCTGCTGAAAGCTGGACTTTCCTCATATCTCTCCTGCAGGCATTCAGCGGCTGCAGGAGGAAAATGGAGGGGGATCACTTCCTCTATATGCCACCCCTCCTATCCAGCGTACTCTAATTTTTGCTGCCCAGGTCTCCTGTGTGCTCGCTCCCCCCCCCCCCCCACAGAACTACCAGCCCCCCCTCTCTTCTCTCCTCCGCCAGCTGCTGCAGGCACACAGAGGGATGTTTCAGGATGGAAAGCAGGGAAGGGGCCGGTAAATATGTAATTTACCAGCCTCTTCCTTTTCTGAATGAACACAGTGAGCAATCAGTACCAGTCATTCCTGTGTACATTCATAACTGAAGTACAATAAACAGTGTTTAATGTGCTTTGGTTTGTGAATGAATGGGAAGTTCTGTACAGAGCTATTCATGTTTATTCGTTCTGAGCACCTGAGATGGAGATTGAAGGCCATGTCATACTGAGACTGATATTTCACCAAAGGACCCAAATGGGGATCCTAAAAAAAATTGTAAAAAAATAAACAAAAACTACTGTTACTGTCCCTTGCCCTACTAACTGACACTGTCCACTGTTAATGTCGGCTAAGTTTATATTTATATAGTGATATTTGTATTATCTTTTATAATATTTTCTAAGTTTTCTTTACTACTTAGCTAGGCCTTGTTAGTTAATGTCTTATAACTCTTTAGTCGTTTGGAGTATTTTGCTGCGTGGTGGGAGTATCTTGGCATGTGGTGGGTGGTAGTAGGGGGCCCAAGGTCAACTTTTGTATCAGGGCTCACAAGCTTCAAGCTACATCCTTGGGTTTTACAGCCACCCAAATCAATTCCACCTGAAAGCCCGTTGCTGGTGGAAAAAATTTAAACTCTTGGCTACTATAGCAGTTAAAAGTGTGTTGGCACTAGTAGAAAGTGAATAAAGCTGAACCCCAGTGCATTAGTTTTTTGGAGTGTGCATTAGAAATTGTAGCAAGTCAGATAGGTCATGTAGCCCTTTCCTTCCCAGACTTACTGCCCCTTTTAATTCACTGAATTTCAGTTCTATCATGGAGGCTCAGCATCACATGTGGGCACTGCCTAGGGATCCCTCCAGAATGGCATCCACCCTTCAAGGCATTTTGATATTTGCATAACTCGTTCCAAGAGTGAGTTTACTGCTTGCATCAGGGCCTATGGCTTATGGCTCGTGCAAGGAGAGCTGGAGAAGGGTTCTGTGGTGATTTCAGATTATGTGCAACTCCCTACTGGCCCCTACTTTGATATTCAGAGGGAGCTGTCTTTGCCCATAGACAATTATGCCAATTGTTGCTATCCATTACTTCAAGCCTGCCCATGTTTAGTGCTTTAAAGAGGACCCCACCCCAATTCGCTACCATCAAGAGAAAAAGTGTTAAATCTCCCTAGTTTCTTCACTATTTTTGTGTTACTATCCCAAGGAACTATATTCCACACCTTATCTCAACTTCATATCAACTGGTCCCCAACAAGCACGTAGAAAACACTGTAGTGTTCTTAAAGCAACAGTGCTCAATTTCAAATGAGAATTCTCTTTCCTTCACATCTAATCCTTATCTAGTTCTAGGGACCCACACTGAGCTTACCTGTTTCTTGATACTTGTTTCTGCTCACTGGGGATTCAGCAGTCTCCTCAGATTGGACGCAGTGGGTTATTTCAGAAAGCAGGCCTGCCAACAGTTATCGTTGCTTTATGGTGATTGTCATTAATTTTGCTCACAATTACCAAGAGTGATTATATTTTCTGCGTATATCAGTGTCATTTTGTTATTTTTGACCAAGTTACCTTCAATTCCAATAAAAACTTCATATTGGTTTACACTAATTTTTGTGTGAGCCCATTTTAAAGTTGTGATTTACTGTGGGCACGGGAGCACGGTGGTGTCAGCAAAAGTTGGGCTTTCAACAAGAGGTTCAGATTGACAGGGAACCTGAAAATTACTAAACAACCCTTAAGGGGGTAGTGCTACACATACAAAGCTGGAAGTGGCTCCAATCCTTCCCAACTTTATCCAAAATTTAAAAAAAAAAAAACATTTTTGTAGGACATACCCTGTAAATCTTAAAATAATTTACAAAAGACATGAGCTGCAAAATTCATACAAGTTATTGTTCCCAAGAAATACATAACACATACCTGATACTAAAAACACACAGATATCTTTTTATCATGTACATACCTTCCAAATCTTGATACCAGAATTCCAACAAACAGAGAGCCCAACATTCCACCTAGCGCAAACACGGACACCGTGAAGGAATAAAAAATGGTTAATGGACTTTGCTCAAGAAATTCTCCATATCGCTGGTGCCAGGTACTGTTGTAAAATGCTTTAATATGCTGCAAAATAGAAAACCCTGAATTATTAAGATTATAGGATATTGTAATTGGTGTGCAAATTACTTAGATGAAGAACCTCTTTTTAGTATATGGCTGCTCTTAAAACAAAGTAAAATATTAATTCATTAAGACAATTGCTATAATTAATAACTGTCTAAGAATCCCCATTAAGTCACTCGGCACAGACAAATGCAGAATTGAATGTAATTAGATGTAATAGGAATATTCAAAAAATGTGTAATGTTCTATTAGGCTCCATGCACACTAGCGTTTTATAGGCTCCTAGAAGTTATCATCAGCATATTTTTTTCTGTTCCTAGAAGCTAAATAGTGTTATCTTATGTGTCCATGCACACAACTTGAGGCTATTAGAATTTTTGAGCTTCCGCATCTAGAAGCAGAAAAAAAATTGTTTTTGTAGAGTTTTTGGAGCTTTTTTCCAGCAGGAAAAAAAAAAAAAAAAAAACAAAACAAAACAAAACAAAAAAAAAAAAAACATAAAAACGCTACTAGAACGCTCCTAACAGATTTTTTTTTCTAGCTTTTTTCCCCCCCCCTCTACATGTACTGCAAAAACGCTAATAAAACGCTAATGTTCCTAATCACTTCTGAATGCTACAAAAAAGCTATTACCAGCATTTTTTTATCCAGCGTTTTTCCCAGCTAAAAAACCCCCACAACAAATAAAAAAAAATGCTAATGTGCATGGAGCCTTAGACGATCAATGTTTTAATTCTACATAATGCATAATGGTATTTTTTAAATTATACTCCAGATATTAAACATAATGAAAAGGTATAATAAAAAACAATCAAAATTGGTTACTATAGGACACGTTTGTAATATGTATTCCCTAGTTTTTAAACAAAAACAGACCAGATACATAATTTACATGTGAAAGCAATAGCTTTAGAAATGTAATCGAAAAGAAAAAAATGACAGATAAAAATCCAGAACTTAAAGGTTCACTAAACAGGAACAAAAGATACCTTATATAGGAAAGGCATACCGATAACATTTATTTGCAAGTGTATGTAAAAATATCTCTGTGCCCTCAACAGAAATGCTGATAGTTATATAGTTTTGTATAGCTTTTGTTCTGTGCTTGCCACTCTTTTGCACGTATGATGTGAACGAACCCTTAAGCTAAAGGAAAATTAAAGCTGTCAGTTGGCATAATTCATCATTAGGTTTAAATGCTAGAAGTTAACTGCATACTAGAATATTTCTTTGATTGTAACTATATTTAATTACCAACATCCTGCAACACTTTTTTCTTTATATATTGCTTAGAAAAGCCAGCATGCAAGTTTAGAGGTCTTTCAACAAGCATGATCATCACCTGGTAAGCTTATGTAGTGTGCATGACCACACATGACTTGGTGGTCCAAAGGTCATAGTTAACCTCAAGCATAGATTAAAGGCTGGAGCTACCCATGAAATGCACATCAGTAGAGATCGGAAAAAAACAATTTGTTACAGCCAGATCTGGAACAAAGCTTTTTATTCAGGACATTGATATTGGTAAGGCATTCTCAAGTCAATTGCGTCTTTTAACCACTGTTCTGAAATGAAAAACATTTGGGTTTCCAGACCTAACTATAACAGATACTGTAGTTAAAGTATATGTCAAAACTTTTTTTTCTTAGTTTTGAATAAAGTGGGGAAAGGCAAGTATCCCTGTCAGGTTTTTATTGCTATCTGGAGTTCCATTAGAAAGATTACCCTAACTTCCTGTCCTGCGGACTCCATTTTACCAAACCAAAAGTAATGGGAACTCTCCAACAGCAACACAGTTAGAAAGAAGTGTGCTTTTATTTAATAGAGTAGAGGAAGGCTAGAACATGTCAGCTTTTTAATTCTGCCTTTTTCCCTGTTCAGAGTTCCGCTCACTTACTGTTTGGTAATACATTGTCAGCAGGACAGGAAGTGAGCCTGATCCTCTCTTATGGAGCCCTGGGTAGCAGAAAAAAAAATACAGTTGTTTTTTTCCCCATTCTATCTAAAACTGGAAAAACATTTTTGGCTTGACATACACTTTCATTTTTGAAGTTTTTGGTGACCAGTGTCACCAGGATTGAAAGTGAAGTCGAACATTTTAGTTTGTCAGCTGAATAGGAGAATGGGAAGTGTTCCAAAGAGGATATATGTTACAGTGGAAATTTCAGAAAGGATTTCTCTTACTTTGGAAAGAGCCTTTTGTGTCTGAAAAATCTCCCCACAGATAGTGGGGAAAAAAAGAATTTATAGGGGTCCAATCCAGGTCTGGACTGGAACAAACAATAGGCCCGGGCATTTTAGACTGAGCAGCCAATTTTTCCAGAGACCGGGGGGATGGGATTTACAGGGGCAGTTATTAACGGGATATTCACGGAGTCGGTCCCAACACTCTAATGTAAAGGGGGCATGGGAACCGTGAATAAGGCTTGGTGGTGCCGCTCTGAAGCTGGATAGGAGGAAGAGAAGTCACCCTGCCTATGTGACCAAGTCCCTGACGGACGGGATGAAACACATACGAGGGCGTGGCTAAAGCGGTGGCTAAGGCCACGCCATATACCATACACATTTGATTCCTGGTGTTAGTTCTTAGCGGTATCCATTCCCTAATCTTACTCAAGTAAAGGCTTTCTGTGCTATAAAGGGAACTGCACTGTAAATTGGCTCTGTATTTATTACAGTGCCTGTTTACAGTGCAGTTCCCTTTATTTCACAGTGCTTCTTTACATTACAGTGCCCCTAGCAATCACAGCCCCCCCATCACAGTGCCCCTTGCAATCATGCCCCCCTTTTCTCTCTAATCACAGTGACCCCTATATATTCAGCAAAGAGATGGCCCAGTCCAGCAAGGAGACATCCCCATATAGCAATGAGACATGTGTCCTCTGAAGGCGCTTCCTGCAAGTCTCTGGAGCCATCTCTCCAGTCTTCTTCTGCACCTCCTGCCAGCCCTGCTTTAGGCATGGCCACATAGTGGGGGGTAAGCAGCAACTGCGGTCTGTGTTAGCCCAGTCCAGACCATGTTCGCCGCTTACCTCCCAATGTGTGGTCCAGCCATCAACAGGCTAAAATAAAGAGCTTTGGTTTCAGATAAGCTTTAACTCATCATTGAAAAGTGTTTATTTTTAATACTCTGATCTGAACTTGAGCACATTTTACCCCCAAAAAATGTTGGCTTTGGGATATAGATTTACTTGCAATCCAATGATTTGAACTTAGATAGAGCTCAATAACAGGCAACATCTCCTGCTAACAAGTAATTACAGCAGGGAAGGTTTGCAATCATAGTGAGTTGTTAGTGTCTGTAAAGAGATGTCTCCCCAGTGATGATTAAGCAAACTAAAAAAAATCTAAAAGGAAATTCTAGCCCTTCTCAATGCCACTAAAAGGTCTACAAAATATATGGGCTGGAGGTCACCTTTAAAGTATAATTAAAGTAATTTCTTTTTTTTTTTAGTTCTGGATAGAGTGCAGAGGGATTAGAACAATTTTCAGGTTTTCACTATAGTCTGTGCCTCCATTGGGGAGATTCACCCTATTGTTCTGTTTATTGTTATCACCAAGAGTGATGTGAAAGAATATTCCAATGGGGACACTAGTTATGGTGACTGTGCTGAAAACTAAGGATCCCCTCACTTGGAGGCTTTTCTTCTCACTTCCCATTTTAGCTATGAGAAAACTAATAGGGGTTTTAATCCTCCCTAATTCTAGCCAAAATAAAAAAGGTTTGCCTTTAGTTCTACTTTAACTTCATCACATCTGCCCTATAGCAATAATACAGGCACAGGTGCGCAAAATCACGTATATACATATGATTTTGCATTTCCAGGTATTTGCGGCCTCGGTTATCAATCACCGGGTCCCGGCCGGCGATTGAGGAGCATTACCGACGGAGGGAGAGAACTGTATGTAAACAATACAGTTCTCTCCCCTGTCAGCTCCTGCACACTGTTTTGCATGGTTCTGCATAGCAGAGCCATGCACAGTAGTGTGCTTACAGTTGAAAGCACACAAACAACACACAGAAAAACAACACACGGCACACAGTTAACCCTTTGATTGCCCCACGTTAACCCCTTCCTGCCCCGTGCCATTAGTACAGTGTCAGTGCTTTTTATTAGCACTGATCACTGTATTGGTGTATCTAGGGATGTCAATTCCCCTCGCAGTCCCTCTATAAGTCACTGATCACCGCCATTACTAAAAAAAACAAAAAACCTGGTATATATACCGCTGTTTGAAACGCTACAACTTTCACATAAACCAATTAATTTACATGTATTGGTATTTTTTTTTAGCAAAGACATGTAGCAGAATACATTTTGGTCTAAATTTATGCCAAGATTTTATTTTTTACATTTTTTTTTTACTGGACATGTTTAAGAGCAAAAAGTCAAAAATATTGTTTTGTTCTAAAAAATTGTCTTTTTTTTATAGAGCAAAAAAAATGCACAGGCAGTCAAATACCACCAGAAGAAAGCTCTATTCATGGGAAAAAAAGAATGTAAAGTTAATTTGTGTGCAGCGTTGCATGACCACACAATTGTTAGTTAAAGTAACAGTGCCATAATGCAAAAAATGGCCTGGTCAGGAAAGAGTGTAAATCCTCTGGAGGGCAAGTTGTTAAGTTTCACTTATGATTGAGGCTATAAATGACAACCAGGGATTTTGTTTTTCCCTTGGAGAATAGGTGCAGGTACTCCTCCATTCCTAGTCACTCTGCTCTTGCCCACCTCCAAGCACCATACCTTGGTTCTACTCCCTACCCAACCCCCAGTATCGCTCCTTTTAGAGACTATAGAACCAAGTATTATTTTTTAGAGCAAAGTAATTGTATGGAATGTGGTAATGATAAAAAGAAACCGTAAAATAGAACCCCTGCAGCCAGCAACAATAGATCCACCCCAGCAACAATAGGTCTCCCAGCAGCCACCATCAATAGACTTTCAAGCAGTCATAAACATTACACTCCCTCTCAGCAACAATAAATCCCTCACCAGCAACAACAAACCTCAACATCAACAATAGGTCCATCCCAGCAACAATAGACCCTCCAGCACACCCCATCAAATATCTTCAGTGCTGAAGGTGCCAGAACTGCGTTCACCCACGTTCCCACTGAAAAAAAAGCCCTAATGACAACTACCATGAGAGAAACACAGAGGCTGCCATTTCCAATGCAGTCGCACACCTTGTAGGGAAGGAAAAAAAAAAAAAAAAAAAAAAAAAAGGAAGAGGGATCCTCACCAGTTACCTCCACTTGCAGGGTTGCTGTCTCCAATGGAGTTTCAACACATATCATTGAGCCCAGATGAACCAATAAATAGCACACTGGTTCTGGTTACGTTAGCCAGATGGATATGCCTCCAGATGGTGTGTCTGTATATTTCTGCCACCTTAGCCCCTGGAGTGACTATGTAGCACCTGTGAGGGACCGCCGAGCGGCACCACTAGCACTCCACTAGTCAGGCGTGCCCAGAGCGTGGAGTCTAAGCCCCAGGGTACTTGTTCACCAGGGCCCCTGATGGTGGGGATGGACTTGTAGTACCCCGAGACCAGGTCGCCACTACTGAGCACACCTGTCAGTGGTAGGGGTGTTCGCCAGGGGCTCCAACCAGGGAGAGCCAGATGTGAGGAGGTCGGGTGACCCCGATGGGATGGATGGATGGCTGAGCAAGTGCGAAGTCAGACAGGCCGAGTCGGTAACGTAGAGGACGGTAAGGTACAAGGGAGCAGGCAGAGAATCGTCGGGTCACACGCCAGGTCAGCAACAGGAGGTCAGATCTAATGAGGGGCATCCAGGGAGAGAGGTCAGGCAAGCAAGGGTCTGGGCAGGAGAAATCAGCAGGTCAAGAACAATCCGGGTCAATAAACTTACAAGGCACAGGTACAGAATCACAGGAAGCAGGTAAGACCAGAAGGCAACGAAATGACAGCTCAGGGACCTTTAAATATCCCACCCTGCGCTGCCATTGGTGCCCAGCGGGCAGCCGCGGCTTCTACTGCGCATGCGCGAACTTGAACGCCGCGGCTGGCCCGGACCTAGTGCCCGTGTACAGGGCGGAGCAGTGCGCCTGCGCCGGGACCATCACGGCAGGGATCGAGGGGATCCCTGACATTGCCCCCCCCCTACGGGCAACCTCCGGATGCCCACCCGATCTCTCCACCACGGGTGATCACAAAGAAACCTCCGGACAAGTCTAGGTGCATGGACATTACGGGCTGGTTCCCACGAATTGTCCTCAGGGCCGTAGCCCTTCCACTTGATGAGAAATTGGGTCTGGCCCCCCCTTCGTCGGCACTTCAGGATTGCCTCCACCTCGAATTCTTCTTCCTCTTCAACCGTTACGGCCTCCGGGGGCCTGGATTCCCGTTCCGGGAAGGCATCAGGGACTACCGGCTTCAACAGGGACACGTGGAAGACAGGGTGGATCTTGAGTGTCTCAGGGAGAACAAGTTCATAGGCCACTTCATTGACCATCCGTTTGATGCAAAAAGGGCCTATAAATTTAGGTCCCAACTTTTTTGATGGGCAGAGCATCTTCAAGTTCGATGTAGCCAGCCAAACCTTCTCTCCGGGCTGCAACACCAGATCCCCTCTTCGCTTCCTATTAAAAGCCCTCTTGTAGTCTTCTTGGGCTTGACGGATGGCTTCCTGTAGTTTTTTATTGTTTGAAGTGAAAAAGGTTAGTGCATCCTGTGTCGCTGGAATTGGGCATTCCAGGACTAAATCCGGGAGGAAGACAGGATGAAACCCATAGTTGGAGAAGAACGGGGACTGCCCAGTTGCTGAATGGCAAGCGTTGTTGTACGCGAATTCCGCCAAAGGGAGAAGTGGCACCCATTCGTCCTGAGAGAATGATGTGTAGCATCGCAGGTATTGCTCTAGGGTCTGATTGGTCCTTTCGGTCTGACCATTGGTCTGAGGGTGAAATGCCGAGGAAAGGGATAGCTTGATATCCAGGGCTTTGCACAATGCCCTCCAAAATCTCGAGGTAAACTGCACCCCTTGGTCCGAGACGATGTCTTCGGGAACCCCATGCAGTCTAACGACCTCTCGAATAAAAACTTGCGCCGTCTCGGCTGCTGATGGAGTCTTCCGTAAAGGAATGAAATGGGCCATCTTGGATAAGCGGTCCACGACCACGAGAATTGCTGTGTGGTCCAGTGAAGGTGGAAGCTCGACTATAAAGTCCATAGAGATTTCTGCCAGGGCCGTTCAGGGATGGGTAATGGACGTAGCAGGCCCCACGCCTTATTTCTTGAAGGCTTGTTCCGCTGGCAGATGGCACAGGAGCCTACGTAACTTTTACAATCCTTGGCCATGTCCGGCCACCAGAAGGAACGTCGGAGAAGTTCCAGGGTCTTGACCGGGCCAAAATGTCCTGCCATCGGGTGGTCATGGCAATGTCCCAAGACTAAGGTTCGGGCATCCTCCGGCACCACAATCCGGTCCTCCCTCCATAGGAGTCCCCCCTTGTTCTGGAGGGGCGCCCCATCGGAGGTAGACATCGCTGTGGACGCTCTAAGGATCTCGAAGCGAAGGTTCGTCTGGAGGGCCAAGAAGTTTCCTGCAGGAAGAATAGTGTCAGGTACTGGGATCTCCTTGGTGTCCTCGTACATGCGCGACAACGCGTCTGGCTTCGTGTTTTTTTAACCCGGCCTGTATGTGATGTGGAACTGGAACCTCGAGAAGAACAATGCCCATCTTGCTTGTCGTGGGCGCAGACGTTTGGCCGTCCTCAGATATTCCAGGTTCTTGTGGTCCGTGAATATCAGGATGGGATGGGAGGCACCTTCCAGCAGGTACCTCCATTCTTCTAATGCGGTCTTGATAGCCAGTAGCTCTCGATCCCCAATGTCGTAGTTCCTCTCCGCAGGGGTAAGTTTCCGTGAGAAAAATGCTACTGGGTGAAGTAATTCCTTGGCGCCCTTTCGCTGGGAAAGGATGGAGCCAACCGCGTTTTCTGAGGCATCTACTTCTAAGATGTAGGGCAGGGAGGCGTCGGGATGACCCAGAATGGGTGCCGAGGTAAATAACTTCTTTAGTGCTTCAAAAGCTTCCTGTGCCTCTGGCGTCCATCTGAATCGCGTCCCAAGCTTGGTTAACTGAGTGATGGGGGAGACCAGACCCGAGAAGTTCTTGATGAACTTCCGGTAGAAGTTTGCGAACCCAATAAAACGTTGGACGCTTTTCCTGTCCGTGGGTTCAGGCCAATCTAGGATCGCAGAGACCTTCTGAGGGTCCATTGCGACCCCCGTGGTGGAGATAATCAGACCCAGAAATGTAACACTAGCCTGTTCAAAGCAACATTTCTCTGCTTTAGCGTACAACCCTTGCTGCCGCAACCGCCCCAACACCTTTGTTACATGTACCCTGTGCTCCCCCAGGGAGGATGAGAAAATCAAAATGTCGTCTAAGTAGACGATGACAAAGATGTCCAGGAAGTCCCTAAAGATGTCCTTTACAAAGTGCTGGAAGGTGGCCGGCGCATTGCACAACCCGAAAGGCATGACCAGGTAATCGAAATGGCCGAAACGGGTGCGGAAGGCCGTTTTCCACTCATCCCCCTCCCTTATGCGAACCAAGTTGTAGGCTCCCCTTAAGTCCAGCTTGGTAAATACTACTGCAGCTTTTAAGCTCTGGAATAATTCAGGTACCAGTGGTAATGGGTAACGATTTTTAATTGTGACCCTATTCAGCTCCCGATAGTCAATACACGGCCTCAAAGTCTTGTCCTTCTTTTCTACAAAGAAGATCCCTGCACCTGCTGGGGAAGTGGAGGGACGGATGAATCCCTTCCGGAGGCTGTCCTCAATATAATCCTTCAGGGCCCCTAATTCTAGCTCAGAAAGGGGAAAAATTCGCCCGAAAGGAATTTCAGAACCGGGTAACAGATCAATAGGACAGTCATATGGGCGGTGGGGGGGTAGAGCATCTGCTCCCCGTTCACTGAACACATCAAGAAACTTATGATAGGCTGCAGGAATCACTTGTTTTAGGCTGGCATCCCCTTCAGAGCACAGGAGGACCTGGGGGACCTCCGGGCCCGAAGTTCGACACAGTTCCCGACAGTATGGGGAAGGGAACGAGACAACCCCAGTTTCCCAGTCAATTTGGGGGTTATGGGCCCGCAACCATGGGAGCCCCAGAATGACTGGGAAAAGGGGTGATGCAATAGCATCCAGGCGGAGGAGTTCCCGGTGCTGACCGGCAATGGAAGTCACAATGGAAGGGGTCTCCTGGTTAACCACCCCTGACTTTATCCGGGACCCATCAGCCAAAAAGATGTGAAACCCCTTCTCCTTTGGACGGAGGGGGATACCCTGCTGGTGAGCAAAATTGATATCCACAAAACAGCTGCATGCCCCCGAATCAACTATGGCCGTCACCTCCACGGTCCTTTCTGAAAGCTGAAAGGAGAGGGGAACAACTAAGTATTGGGACGGATTCATATTGCCAATAGATAAAGAAGATGAGGTGAACTTACTCAGTTTCTGCGGGCAGGAACGTACCATGTGACCTGCTTCACCGCAGTAGAGACACAGATTCTGGGAGCGTCTGCGCTGGCGTTCCTCTGGCGGTAGTTTAGGCCGTGCCAGGCCTAGCTGCATGGGTTCGGGAGCATCTTCAGATAGCAGGTTCTGGATGTTTGGCCCAGTATGTTGACTGGATCCTTGGAATGACCCCCAGGTATTTCCGCGACCCTGACCAGACCTCTCCAATCTGCGCTCCCGTAGCCTACGGTCAATTTTAATGGTGAGTGCAATCAAGTCCTCTAATGTCTCGGGCACCTCTACCCGGGCGAGCTCGTCTTTCAGAGCCTCAGATAGGCCCATACGGAACTGGTGCAAAAGTGCGAACTCGTTCCAGCGAGTGTCTCCCATCCAGCGCCTAAAGTCAGAGGCGTATTCCTCAGCCGCTCGCCGACCTTGTCGGAGTGCGTATAATGTGGCCTCGGCCGAGGCCGCCCGTTGTGGGTCATCGTATAAGATGGCCATAGCGTTAAAGAAGTTGTCAACCGTAACCAGATGGGGATCATTATTTCCCCTTAGTCGGTGGGCCCAGTCTTGGGGTTCACCCTGCAACAGGGAGATAACAAACCCCACTTTCACCAATTCCGTCAAAAAGGTCCGTGGTTGCAGTTCAAAGTAGAGCAGACAGGAGTCACGGAATGACCGAAAGCGTGTGCGATCCCCGTGGAAGCGCTCGGGTAAGGGTACTCGGGGTTCCGCCATAGGGAGTGATGTGGAAGGCCCAGGAGCCGGCTCGTGGGCAGCTGCGACCGGAGGTGCAGGAGCCGGGGCCTGTGAAACAGGGGCAGATATGGTGCAGGCCTGAAACCGATTCTCAATCTGCAAACATCTGTCCTGCAAAGAGTTTACTGCTTGCGTCAGGGTAGCCAGGTGCCTGCAAACCTCCTCCAACGGGGAGGGTCCTCCTCGAGGCTCAGTCATGGCCTTCTGGTACTGTGAGGGACCGCCGAGCGGCACCACTAGCACTCCACTGGTCAGGCGTGCCCAGAGCGCGGAGTCTAAGCCCCAGGGTACTTGTTCACCAGGGCCCCTGATGGTGGGGATGGACTTGTAGTACCCCGAGACCAGGTCGCCACTACTGAGCACACCTGTCAGTGGTAGGGGTGTTCGCCAGGGGCTCCAACCAGGGAGAGCCAGATGTGAGGAGGTCGGGTGACCCCGATGGGATGGATGGATGGATGGCTGAGCAAGTGCGAAGTCAGACAGGCCGAGTCGGTAACGTAGAGGACGGTAAGGTACAAGGGAGCAGGCAGAGAATCGTCGGGTCACATGCCAGGCCAGCAACAGGAGGTCAGATCTAATGAGGGGCATCCAGGGAGAGAGGTCAGGCAAGCAAGGGTCTGGGCAGGAGAAATCAGCAGGTCAAGAACAATCCGGGTCAATAAACTTACAAGGCACAGGTACAGAATCACAGGAAGCAGGTAAGACCAGAAGGCAACGAAATGACAGCTCAGGGAGCTTTAAATATCCCGCCCTGCGCTGCCATTGGTGCCCAGCGGGCGGCCACGGCTTCTACTGCGCATGCGCGAACTCGAACGCCCCGGCCGGCCCGGACCTAGTGCCCGTGTACAAAGCGGAGCAGTGCGCCTGCGCCGGGACCATCGCGGCAGGGATCGAGGGGATCCCTGACAGCACCAGAAGAATATCTGAGCTCTTACACCCTGCAACACATGCAGTTTTGCACAGAGCCAAGCCAAGAAATTCAAAATTAACACATGGTGATGATGGGGAGTTAGCACAATAAAGGTGTGTGCACTTAAATATTTCTTCTCCCCATTAAAACCTGCTCACATGCTTAATAATACCTTTCTAATGTATCATGACAGACTAAGTGCTTGAAATATATGTTGTGTATATGAGGAAAGTATGAAGCTAGCACCCTTTCAATATCTCCTTCATTGTGCTTGATGGACGTTGGGTG